>NC_137460.1:131296831-131896831 GCF_964235325.1 Thermobia domestica
GTGTACAACATAGGTGATGACTTTTATTTTTAATGGGTCCCCACGCTTCACTACTTATAAGATATGCTAAATCACGTTTCGTAATCTGTTTATATTTTTTAACAGATCCAACACTCCACTGGTTCCCAAACTGGAGACGCATGAAAGAAAATCAAGACGACACGTATTATTTAAACACAATGAAATACAAAATTATTTTTTACACTCTAAAGGCGCTAAATTTTTCTTTTCAGCCACGATTAGCTAATCCTTGTATTAAAAGAACTTCCAGTTAAATATTGAGATTTTGTTTTACTGATTGCAATATGTACTCTATGGGGCAGAAACATTGACATTACGCAAAAGCGATTTAAGAAGATTGCAGGCATTCTAAATGTGGGCATGGAGAAAAAAAGAGAGAATTTGCTGAGTTGAACGTAAAACGAATGAGAAGGTATTAGAAATGTTAGCAGTAAGAGAAAAAGAAGAATTTTATATATTGTTAAAGAGGAGGAAGAGGAACTGGTTAGGATATTCGCTGAGAAGGAATTGTATTATGAGGGACGTGCTAGAAGGTATTGTGGAAGGAAAGAGAGTGAGGGAGCAAAGGAGACTGTAGTTGAAGGAAGATATTAAAACAGAAGATTGCTACGTTAAGGCGAAGTGACTAGCTGAGGAGCACCGAACGTCAAACCTTCTCAGTTGCAGCAAGTAATCTGCCAATAATGGCAGAATAGCTATGATGATGATGGTGACATGTTTAGCAACATTGACCAAAAACAGAGAGAAAATTAAAAATAATAATTATTATAATTAAACCTCTTAATATTTTAGAATAATTTGAGTGAAAACTGAAAATGACTCAACCGTCTTTGTCTTGTATAAACTCAATTTATATGAATACTTTCGACCTGTGTTAGAAATACAAAATAACGGCATCAAACTACAAGTTATTTGAAGTTTCATTGTGAATATGGATTACTACCATCAATTAACCACTTAGTTGGGTTAAACCAAATAGAATAGCAATATATTTCGTTAGTCAGTCACTTTTTACTATTAGTAAAGAGCTCTCTGATATCGATCGTTTTCGAATATTTTTATATTTCTCCCCCCTTCTTCTCCCCAAGTTGCGGGGCTGAATTGGAATTAAACGGCATCAGAAGTGTCACTTTTCGTCTCAGAGACACCGAAAACTATGGATTTGGCACTAATATCGGTCATTTTCAATAAAGTTTTATACGTATATCTCCTCCTCCCCTATGTTGCAAGGCACGGGATCGGAAGTGTCATTGTTCATCTCAATGACCTCGAAAACTATGAGTTCGACATTAATAATTGCCATTTTCGACATTTTTATATCTCTTTCCTTCCCTAAGTTGCAGTGCTAAATTTGCGTTTAAACGGGATCGGAAGTATCACTGTTCACTTTAGCGACGCCAAAAAATATGGTGAGTGCTGCGGTATACGATTTAGTCATATCTTTCACTTATAGCGTTAGGCTTACTAAATAGGCCTAACTACACATAATCATTCTCATATGGAAATTATAAATCAATTCTGCAAATAAATCATTACCAAAATGTACAACTGGACATGTTCTTTAATACCAAATACGATTCTCACTCAAAATGCCATCAATATAAACATCTTCATAAAATTTAGGTAATATAAACAAATACTTAGTACACTAAGGCAAAAGTCATATCAACGGACATAACAGTGAATACAATTACTTCTTTTTTTAATATGTTTTCATATTGCCAATACTAACACACATTGCACACCTTGCGAATCTCCTAACAGTATTAAATAATAATACAGATTTGACCTTTACAGCACGCAGTGAAGATTCGTCAACGCACAACTAATAAAACGTTAATCGTGGTTTTCCTGCCTGAAATAAAAATTCTGTACATATCTGTATATATCTGTCAATCTATTATCATATGTATAAACATATATACAGGGCCGTTTTACAGAAATATCTCGAAAACAATTGAACATAAATGAACTGAACAAAAACTCAAATAGGAAATATAATTATACAAATCGAATGGTGATGTCGCGGTGCTCCCAGGGCAACTCTTTAAGGGGGCCCTAGACCCAAATTTAAAATTTTAAACGGAAACGTGGCGAGAGTGACACCTCGTTCCATAGATCTTTAAAAGCTAAAAAGCGATGTGGCAAAAGATTTTTCATATCGGTCACCGTATTCAAAATATCCGCCAAGATATGTTAACTGTATCAGATAAATATCCAGTAGCTCTAATATCAAAACAGTTGAACATAAATGAATCAAGCAATAACTCAAATAGGAAAGCTATGGGGAAAATCAAATGATGTTTTTGCGCTGTCCCCTAGGGCCGCCTTTCATGGGGCCCAGGCCCAAATTATAAATTTAAAACCAAAATATATGTCAAGTAACACCTTGTTCAATAGATCTTCATACACTAAGCAGCGTTGTTGCAAACGATTGTCACATATGGTCACCGTTTACAAAATGGCCGCCAAGACATGGTGCTTGTATCAGATTAAACGTCCAGTATCACTAATATGAAAACGGTTGAAGATAATAACGCATGAACAGAATAAAACTCCTATAGGAAATCACACAGGGTATTTATCATCCCAGGGATCGAAAATGTTGGAACAGAGGAGAAGATTATTAGAGTAAAAGTGTCATACTGCAAAGAAGGAAATCTAGTTCCTAGAAAATCATCGTTCCAATGTCCTCCGTAAGTGGGTGAACGGGACGGAAAAAAATGGTGAAATTGCAAATGAGAACTTTAGTTTTTGCAAATTGTATCTACGCAACAAAATTATCTGAAATGTGTTTTCGTAACAGATAGTAATGGAAAAAAGTAGGTAAATTTTTTTGTTAAACAGTACCTTCTACTTTGATTGCAGACAACAATTTGTGCAAAAATGAATCAACTGAAATGTGTAACCAATTTGTCGAACAATGCAATTTTAGAACAACGTGTATAAACGTTGGTTTTGCTCAAAAGTCGTCTGTACAATATTGCCAGTCACTTGTACATCCCAGTGTTTCAGAGAAACCATAAATACTGCAAGTAAAAGTGAGGTTCTTATTTGAGATTTTACCATTCATTTCCGCCTCACCCACTTACGGAGAGAGATTAGAAAGATAGTTTTCAAGAATTACGTTTATTCTTTAGCATTATATCACTTATACTTTAATAATATTTTTTCGATGGATTCTTCTCGAAGTGTGGAATGTACAAGTGACCCTCTGTGATTTTCTATACGAGCTTTATCCTGTTCATTTATATGCAACCGTTTTCATATTAGTGGTACTGGCCGTTTTACCTGATACAGGCCCATGCCGTGCGGGCATTTTGGATACGGTCACAGATATGAAAAGCCTTTACCCAAAACACTTTCTAGTTTTTAAAGATCTATCGAACGAGATATCACTTGACCAATGTTTTCTCCATTGACAATTTTGTAAGTTTGGCTCTGGCCCCCATGAAGGAGGGGGTCACCACGACATCATTCGACGTGCTTTATATCATTTTTCTTTTTCACTTTTTGTTCTGTTCATTTATCACTAACCGCTTTCATATTAGTGGTACTAGAAGCTTAATCTGATATAGGCGTTATGTCTTAGCGGCCATTTTGAATACGGCGGTCAATACGAAAATGTTTTGTCACAACTCTCTTTAGTGTTTGATGATCTATCGAACGAGGTAAGACACACCCCATGCTTCCATTCAAAATTTTAAAATTGCTCCCTGGACCCACTTAAAGAGCGGCCTTGAGAAGCTTGCGACATCACCATTCGATTTGCCCCATGGTATTTCCATTCTGAGTTTTTGTTCAGTTCATTTATGTTCAACCGTTTTCAAGATATTTCCCTGGAAAGATTAAAATGGGCCTTTCTTTATATATATATATATATATATATATATATATATATATATATATATATATATATATATATATATATATATATATAATCTCTAAACGACTAATCGTTTACCCTGTTGGCACTCAGACCTTGAAGGGGTATAACAATCTCCGCTAGTGATGCATCCTACGTTTCTTATCATTGGCCATGTGTGTTTTTATTTTCTGATAGCAATAAAATCTCGTATATCTGAACTTCCAACACTGATATTTAATGCTTCTTCCTGTGATGTTGTTGAACGAAATTGTAGGATGTGCAGTAGGAAAGGGAAGTAATTCTTTGTACATCCTGCAAGTTTTATAATTTGATTTGTAGCACCTTATTGTTTTATAGTTATAATACGCACGTTTTGAAATCAAAAGCTGTTTGTGTAAAGTGTTGTATTGGTTAGTAATACCAGTAAATGTGTTGGTATTTACTTCTTTAATACCGGAATGACTATAAAACGTGTTCCCATAAAGAAACACAGCATCGAGCCCTATAGTTTCGTGATAGTAATGAGGCATTTGAAGATTCTGACTATAATGAACGAATCCGTAGTGAAGATAACAAAGCAGAATCGAAAGTGATGATAGATTGTAAGAGGAAATGTATTTCCATAGTAAAAACATAGGCTCAGGTTCAACATTTTAACGTGTCTCAGACTCAATATTATGCAGAAGAGGGTCCGAATATAAGTCAAGGTCTCAAATAAGTCAAATCTCTTAATCCTATTAAATTATTCGTAATTGTTTTCAATGACGATGGCCTAAACTTACTCTTGCGTTATAAATCATGGATACTAAAAGTGCCACAGACAATTAAAACAAGTTATTGTTTATCTTGGTCTGCTTATTATATTGCGAGCCAACGATAATTTCAAAACCAATATAATTAAGTTGGATCGTTTCTTTTTACAAACATGCACCATTACGGGATTTCATAAAAACAGCAGAGAAGAAAGGCGAGCAGATAAACTTGCACGATATACTAATTATTTACACGAGATATTATAATTTTCCTACATTATATGTGTCTGTTGCTCATACTAATATAGACAAGATTCTGTTGTTTAGGGGCAGATCCGCTTTCAAGGATTTTATGAAAGAAAGGCCAGATAATTAGTAGAAACACATTATGCAAGTCATGGCCCATATGCAGGGAAAAATAGCTATATCAAATTGAAAGGGTGCCCAAGGCAGTTGCAAACCTCATCGCAATGTCAGGACATAACATCGGCAAAAGTAGAATCTACATCTCCGTGGACCTTTCTAAGGAAATCTTCGAGGAATGCAAACTGAAACTAGTTGGAATTGTAAAGATAAATTTGAACGCACTCCCAAAGAACTAAAAAGGATTTAAGGACGCAAGCTCTATTTTTTAAGATTTGTTTTCAACTGACCTGCCGACAGAAAAGTCGTCCATGACCTTTGTATCTTGTATTGTGAAAGATAAATTTGATTTTGCTTTCGATAGAACACCAAAATGAACTAGTGAACTCTGCAGATAAATCAAAGCCCAAAAGAAACCTATAATATAATTCGACGAAAGAAGAGGATTGACAAGATAGAATCAACTGAACTAGAAAGTACACAATCAAGAGAAAAACAAACCGTATTCTGTATTCTACACATCTCTAGATATTGAACTTTACAATGCAGGTAAGATATTCTTTGCAAGTTATCAACAGTGGTATCCAAAAGATAAATGCTGAAGTCTGTAGTTTATCTTCTTAGTTGGTGAAAAATTACTAAATATGTATATCAAAGAAAGGCTGAAAGTAGGACTCAAAAAGAAAGCAATTCTGATAATACAATTTCTATTAGTAAACGAAGTGTGGTGGCATTAACCCGATACTTAATCTGATTCGACAGCTTCCAGTGCTAGGTTTATATTTGTTCCATTGGGTGCAGAAGCAAAGAGAAGAAGTACAATTACCTTAATAAGATGAACACGAGGTGCAGGGATTCAAACCAGCGTGCGTGCACGAATCACAAAACCAATCAAATAACATTCCGTAACTGTGTTTGACTCAAATACAATCACAATGGCATTGATTTCAAATATTGAAAAGCTTATTATGTTTATTAGATAACGTTACAATCTTTTATTATCAAATTCTGTTAATTTAAAGTAAAAATAACAGTAAACAAACATATCATTTATATTGATTTGATATTTATATAACATACTGAAGTAGCGTAAGTAAGTATGCTATTCATTCTACGTTACAAAAAATACTTTAGTGCCTTAAGAATTCAAGACTGTAAGTTGTACTTCATCAGTGTAAAAAAAAGTGACAAATAATTTGGTATTATTTCTCAAAAACAACAATTATTGTTACATTTCTTCACGTATTAAGAAGTGCATTTCTCCAGTTAGCTATATTTTAATAAGTAAAACAGGTAAATTATGTACTTAACACAATAACTGAAGAAATAATCCATTTTCTTAAGTTCTTCTACATTGCAAAATACTTTTTATTGTACATTGAGGTTCCATAGTGATTTATATTACAATTAAATGTCCTCATTACACTCATTCTACAATTAACCATCAATAATTAGAGTCAAAAACGGCAAACTGTTCCTAATACTTTTAAAAAAATAAGTGTTCTCGACTAAATCTATTCAGGAACATGCTTATTTTAAATCGCAAAGGTGAGGACAACGTACTCCTATACGAATTACTGCTTTTAACTCTAAGCACTAAGATTTTATGAAAGACGTAAACTTCAAAATGTACGTAACACGCTGCTCGAAACTTTATTTCTCCTTGTTTTAACTGAAAACTATAAATTGGAATAGCTATAATGGCACAAGGTTAGAGACATATTGGCAGAACCATACGCTTACTTTTCCCTGCTGGTCTAATGGTTAGCGCTCGAGTATACGATATATATTGTTTCGTGTAAGAATTCTGAGATCATTGAAATTTGCGGTAATGCGGTAGTTCAGATTTCACCTCAAATTGTACATCTTCACCACATGTAGCCTTGCTGCTGAAAGAGATACTGAACGTGAACAAGTAAACAATCAAACAATCCAAGGTATTAAATAAAGTCACAATTATTGCGAGCCCGAGAAAATAGATTAAAAGTAATTCGATCTGTCAGATAGTCTGAATTACTCGAAGCAAAGTCTAGTTTTGATAAAAACGCAGATCATATGTTGTTCAACACTGAGCTTAGTTCACTTGTTGCAAGAGTCATGAACGCATCTTCAGGTTCAAGACCCACGACCTCTAGAAAAGTCGCTTATTACAAGAACCTCTGTCGGGGGCCAATATTTAGCATGATGATATATTCCTATTTAACTTAGGGGGCCGCGGTGGCTCAGTGGTAGAGCGTTCACCTCTGGTGCTTGGGGTCCCGGGTTCGATCCCAGCCCCCACCAAGTGAACTATTTTCCTATTTAACTTACTCTTCAGAAATTATCTACAAGTAATTTTATGTTAAATGAACTTTGCTAATATATTATTTGCACAAGTCTCATAAGTTTAGCTTATGGCATTTGCAACTTAGAAGGAACATTTTCATGTTTCTAATATTGTTTATAATTAAATTATTTATTTATTTAAATAGGCAATTGTGAATTTTAGTTATAGTTGTATTAGGAAGTAGATAATATGATAATAATAAAGTTTATGTAATCCTTAGTTCTATTCATAAATCCCGAACGGACAAATGGATAGATGAGAAAATAGATAGATATACACGATATCAATCAGTTCGAATGATGGAAGTTTCAGTCATTCTCTCCTGAATGAGCATATCTTAAGCGAAACAAATCCAAACAATTTACTCTTACATTAAAACTTACACATATATTTACTTAGTTCAAATTCTCTATTTGCGTAAACATTCATATATTTCATCGATAACGATCATAAAAATGTATTTTTGTGTAAAGATTGTTAAGTCCAATACGTGTTTTATTTTTATGGGTGTTTTACATACTACAGTGACAATTACTCATCTATTTTATCGAAAGCGAACATAGCATAGCCTACGATAAACCTTAGGTGGTTCGTTACTTTCTGAAAGAAGTTTTGGTGTAACGCTACTCGTTTTTGATTCATCACACATGAGATGTATCCCTTTGAAATTTCCAAACGACTATCCTTACATCTCGAAATAAGAATACTTTATAGTGAAAAATGTTGTAATCTGTGCTTATTTTGGATCAGAAAGAGTTGCAATACATTCTTTCCGGTACGTTAGTATTTGTGGCACTGGTTACGGACAACACACGTTCGTCCACTTAACTATTCTTTCGAATAACCTATACTTCGGTACTGGTTCGGTCCGTTTTTGTGCGTTTCTCCATGGTTAGAGGCACACGTCAAATTCATTCACAGTGAAAACAACCAAGTAAGAACACATTGTCTCGTTGATATACTTCATGCGCATTAACACTACTTTCAGCTTTACCTTTCTATGCGTTTAAAATTTCAACTCTATTATGTTATATATTATAATTGGTCTTACCTAGCATTTCTAGATCTCCAAACAAAATACTTCGCATGTACCTCATTTGCGGGAACATCGTAATAAGATAGAATACCGCATTTATCTCAAAGCTGTAAAAGATGTGAAAAAATTATTTTGATAACGAATGATTTGACTAACACGCTTTTTAAATTTATATCTTAAAGTATATAGGAAATGTCTGACAATAGATTTGATGTAGAAAATTATGAAAATGTATTACTGTTGCGAAGTTCACAAAACGGTTTTTTCACCTGTTGAACTGGAGCATATACAATCTACATAGACAATTAAGCAACCCACAAGAATTTACAAAATGATTCATAAAACACGGGTTTTCTCAAAATTATCTTCCATATCTTTATGTTATCTTTATGTTATTTTATGCACACAATTTCTATACATTAATATCAAGCAATTTCTTCCTTTCGGAATATGACAATATTTCTAAGAATACAAGTTTTCACTATCAAGAGAGTACTACTCATAACGTAGTTAAGAACCCTTTTGTCTCCAAATATTTTCAGTTAGATTAATTTAAGATTAACATTAAATGATAAATAGATATAATGATAAATGAATACGTACTTAAAATTTGCGAACGGTATACTCTGAAAATTTGCATTTTCACATGTATCAAGGCAGTTGCACAGTGACTTGTTGAATGACATTGCTAAATAAAGGAAATACATAAACTTATTTATGTGTATTAACTAAATAATTAAATAACTATATTGTTAATCGCATTCCAGCTACGAGCTTGCATTAATATAATTAAATATTTATTGTTACAACGTATTTTAAAATATATCTTCTATGGTCATGCATATTCTTTGAACACCACCAATGGTATATAGATACAAAATGATTCTTTATATGGTTTACGATTTTAATCAGTTATAATTCTTTATTGGGACCACGTACAGACTTGGTTTATATGTCACTATGCAGCAAAACACTTCAAGTGTGACTCACATAGTGAGTAGTTGCGGAGTTGACTACACGTGGCCCCACCAGTCAGTTGTTGAAAATGGAGACTTTCAGTGGTGTGGAAAGAGCTAACTGTGTATTTTGGTTTGAAGAAACGAAGTCAGCAACGAGTGTACAGCGTACGTTTCACACCCAATACGGCTAGGACCAACCCAGCAGATAGGCAGTGTACAAATTGAACCAGATATTTATTGAAACAGGTTATTCTGTGGCACACAAAAAGGCTCCAGGACGCTACCTGTTTCTGACGATGTGTTGGAAGCAGTTAGAGAGAGTTTTGTCCGCAGTCCTCGAAAATCTACACGACCTGCATCACAAGAAACTAGTATCCTTCAGACCATTGTTTGGTGGGTATTTCGTAGACGTTTGTCCATGGAGTCATGCAGACTGCTCTCGGTTAGAGCACTGTGTGTCTCCCAATGTTAGATCCGGAATGCTACCTACTGTTTGGCAAGAAATTGATTTTTGTTGGGTTGTGTCCAGGATGGCCGCAGGTGCAGACATTGAACCATAACGGATTTATCACAAAACGTTTGAAGCGTTTTTCAGTATAATGACGTATAAACCAAGTCTGTATGTGGTTCCAATAAAGAATTATAACTGATTGAAGTTGTAAACCGTATAAACAATCACCCTGTATAACCCTCCCCAGTCATCTATGGCATTTTTGAACATGGTCGTTGGTTCGTTCCCCAGTTTGAAGAACGGGACATTTAATTTCACTATAATTCAGTCCCATTAACATCCATCTCCTTCACCCTTAAGGATGTGACTGTAAGACGCTAAACTGAACCAAATAATTTAAAGATTATTAACTACAACTAGCTAAGAGTGTATCGAATACGTGGACGAATTTAACTAAACACAATTGGAAGAATTGAAAAGATAGGAATATATTTTATGTGGTACGACTATTCTCTAGCAATTTACAACTAAAAATCACTCATTTCTGAAGATCGTATTTTTACGAAACAAATATTCAGTTTGTAATGTCTCTTTATATAATATCCTGCATATGATGCATTATACATATTGGGAACTCTTCAAATTTTTTTTTGTAGTTCCATGCTATATAATTTTCGGTAATCTACGTTATAGAGAGAATCAAGTTTGGCAACACTTTTAATATTGTTACTATGAATACAACAGAAGTCAAGATGTTAATCCTATATCGTTATATCGAATGTAATATTTGTGAAAATGTGTTTTAATTATCGTGATAAAAGCTGCAGATGTTCTTACAGAGAAAACGAGAATGTTTATTCTAACATTTTTATTCCTCGCAGGTCTTCTACAGAGTAATGGAACTCTACTTTTTACTGTCAAGCTGAGTAACGCGCATTCCATATATAATAGAAGTAAAACACTTGTATGCATTTCGAGCAACTACTAAGTGATATAAAAAGAAAGGTGAAAAGAATAACGAAATTGAAAAGAGAATCTAGAGAACTACGACACATATAAGCTTGAAGATGTACGCCATTCAAGAGAATAAAGCCATCTAGAATCATTGTTACAAAGCATCGAATAATTTCCAAAATATATATGATAATTTTAAAGTTTTAGATTTGATCCATGTTTTATATATTAAAATGAATGATTTTCAAAACTCTACCGTTATCGTTTGGAAGGTGATTGTAGACACGAAGATAAACGAAAAGTATAGACAATCTTACGATGTAAACGCTTCCTTTCGGATTATCACCAACAACAGTTTGACGGAAATACTCAAAAGCACTCAAGGCGCTAAAACAAAACGTCGGAATGTCATATCAAAGCCGGGTAATATGGAGTGTCCATTACTTTTAATCTTAGATTCTATAAATTCACAATTTGACGTGCTGCAGGGGTGGCACATAGGTGAACCCAAATGAACTGAAGAATACCTTAAATATTAAACGTTGAATGTGGGAAATAAACAATAATCCAATTGTATATTTCAATGAACAAATGTTATAGTATATCGTTCTAGTTGGAACAGCACTGTTGGAGAATCGGGAAGACATGTTTGACTAATCCACTCTGGGTCAGTACAAGACAAACTCTCAGAGGAAGAACGGTTCCTATTGTGAACATGTCGCTTACCTTTATGACTTACTGGTTTAAAAAATATTAACTATGCATTATGCCTGCAAGTTTGCAGTTTCATGAGCGTAACTGGAGAAACATATTGTATTTTGTACACAATCTACTACTTTAATTTATTTCTCATTTAAAAAAAATAAATAATATTTCCTTGGCGTGTTTTAATTCTTGAACTAATGCTCTCTTAACCTTCAAACTATACAACATTTTTACCATTCCTATTAAATTGAATCAGTGTCCTTTTCCCTCTTACTTTTGAAGTACTGTTAGTGCACATTTCATAGAGCATTTCATTCGTGGTGCTCTGCTACTATTATGCCCTAATGCTTTTGGGATCCACTGAATTACGAAGACGTTTCTGAAAATGTAACAACGCGTAATGGGAGATAAGAGTGCATACTCGCGCATGTTTCCAACGCATGCTCTTGAGACATGTTGTGTTGTAATATCGTTCAAGAAATATAAACCTACCTTCTATGGTATACGAGAATTTGCGACCCCTCATTTTTTGTCCGCATGCAACATCCAAAAAATTAAAGCTGGCATTATCAGTAATAAGAATCCTCGCTTGAGATCCTGTATCAATTTCTTCGGGATATAAAATACTTTTCAATGAATAGTTTACAGTTTAAGTAGTTATTGTGAGTCAACGAAGCAGTCAGTTCTAGATCACTTAAAATCTCCTTTTACTAGACCATAGAAACCTTCCTTACAAATAATGAAAGTGATATAATGTATTGGAATGCACTTTAACGGCGACACACCTACAACCTGCCCGTGACCCCTGAAGGAACGCAGTTAAACACAAACACAAGTGAACACGAACGCAAACCAGTTAAGCACAAATGAACTATAAAATGAACCTACCGTTTTGAGACAAGGAAATCTTTAATAATTTTCACCTTTAGCACCTATACTTAATTGCACATTATCATGCATAGTATTTACTTGAGCGATGGATCATAAAAAATGTATTTCCTCCTCAAAAGTGGGGACAGTTTGAATCTTCGAAAAAGGAGCTCAATTCGTTGTTTGATCTCAGATCATGAGCGTTTCTCCTACACGAAATGATCTCCATGAGTTTTCTCAGAGTTTACTCCTATACTCGTTCCTCGAAGTATTTCGCATTAACCAACTTTTGCGAAACATAATCTCCATCAGTTTAAAAGACATAACCGTGGAAGTTAAAAACTTGTTTTATTTCAGCTTTTCTTTTCTTTCTCGCAGATTTTATTCTGGATTAAGACAAAATAACTTTACCAAACATATGTATGTCTTCTTTTTTCGAATTATAACTGTGTTATTTCAACTGGACAGTGTTATTTATTACTATGTCATTATATTGTTGTACTATAAAGGTCCAGTTACTTTTGAAGACATATTGTTATCTTCTCCCAAAACGCTTTCGGAGACATATTATTTATTAACGGAATCCGCGATTAGTAAAAAGGGATATTCATTTTTACGCAATTTTCATCCGTTATTTTTGTCAAGTTAGAGGTATTTTGGTATTATTCCACAAATTATCAGCTGGTCGAAGGAAGAATTTATACATTTAGGTTGGCAATGCTTAATATATTATGTAATTGCTAGGAACAAACTTCCAAACGTTGGTGTTGGTTCAAAACATCCTATGTGTCCTTTGATAATAAATAACTGTATCACTATGTTTTTTCTTTATCTTAATGACTATACGAATGTGACTCCTCTTACGTCGTACGTATGTTGTCCTGTGAATGTTTGGGTAGCCGAAAACTGCAATTAATGTACAAAAAGTCCAACAAAAACAGTACGGCACAGTCATTTGAAACATTTTTCTCTTCAAAGGTAACACAAGATTTGTCAATCTCTTGCAGTAGAATTAATTAGAATACCTGTTTTTGCTTACAAACAAGTTAAACAGACAACAAACATACACGATAATGCTTCCCGTGCCAATAATGCCATCTAAATGTAAAATTAACCTTACATGTATTTAAATAAAATATAGTAGAAAGTGAATCTAACAAAGGTTGAAGACTCCAATGGTCTTGAATACATTTTGATGTGCAAATAAAACATTTAACTATATCACAAACCCAGCTGAGGTTGATAGATTTTCATTTGACTTATCACAAACCTACATTTTCATGTATTTTACAAAGTCCTGGGTGCTATCATTCATTGATGATTAATCAAAGCTCTTCCAGTCTTGTGACTGGGCATCTCAGTAATTTCGAATAACATTTACTTGTCGCTGAGGCATTAGATTATACGCAAAAATCATTGTATACATCATGTTTATGCTTACTCTTCTTTTTCCATATATCTCACTGACACGCAAGTTCTATGTAACCTTTGAGATGTTTCGGATGTTTCGTTGTCATTTAATGAATAATTGGAACTACACGCTTTGCGGTAAGAAGCAACTAAGTAATTTCTAAATGTATATATTAAGTAATTGTCTTTACACCATACTCTCACTTCATTCCTCGTGCATTCAACCAGAGCGATATTAGTTCTGCATATTTTAATGGAATTGAAAATATAGATTTTTAAATATAACATATACAGACGTAGTTTCATGTAACTTTTTTATCTACAGTTTCTTAAGTTATATTTCCCTTTAACTTGCAGTCGTTAAATATTTTGACTTTAACTCATATTCACGAAGTTTCTCTCTCTCTCTCTCTTTTTTTTGTATTTTTCTTTAGTTTTGAAATGTTGCATACTGCGGTTAATAGTATTAATGAATGGTACGGGTATCGTTTGTTTACTGGCAATCGCCAATAGCAGGTAATTAATGAACGGTTATGTAGAAAATCATTATATTTCAATTTTGTTTATGTAATAAATGTGTGTGTGGATTATTTTCTTAATAATAATTGATCTTGGATTTTGATCTCTTGTTGTTGTTGTCTCATTATT
This sequence comes from Thermobia domestica, assembly GCF_964235325.1. NCBI lineage: Eukaryota > Metazoa > Arthropoda > Insecta > Zygentoma > Lepismatidae > Thermobia > Thermobia domestica. The sequence continues at coordinate 131,311,195 of NC_137460.1, forward strand.
TTTCTTTTACTGTTTATTTATTCAATGATAAAAAAATAAAAAACTTTCTTTACAACTTGGGACCGAGTGGACGAAATAATGCTGACTATTGTTTATCACTTAGTAATATTGTGTAATTGTCTCACTTACTTTTGTACGAGTGGTGATCAGAATGTAACATTAGAAAGGCTGCAGCGAAATGTGTAACATGTATATATTATTTGATACAACCAATAGAGTCAGCAGATAGTATTTTTACAGTATGTTATTTTACGATACAGTCTCCATATCAATTGAGGCACCTGTCACATCCCGGGATGAGATTGAAGATTCTCTCCTGGTAACAAATTCTGTCCTTCCGTGTTCAGCCACGTTGTTACCAAATCATATGCTTCCGCTTCTCAAGCTGAGCAACGGTCCCCTAAGTGGTCCTTCAGGAGCGGAAACACTTGAAAAGATGAAAGTTTCCGGATGGTCGATGATGTCTCAGTTTCATTGCTTCAATAGTGTGCTGGTCTTCAATCTGTATGAGAGCGGGTGTTATCGTGAACGAAGATGACACCATCGGAGAGAAATCCTAACCGATTCTTCACATTGATTCGCGCAATCGTTTCAAGGCATAATAGTATCGTTCAGTGGTTACTGTGCTCCATCTTTCCAAATACTACACAGTATGATCCAGGTACTGTCCAAACCACTGTGGCCAACACCTTCACATCAGACGGTGTCACCCTAAACTTCTTTGTCTTTGGAGAGGATGGATGGTTCACTCCTTTGATGACCGCTTACTCCTGGAGCTGTAATGGTGAATCCATGTTTCGTCACTCGTGACAATGCGCTGAACAAAACAGTTCTCTTCCTTGCAGAAAATTTGAAGACTTTTCCCCATACGCTTTTCGTTGTCTTTGTTGCACAAATTGTATGGAGACCATCGGAAACAAACTATCCGGTATTGCAAAATGTCGTGCAAAATATGACGAACGCTCCAGAACGGCATTTTCAATTTTCCAATCAGAGACCGTAACGTGCTCCTCTTGTTGTCCTGAATCACCTGCGACATGTTGAACGCAGACTCAACGTAGACCTCTACTAACTGCAGAGCCGATCAATTGCAGCCGCCCACAGAAATGGCATAACTGAGCGGAATTCATCACGATACCTGTTTTCAAAACGATTCATTATTTGTTTTTACTTACAACTAGCACTGTAATTAAATAGTTTCCAACTTCATGTCTAAAAATTGCTGTTCACTTCTCATTCCTCTCTATCTGACCAAACTTCCCAATATCGGCCTTCTAACCTTAGTTTCTGATCCTTCCTCGTATTATCTGATTGAAAATAGACGTTCTAAAAGTCCACCGTTTCTGCTGAATTAGCTTACCTCTTGGACCGTATTTTATTGATGACGATTGTCCAGCGAACCTAGATGGCTTCATTATATGCCCTACATTTATGGACCTTGTGGCTGTACCGTGTATAGCGTGCAGGGTCTTGTAAAATATATGTATTACAACCTTTGCCGAAAGAATCATACATTCTTAGCACAAGCAATAGAAACCCCAAGCAATAGAAATAAACTGAACTGGATAAATGGGAGTAAAATTATTATTTTGGAACACTAAGGCTTTCGTGTACTTGAATCGGGTTCTGGCTGACACTTACAAGTATTCACCGATCGCCAACTATCAACGAATATTGAAGAGGATGAGAAGTAGGGATAGGATAACAGAATCAACAAGGTTTCCTCCAAACCCTAACTGGTAACTCCCCTAAAAACATTTATCTCTCTCGTAGAATTTTCAGATTACTGAGATTTTCAGATTACTGAGATTTCTGTTATCCGCAACTTGAAAACACAGAATTTGCACGTTCACAATACTTAGTACCTCACAGCTAAGCCAATCCTTAAATACCTAACACAGCTTTGTTGTGAGCTGGAGGATCCACATTTCTATCCTACATAGGAATAGATAGGAGCATATATCTTATATAAGACTCTGCATTCTCTCTAGCTCCTACCAATTATGGCGAACATACTGATCTTTATTCTTTCCTAATAATAATATTTATGGTAGATAAATTTTAACTTGGTTCAGTATCTTCCTAGGCATTTAGAAGTATACTCGATGATCCTTCACTGTATGAAGAACCTTTCTTCTTTCTGTTTCCTTCCATCTTATTCTATTCCGATCAACTCTTATTGGTGAGATGCGGAGGATCATCAATACGTCTATTAGCTTCACGTTAACGTCACGAAATTGTTTCATTGGAAATAAATGTTTTGGTACTTAGCTGGCAAATTAACCTGGCTGGCTTATTTTTCTATCGACAATATATTTAGTTTAGAGTATTGTCTATTTTATACCTGCCGCTTGTTCTTCCCCTAAATATTCGAAAATCACACGTTACCTCTTTTCTAATATCAGAAAGTAATTACGTTCATCTGGTTCATTTCCTCATATTACGACTGCCTCTTCGACTATATCAGGAATAGCGCTTAGCAGGGATTTCACAGGATAATGTGCTCAATACTGTCTTCAATCTTAAATGTTTTATGTACGTTTAGTGAAGGGAATCAATAGGTTCCTTTCGCATATATATAACACTTACTAACGCAAATGAGTGGACTAAAATTAGTTTGATATTAATCTTAGCTAGCCTCGTCAGAAAAATTCTTTTGGGCGAAGGCAGAAGCATGAATTAGTGCAATACACTTAGACCATTTTAACGAATAGACCAGAGATACCTTGAAGAATAATATGGTACCGTAACTAGCAGAAACACAAATGAAGTAAAGGGAGCAAAGTTTGCACGAGTGCACCAATGAGTATGGATTTGCGAAGCAGTATATTATTTTTAAAGCGAATCTGAAAATAAACAGGTTTTGCTTATGATAAATACAGTTTCTTACAAGATTTTTTCCGTGTGGCGGTTAGAAGCATTATTTTACCATAGCTCTAATAATGAGTGATAAAATTCTGGAATAAAAACTGGTTTATTTCTAAAGCGACAAGAAATTGAGGAATGCTTCATTCCGCGTTGCTGATTCGTAACAATATAGATTCTCCCAACTGTGCTAATATTTTTGCTTAAGGTGTTAGACCTGCAACAATAGCTGGTTATTCTGCTGAAGTGTGGCAGAAACATGTACTCAGAAATTTTTTAATTCCACAATGAACTGAACGTATTGCAAAAGTAGCTTTCGAAACTGACTTACATGTATTCGTTAGTACGAAAGGCCACAGCGATCTCAAAAGTAATGACATAAGACTGAATCAGTAACACTCAAAGCAATAATAATAATAGTCATAAAATTATCAACTATCTAATTCTCGCCAAAAGAATAACAATGACTTGGATGACAACTCTTCCACAGAAATGCTCTTCCGCAGAAGAGGATATGGCATTAACACAAGACTTAAAGGGATTACAGGGACATTTTTTTTACATATTTCGGATATAGTAATACTCAAGTTTAGTATTGGTGACAAAGAGTTTTACATTGCTTTCCATTCATTTACTTGACTTGTTGAAGAAACACAAAGTTCTTATTGCCACAATAGTTTGATTAAAACAACAATATTTTGAATTCTCAGCGTTTTCCATTTCCCAAATTACTCTTTTTGAATACAAAAATTCATCTGTTAGAGGTCAAATGAATATAACATTCAGAATGAACATACCAACGAAGCTGGTTACTCACCAATATTTAAAGAAAACATGACTTGTAATCAAGGATGGTAGAAATTTCCAATACATTTTATAAAACTGCAAAGAGTGCATTAGATTCTAGTTTTTGTTGACATATGAACTTTATCGATTGATAGATATACACGCATTAAGTTGTGGGAACGCGGTGGCTCAGTGGTAGAGCGTTCACATCTAGCGCATGAGGTCCCTACTTCGATCCCAGCTCGCGCCAAGTTAACTTTGTTTTGGACAAGCACTATGTGTGTGTGAGTTTATTCGGGGTTCTCCGTTTCCTTCCACTTTCTTCATTCCACCATTTCATTCATTTCTCATCATCATTAGTATCTCCTTTAGCCTAGCCGGCATAATCGTGGGACGCAAAATTCAAAAATTTCATTTTCATTTACAAGCGTTAAGTCAAGTTATTAACGCTATTTTTTTTTATTTTTCGAATGTGGCATAACATTCAAGATCGAAGATATATGTTGAAAAGCTCATGATATGGGCCGTCGAGTGACTTTAATAGAAGGGGGGCTGGAAGAAAGTGATGCTCTTTGTGAACAAGCAAAACACAAGCAACAGGATAATACTAATTAATAATTTTATAACCAACTGTTACATAAAACTACTCACACAGAATTTACGATCTTACACAGTACATACGTAAATTATAGCGCATATACAGTATTCAATCAGGACTAGCAGATATACCACTCAGGACTAGCACAAAATATTCCAGTAAACAATTTTAGACAGAACTACATATATCAGATGTTATGTACATACGAAAAAATTGCAACAAATGTAAGGAAAATATAGAAGTAATTGTTAACTGAAAACTACAGAAAATAATTGTTCAAACATGGTGTGGAGATGTACTCTAGTGTCTCAAGAATCCGTGATCTTTTTAAATAGATATATAAATGAAGATGAAATATCAAATTATAGGCAGACATAAAGGAAACTAGGATTATTATTTTTAGTTGTAGGTTTCTTATAAACAACTGCTGTAAATTTTTCTAAGTCACTTAAAATTATCAGTTTGGCAACAACGCATTGGAAGTAATCGAAGGAAAAGTAATGCAAAAATAAGACTTACGACAAAGCTCACAATTTGATGTTTGAAATAATCAGTTTATGTTCTGTCTCTTAATATAAGGTAATATTAGAACAAAATAGTAATTTGCAAACGCTGAAATCTTGATTAACTCGTTCGCTGCCATTTGACCTCATATGGCATTATTCATACCTATTAATGAGTGCCATTGACGCCATTTTACGTCAAGAGGTAGTTCTCTTTGTATGCATTCTCTGTAAAGAGGTACATAGGTATAGAGCTTTAATACTTTCGTGATATAAAGCTTTAACACGCAGTGTTGGCCTGGTAATTTTCTGTAGTGTGTTTGGTGTTCACTGTATGTAGCTAGTTTGTTGCGAATAGACTAAATGTCTCAAAAGTATAGGTACGGAAATCAATGTGGCAGCGAAAGAGGTAATGAAAATATCCCAAAGAAACACAAGAAAAAAGATTGTAAAAGAGACGGGTTCTTAAGGTGTTCGTTATTTATTAATGCAACTTCAGCAATGTTCCGTAGTTGCTTACATACTCATGTGTGTTAAGCAATCTACTTTTGTAGAGATACAATAGTTTTAACCTGTTTCGAATCCCACTGGCTGATATTATATCCTTTAAACTCTTCTACCATTCTTGGTGTATATTTTTTATTATATATTTTTGTTGGGAATGATTGACAATTCTATAACTTAACTAAAAGTAAAAGGTCGTATAGACTTGAAGCATTTTCTATATTTGTCAAGGTAATTCCCCATTAGTACAAGTCTCTTCTTACAGCAAGTCACATCTTACGGGTTCTCGTAAACTTCAAAGTAAATCTGTAGTTCTAGTGTTGAGGAGATCACAATCAGTCATAGCAATGTCTCCATTAATACTAGAACTTCATTATTGTGAATAAAGAATAAGCTTAATTTTAATTCTCTGTTCAAAGTTAAGAGGTAATATATGTTTACTTTCTAGAGAGTATATCATAAAAATGCTGTCCATAAAGCGCTGGCTATCAATTTATCCATAACAATCACACATGAGTATTCTAGGAGTAGAGATGAGGTATATTTTCTACTGCTTTCTACTTTGTTTTGTCTCAGGTGCAAAGCGGTGGATGTAAGTATTATCTTTAATTATGAATTTTACTAAAACCTTCTTGTATACTCTTTTTAAAGATAAATTATATCCTCACGAACGAGCACTTACTCACATTTTCTTATAAGAAATCAAACTGAGTTGGAGCTTCACTTGGACACTATTTGATATATCTTAGTTCGTGCTCAGGACAATATTTCAACTTCGAGGGAAGAGGGGGAAAAGTATGTCTGACAAGAACACTGAGCTGCTGCCAACTGTGTTAAGCATTCAGATTTGGGAAACTCTCTCGCCAATACTTTTCTTATGCTCTGCTGAATTTGTATCTTGAGCGGTTTGTCAATGGGGTTGTAATCACTTATACAAAATACGTATAATTTCCATAACAAACCAAAAGTTTGTGATTCTACAATACTGCTTCATGGGCGAGGTCAATGTTTTGTGGGTCAGTATTGTTGAATGTGCATTGTTAATCATGAACGAACTTATTGAAATCTGCAACTCAATTTCCTACATTAGCATCAGACGTTGCAGGGTTCCTCAACGACTGACATATATCAAGATGGATTTTGGCGGTCATACCCTTCTAGTAGATGTATTCAATATCAGCTAGGATTTTTGACTGCTATCTCTTGGTCATGCCTCTTCACAGGGCTATTTTTTCGATTTGCTGGACTCGGGCAAAAGTAATTTGTACGGCTAATGATGTATTTAAAATTATAAGTCCATCATATATTTATTTTAATATTTTAGCTTGAACAATCCATATAAATTGCAAATAATAATAATAATAATAATAATAATAATAATAATAATAATAATCACAATATAACATTATAATATGGTAGTTGATATACGTGAAACAAGATTCGCTTCATTTTACATGCCTTCTGGTCAGTTTCGAATTATACGAAATCAATATATGGATTCAGTATCGTTGTAATAGATGCTCAATCCTTATCCGGACACTGGAATATCTGGAACCTCAGAAAGCTATTTAACTTTCGATTTTTATCCTCTTGGATTATAGATTGAGAAAATTCTTTCCCATGGATTCAGATTGTATAGGACAGGATTAGTGTTGTAAAGTCCTGGAAGAACTCGGAAAGTTTGGGTTAAAAATCAGTATTTTACCGTTTTTTCCCGATCTTGAAAAAAACGGAAAAATTAAGAAAAATTTAAATTTTGGAATATTTTACTACATGATGATTAAAATGAAAATATTTTACATTTACTAGTTTAAAATTAAGATCATTGAATAGTTATGTTTCTTGTATTAGAATAGGGAAAATTTGTGCAAAAAAAATATTTGCAACACACCCTTAAAGTTAGCATCGTGGTAGAATAGACTTATGGCTACAGAAGATACTAAAAATATAATTCTAGTCAGATTAATTAATTTAGACGCATTTAAATTGTATTAAGTAATCTTACTAGCTACATTAGAATAGAGAAATGTGGCAAAAATATATATTTGCACCACTCCTTTAAAGTTAGCACGTGATAGAATGGAGTTGTGGGTACAGAAGATACTAAAGTATAATTCTAGTTTGATTAATTAATGTAGACGCATTGAAATTATCTTAAGTAATCTTACTAGTTATCGTTTTATCTCAGAGAAGTGTTAAAATAACGACCAGAATCGTTTTTTTAATACCAGTATGTTAAAATCAAATATATATATATATATATATATATATATATATTATGGAGATACGTATTTTCCTTGTGCTGTGTAAAATTTTGAACCCTTTGAAAAAATCCTTTGTTCGGAAATATTGGCAAACCACGGAAAACTTAATTTAAAAAATTATTTCTTCGCCTGATGTTATCTTATTTGCTGTGAAGTTTCTGCAGCATATGTACAACGTTTTTCGCTAGTAGGAAAATTACTTACAGCAACAAGCTTTAATTCTACTTTTTAGTTTCCTCATTTCAGATAAAATTCGCTCTTTATTATTTGTATATTTTTCGAACAACTCAAAAGAGAGATGATCTTATTTACATATACACACGTACACCGCACAAGTGCGTAAATTTGAGCAGTGACAAATATATTAAAGAATTTAACATGTGAAACTTCCGGTCGTTATTATTAAAGCCCATCCTTCACCCATCCTTAATACCCATCCTTCACACAGCGAGAATACGTTTCATTTTGGGAATAAAGTGCACCAGAACTGTCACCAATGAACTTAGGGACCCCAAAAACTATGAATTCGACACTTATCAGCCACCCAAAAACTATGAACTCGACACTAATATCGGCCATTTATCCACCCCTTTTCCCTCTAGCGGCGCTGAAATTGGATTTAAACAGCATCGGGGGTGTTAGTGTTCATCACAGAAACCCCAAAAACTATGCATTTGACACTAATATTGGTCATTTTAGATCCTTTATATATCCTCTCTCCCGGGCTAAAGTTAATATGATGAATTTTGATTTAAATGGCATCAGAAGTCTCACTGCTCAACTCAGTGGCACCGAAAACTATGGATGCGACAATAATATCATTCATTTTCGATATTTTTTTATATATCCCCCTTCCTTCTGCGTAAACTTTCGGCGTTGTATTTTGATTTAAACTGCATTTAAACTGCATTGCATGAATTTCAATAAAATTCATTCTTCTTGACATAGTCTTTATATACTCTGGATTCTTACACCTAGTGGCTGTAGAGATTGTTTGGGCATGTTAAAGCTTCACTAAGCTTGGAAGATACATGTATTGCGTACCTTAGCAGATTTACTAGGAAGTTAAAAAACGATCAATAGAATAAACTGAGCTTCATAAGTAGGAGCAAATCCAGTGTTCCTGAACACTGAAACTTATAACTAAAAGATAGTTATAAACTAAGAACTATTTGCGAATATTTGATAATGTAAGAATCCTGGATATAATAGCAGGATCGCCTAGGTTGAAACCTTCAACATCTACAACAATAACTACCCACCACCGAAAATCTGTCTCTGTTCCACACATTATTTTCAGTTTAACCTTCAATTCATACCTTCTGAGATTTCTACTGTTCTCAGCTTGAAAAATCAGAAAAAGAACTTTTATCATCATCTGGTAATTATAATCCTTAATTTGGCAACAAAGTTTTAATGTGAGCACTTACCTATCCTAGTTGTATCTGTATTTCCTCTAGCTATTACTACTCTTTAATCGGAGAATGTTTACGTTTAGAAGATTTTACAGATTAAAGCAATGTAGCAAATGGATGTCGAATAATTAAACATAAACTGTTATGAATTACGTTATAACAAAATCAACTTTTACTATTTATTTTTGAGTAAATTTAATGAATTAATTTCCAACAACAATGCACATAGTGTATTATGGAATTTTTCTCTAACTTGAAATAGTTTAAATCATTGAATATTCCTCCAGTGTTTTATATTTATTGCCAAAGTGCAGTCCTATGAGAATACGCAGGTAAGTGAACAAATGCTTAACTATTGGTTACTTTCACTATCAGTACAAGATGTCAATTTACAAGAAAAATAATAAAAAGTGCTTAAACACTTAAATGAAGATAAATAAATAACATTTGTACAAAACACCATTGTTTTGGCTTTCTAAGTGCACAATATCATATTTCGTAATACATGTAACACTAATAGGTTGCATGTAAAATACCATCTAGTTGTCACCTTAACTCATATCTTATATGGGCTTACCTTTAACACGAGAAATACAAACGATTCCCTTCAGGTCACAGTATGGATACTTCCCTATTAACATAAAATTAAAATTTTTGTTATTGTGAAATACCGACTACCAAAATACAAACACGCCACTTGGAAGTAAGCGATACAATTAAATTATAATTATTCAACTAAAATATTCTTACCACTAGTAAAGGAACTTCAAAACGATTAAAAGTTTGTGGGTTTGTTATGTGTTTGATACAAGCTTAGCAAAAATTCTAAAATAATAACTGATGAAAGCTTAGAACAATTTCATTATTTCTACATAATTACAAATTCTATTCTATGATCCTTGGAACTATTCGCGTGAGAGGAGAAAATAAAATTTCCTTTTTAAATGGTTATCAATATATTGTTTGCTATTCATATGTGCATCATTGATGAGATCCAATAATAAATAATCCTTTTAACGAATTAAGTTTCTTTCCTTAGTTCATTGCTATCTTACTATTATTTTTCCTCGATAAGAATAAACTTATAATAAGGACTCTTTGTCCTTTACTTATTTAATTAAAGATTTGTTTTTAGTTGTGTATTCTTTTATCCTACTTGTGCATTACATTCGTTGATTTTTACGTGATACATTGCTTCTATCAAAATCACAAAAAACATACATAATATATTTTATAAATCAGTCACACATCTGTAACACTATGGAAGATACAACGTCGGTCCTAGATGTATCACCATGAATATAATATCAGAAAAGCTTTTCTTCTTTATTTGTGGCAAAAGGACACAGAATGGACAAAGGTAACAGAAAGTTGTTAAATGTTCCTGCCTGTATATTAATATATATTCATAGTCTATGTTGGGGATAATGCACGCTATTGATTTTTCAGAATTTTCCAAGTAAAACAATTAGTGTCCATACAATATCATATTTATTGTACTCGTTTGGAAAATTAGTTACGTCGTTCATATAGTGATACAAACATTCGTATCTTTAAAGGCACTGAAACAAACTTATTTAAGAAAGCTACTTAATATATATCATTAACAAACAACTGACTTTACGCTTTGTGGAATGATGTAAGATTTTACGACATCCAATGGTTTGTGTATTAACGCTAGTCAGTAGTTGTCTTTTTACTTCAACGAACAGTTGTGTTTGCGGTATTCAATATTGTTATAATATGAGTAGAAGTGATTGCAATTCTGTGGTATGCTATCTTACTGATTTCATTCATATGAATGAGTTGAATTGCTTGAAGAAGATACAATACACTTAGATAACAACGTGTGTAAAAGAATAAATTTCAAGTTTTTTTTTTGACAGAACAAATTCAATGTTTGCGAAAAATTGCTAAGTGATTTTGCGAAGTAGTGCGTCTAACTGTTGAAATATACTCTTCAAAAAGAATAAAATTTTACATGTAACCTATCTGACAGTGCAAAAATAACAACTTCTCTTCAGCACAAGTTAACTGAAAGTGCATCCGAACAAAATAGTTGTCAAACGCTCCGAAAAATCTACAAAACTGTGGAAGAGACATTTTTAAGCTGTATCAAATAGGATAATGACTGAGCGCCTAAGGAACAGGATTGTGGTAAGGTAAAACAGAAAATATATTAGAAAAGGAAACTTCAGAATCAAAAATGAAAAGATAATAAGGACTGTAACGGTGAAAAGTGGGCAGGGTACTCGGACGAATATAAATCCCAAATTTTCGCCTTTCACTGCTAGAAGTTTGTCTTCCCCAAGACCACCTTCATCTCGACCTACAGACATACCTACAGCAAGGCATGAGAAACGTAGATTTACTGTTGAGGATGTTTAACAGACTACCAAGTTGACACTTTAGTTCAAATTAATGGTATAATGGACAGAGACGTATTTCACAACATTTGAGTGAAGGATGAAGTTCAGTCAGGAACAAGGGTTTTTAGCATTAACTTTCTTTGACAACATGATAAGCATCCCAAACATTCTGGTAAGATATCCAGTAATTCAAGGTATATGCTTACATCACCAACAAATAAATTTCTCTCGACAGTCATCGGATTTGATACATTGAGCTCTTCTCACAATAACTTGATATTAAAGTCAGTAAATGTAAATAATGCAGAAGGTAATTGAAAGGATCTTCAGAGTTAATACAGACGCATAACTTCGCAAAACTTGGACAAATAAATCAAAAACAACTTTAATTTCTAAAGTACTTATCAATGTTAGGTCAACATTTCAGTTAACACAAGTATACTCAATAAATTTACTTCATTATAAACAGGGCGTTGTGTTTTAATTTGTTTATATGAGCAATTATGCTCCTTTCACATAAGAAGTTTACCAAACTGGGTTTTGTATGGTTATATGCTTTTTTGGGAGAGAGTTAATTCTTAAAAACCAGTAATATGCTAAAACTTGGGAAACGATTGTGAATATAGATATTTCTCAGGTATTAATTTCTCTCGAGAAATACAGATAGCAGAAAAATGAAAGTAAAAGAAAGTAGTTTATATCTCAATACAGGGTATAAAGAATTGTAATATAATTCACAGTTAGGCAAGTAGATTCGCACTTCAAAACATATCTTTCGTTTTCCAAATGTGTTTTAACTAATTAAAAAAATGTACGTTTGGTTTGTATTAATATGTTCTTTAATACTTACAAAAACAAACTCTATAAAAAGTCACATTCCATGATATTGAATATTAGTGTTTAAGTAACAATTTTGTAACTTTTGAAGTTATTACCATAGTCACATCATCCGTCAAAAGAAATCAGATAAAGACATAAACTACCAGATGATGTGTAGTTTCAAGTTAAAATAGTTTACTCTACTATATGTGTCGAATTTTGCTACATCTACCAAATATAATCTTAGTGGACATTGTGCAGCCTGTAGTTCAAACATATTATTCTTTTAACATGAAGACATGTCATTTATAATTTCTATTAAAGCATTTCCCGTAGTTAAAGAACCTTGGATAAATCTCTTCCCAGAGGGACCTGATGTGATTCTGATATCGTTAAGCTGCAGATCCACATTTTATATAACTCGAAAGGCACTAAGTCCGCGGATACCTCAACGAAACAACAGGTCATTCTATCTTATCCCTCCTATTTCGTTTCGGAAATGTTATTTAGGATAACGAAAACTTGTTTAATTTACATTTTCATTATAACGTTGCCTGATGCTTGTAAAAATCACAATACAAAGAGTAACCGACACAACACTTTTGAACCACAGGATTTGTACGTCATAGAATGAAGTTCATTTATTTAAATATTAAATAAATTCCAATGTGATCAATACAAACTCAGGCAGCGATACATAATAGGTCAAACAGTTTCTTAAGAATAGTATTCACAATAGCTTGACTCCATCGAATGACCATTTATAAACAGGGAACTGTGTTCAAAAGAATCCACATAATTATTGTTCATAGAAACGACTTTACGTACCGCAAAACTCAAACGCGTAGATAGCATATTAATATAACAAAAACATTTCTAAAGACTTAAGGGACACAAGATTGCCAAGAACTTTGTACAGAAGTATAAACATTCCACATACATCCTTCTCCATAAAAAGGAATAACATAGATCCTTTTTTCATAATCGTGATGCACAATAGAAGCGTTAAGCGTTAGCTAGATGATGAAGTACATTCATAGATTGTGTTAATTCTGTTTACAATTTGAATGTGACTGCTGAACAATGAATTTTTCCAAATGATTGTTAACTATTAGAGATGATGTTTGGTTTTCACATATATGTACTTTAATAGTTATGGGAAAGCAATATTTTAATGCTTTAATGTTTGCTGTTGTTCTGTTTTTCACTCATTGAAATCATGGCTGTGACAGATTAATAAGTGCACATAAAGGAAGACGTTTTTCGCCGAACGGAAGAGTCTTTTTGCAGACCAAGTCATATCTAACGCATCTTATAGTTATGAGAGCATAATTGGCTTTGGCCCGTATGGGAATGCAGAACGAATTGATTGTAGTTTTGGGGCATCTTGTTTTTTACGATCTGCAGAAGACATTTTTATCCACGCTAGGTGTGGCATGCAGTTCCTGAAGAGCACAACCAACATATATTCGACTCGAGAAACAAGCTATAGATGCTCTTGTTAGATTACGAGGAGGTTTACGCTATATTAATTTATCAATGTTAGAAGCTGTAGAAAGGTTTAATGTCGTACGCATTTGTGTCTTTTTACCTAATAAAAGCGCGATGTAAATATTGTTCTATACATACATGGATATTGTGTCAGTATATCTTTCAAAACCATCCTCTGTCTAGGAGTATACTTTAAGTTATTGGAAATATTTTGAATGGGACTGTAGTAAAAGTGTGTAGTATTTTTTTAAAAAAAATGAATAATAATGTATTTCGCAATATATACTAAGAACGCGTACATGGCTAATCACTGTTGTGCTGTATTCACAAGCATTCTTCCGTTTTTGATTTTCCTTATTAAATCATCATTTTACAATATATTATTTCTTATCAAATTCTATTTAATTTAAATTTACTACCTGTTTATAACTGAATTTCTAGATATACATTATTCATTGTGCTTAATATTACACTAACAGGGAATGTAATTGTTAATTCAGCATGCACTGAAGTACATGTTAATACTACGAAAAGAGGGGATTTACTTACCTAGGCTATATAATATAGGCGGTGTGCAGTTGCATTTTTCCATTGCGTTGATGTATTCACATTGCATTTGGCATGCGACTTGAGTATAAATCGGACTTATTTCTAATTTTTGTTCATCGTAATACAAACATTTTCTTTGCGAGGGTTTCAGCTTTCGAAGATCAGGAGAACTCACTGTTTCCACCAAGGTCATTTCATTCCCAAACATGTTTATATCCTTTTCACGTTTATACATGAAATAATTCTTTATTTGAGTAGGAAAGTCATAAGGGGAATTCAAAAATATCTGTAAAGATGAATCGACATTATTACTTTTATAGAAGACAAATTAACTTTGCAAACAATAAATCAAATGGTTTAAAATTTTATGTTCTTCGGTTAAACATTAGATACTGCCACAATAGGATATCCTTACGACCGTTTTTCAAACATGAATAAATGAGAAGCTTGTTTCCAAAACCTGCAAAACGACATTTTTTATGAAAATGGGTAAAGCACACCATTTTGTACTTCATTGGCTTTAGATTTAATTTTCAACATTTTGGCTCCCAAAACATAATTTTACCGATGAAAATAGCACGTAAAACCCGTGTTTATTTACAAAAACCTCTATTTCCGTTTACTGTTCATTTCCAAAACCTGCTACTACCAGTTTATTTCCAAAACAAGCCAAAATGAACATTTTTGTCGAGAGCTTTATTGTCTACTTCCATAACTTGCTAAAATCGTATTTAAGAGGGGAAGCGTTTTACTTATGTCTAGTAGCTTTAACTAATTTCGTTTCTACTTAAAATATCTTTCTTTACATACTGGTAACACTGGGACTAACAACAACTTTCCCACAATTTATATATTTTGTGTTCATTTGTTTCCTTTGTTGACGAAGATCGAGATCAGTTTGTTTGTAGGTGTGTTGACATACACACGTAGCGTATTCAAAATAAGAATCAAAATTCAAAAAAAAAAGTATTTACTCATTTCTAAAATTCTTACGAGTTGCCAGAATGTCAGACAACAGTGTTTTTAAAGCTTCTGAGCAACTATGGAATTTGAAGACAAATCAAGGAAAGGTAAACAGTGTTAAGAGAATTAGAAGCAAACTCAAGATAAGGTAAGAAAGTGCAACTCTAAAGACAAAGGTTATTAAATTATGCACTAGCAACCGCGAGAATGGCTTTTGTAAGATAGCTATGGTATCACAAAATGATATACAAACATTCGATGATAACTTTTAAGGTCTTGGTAGTGCCGTAAAAAAAGAATGTTTTTGCGAATAAATATTTTAGTCAAATTGGTATTTCGAAGAATGCCAGTATCGGGAAGCAAAAATGGTCTACAGACTATACCATCCCAACCAATAATCGCACAATAAAAATATGCAAAAGCATTCATGAGTATTCTCAGTGTGGGAAGATCAGAAGTTGAAGGGGCTGCTAGAAACATAATGGTACCTGATAAGACTATAAAAGAAACAAAAACACTATGGTAGAAACAACGCCCCTGATAGTCTTACGTTTCAAAACTGACTAAAAATGTGGCAGCTATTTTTCAGGACAGATCAAAATAAGTGTAAGTACAGTACATACTAAATTTTTATCTCAAAATTCAATTTTGGTTTTGGATTCATGAAAACAGATGTGTGCAGTGAACGTGTGACATTTGAGACCGAAATTAATTTTGACACAAAGACGGAAGGAGAAAAACATATGCAACATATTGATTTAAAGCTACACACAACACGGACAAAATGATTTTTCCAAGAGCTTAATCTACGGTCAGTATGTTTTTTGACATTGAATTTTGATCTAATGCAAAATCAACCTATTCCGAAAACTCCAATGGGTCAGGCATATTCTTTTATGCAAATCTGGTACTATATTTTTAAAGTCGTCATTTAAAAGTTTTGAAATAAAAAATAATTTTGAATTTGATATATAAAAAGGATTACACCCAACATGAAATAGAATCTATTTCCATATTAACTATAATTTATTGTTATTAACAACACATTAATGTGTTATGACAATCTTGTCTTCCTTTTAAATACTTGTGTTTTTTAACATATTTTTTAAAATTCTAAAATTATATTCATTTCCAAAAATGTTAAAGGTCAATTTTGTTTCCAAAACGTGCTATGACGAATTTTCAACATAAAAATATATAAATGAGTTGATATATGCTTGTGAGTAACAATACTAACAAACAATTTTACGTGCATTAAATAACTCCTAAGATTTTATTTCTTTGTGTCCTCAGAAAACAGCAGGAGAATGTATGGTCTCCTGTAAAATCGCAATGAATAGAAATAACAGGTTTTGGAAATAAGCTTCTCAAATATCTATAAAAAGTTAAGAATGAAAATTGAACGCACGTTATCACAATAGCAACTACGATGTCTTGTTAAGTGAGATATGTGTAGGTTTGAAGAATAAATTATGTATTATGCTAACGCTTGGTTTTATCTCAGGATAGCTTTTAGCGGTATGTATATCAGGGAGTATGAAAAGAAACTTTAAAAAAATCGAATTCCAATAATGCGGAAAAGCTGTTCTTTCTACCCAAACGCATAACCGTATTTTTTATTCAGGTAATATCTTCCATTCTCGAATTGAGACGAAAGTTTCATCAAATAGAAGATCAATAAAACTCTTTTTAGAACATGCTGTATGAAGTGCATTCTGCTTCTTATAGTTGTAATAGAGGAGTAATATTTATGAATATATGTAAAATACAAAGAAGAAAACAAAATTTGATAGTATTTTAGCTCGCACATTGAGGTCTAAATGTCGTTAAATTATGAACAATTGTACTTCACGGAACACCCTGTACAATATATAGTTCACATTTTTAATATAGTTCTAATAGGTGTGTGGTATTCTCATTAGTAAAAAGCACTATATCGAAAGAAACGAAATCGAATTTTGAAAGTATCTTACGTTCGCGCATCTTAACTTAATAATCGAAAACATTACGAAATTATGCATTTTTCTTTCTATCTCTGCGTGCAGCTCTTCGCTCTTTTCTGACCTTGCAAATGATCCAGAACAAACTACCTTGGGGTGGCTACACTTTGAGTGCTTGCGCACTCCTGCCAACCATTCGAGGTGTTTCAAATGTGTTTCGTTTCTATTTTTGTCACAATTTTAAAATCAGACTTTTCACTGAAATTCGGCATTGCAGAGCAAGAAATGTGTTATAATAAAACTATCTCTGGTTAAAGAGCTACACAGTTTTGTAACAGCGTCTAGCGTCTGTTACAAATTTCAAATATCTTTCTAAGAGCAGCGTGTGACATGGATATCTTACATATCCAACTGGTAGTTCCTGTTCTAACATGAGTGTGAGATAAGTGAGTATACCTTTAAATTACTTCGCCAAATTCAATTACTTATTAAATTGCAACTATGTTTTACAAAAGCAGGAACTCTCTTTAAAATCCAAAGGAATAAAAACTTTTATTAAGATTGTACATTCCCAGACAGCCTCTGTTAACACATATTTTTAATATACACGACTAGTTTTTCATTGCCTTTCCGCATATCTTTAAGCATAACACTATACTTCCCGATTCATTGATCTCCAAAGGCATCACTCTTCATCACACAGAACGACGGAGGACAGAACAACAAGGGGTATTCACCACGAAGTTGAGGAAGGTGCAGGATCATCAAAGGCAAGCAGATCCCACCATTGGAGGACGAGCGACTCTATGTCCCAAGTATACTATTCTGACGGTTCACTGCCGCAGACACGTTTTGAGTTGGATAGCAGAGTTCTGGCATAAACGTGTAGAGAAATATTATCGCAGAGACGTATCATTGAGAGAATTCTACGCCCCTAGCAGTCCAGCAGGATTGAGATCCAGTTGTTGCCTGATTCCAGAACATCCAGGTTGCTCCAGGGCAAAACCTTCATTATTCGGATGACCACGGCGATAACGGAATGTCAGGCTAGTGCTTTTCCTTTATTTCTTAATGATATCTTTCCTCTCTTTCACCAATTTTCCACAACAAGTCATTTTTCAAAAAAAGAAACATTTGAATCTAATTTAAATTCAACCATAATTTCTCAGTTAAGTACCGTGTTGTGCATCAGTTTCATCCTCATTTTGTTGCGTTCATTTAATAAGTATTCTGGGCTACAACTGATGGCACAGCACCTGTACACTAGGTCTTTAGAAATCACAAAATACTCTCTGTTTTTATTTGAGACATCATTGGTGATGAACAAAGTTTGCATGTTGACCAATTTATCAATTCTGAGCAATCAGTCGCTTGAAAATTAAAATCAGCTGACATAAAATATCTCACTATTTTATATAATGATCGTTGTAAAATAGGTTTTAACAACATTCAGAAAGCTAATTCTCTTACGTATTTACCTACATTCATTTACATTGCCAAAAGAATATTTTCGAGGTGTGCGCAGAGAAATCGTAAGCAGATTTGCGGAATCGATAAATCCTAGTAAAAGTTTCGGTAGATATCGTGAGATACTAATCAGTATAAAGACACGTTTATAAGCAGATTTACAGAAAAATCCTTTTTATAGTAAAATAAATTACTACATACGTTTTTATAATGAGTATTGCTAATAATTTCAGCTAATAAATCCGGAAGTCCGTGTTTTGTAATTAAATCTTCAAAAATTACCTGGGCTATTATGTCTGACGTGATAGCCGGTACCGCTCTGGCGATCACATAGCGCGTTGCATTATATATGAATAACAAAATATATTTCTATTATTTCTCGATATTTTAAATGGTCCTATTTCATCCAATGTTACAGACTGAAATGGTGCAAACACGGATAGGTTTGTGCATGAAACGCGACCCTACCTGTTTTTCTTTTCTCTACCTGGCAACTTACCTATTGCCTAAGTTTTTCTTGAAAAAATTTCTTCATACTAGGGAAATAAATAACACGTAACACTCTCTTATAGAATTTACTATAGGAGTAATGGCCTTCTCCGTATTGAACAATGTAAATTCCGGAATACTTGTTCTCTTAAAGAAAACGGGATACACAATAACAATTTGTTTCCACTAGACAATCTTTGTGTTCGATACAATTTATTATATTTGATAGTATACGATCTTGCCTGCATTTCAGCTTTTACATTCGCTTCTTCTGGGCTTTCAATAGCTTTTATTACGAAGCCAAAAGTGAATCTTTTCTTTGCAATTCTCCTACATCTACATTTTTATCGAATGTCAAGTTTATTTCAAAATCTTCCTTACTTATTATTAACGCTTCTAAATCTACGTCCTCTTTTGAAGGTTGAATTTCAGTGTTCCTTGATAATATGTCACTGGGATTTTTATCTCCCGGACAATGCACAGTTGTATACTTATATTGGGCTAAATCAAGACTCCAACGAACTAGTTTCTGAGATAACTTAGGTGACGTCTGCAAATATCTGCAAATATTTCAGCGCTTTACAATCAGTAAACAATTCAAATTCTTTATTAAATAAATAATAGTTAAACGCTCTCAGAGAACTTATCACGGCCAGAATGTCCTATTCTACGATGTGCCTCGTTTTTTCCTGTGGTCGTAACACACGGCTATATTATGCTATAGGAGTCCATTCTCCATTCGCTTATTTTTGCATTAAAACTCCTCCAATTGAACTTGTAGACGCATCGGTAAACACCCTGGTTTCTACATCTTCCCTAAGTAACGATAACCAAAGGGCATTCATTATTGCGTCCTTTAGATTGTCAAATCCTTCTTGATGACTTTTTTCACCCAAATTACTGGCCGTGCTTAAGTAACGATTTGAACACAGCCGTGATTTTAGCATAATCCTTACAAAATTTTCGAATATAGTTTGTCAAACCTAAAAATGACTTCATCAGTCTTCGGAGGTTTACACGCTTTTATTGCCTGAACGATCTTTGCTCTAATTTCATAACCAGTGTTACTTACTATATGCCCTAATACCAAAACTTTCTCTTCCATGAATTGACATTTCTCTACGAATAACTTTAAGCCATAATGTCTTAGTCTCTTAAATATTGAGTTCAAAACTTCTAATATTCGCTCTTTTTAGTCTACATAGACAAAAATGTCATCCATATAATATGATACAGCATAAGGACTTACGTTAGCAAGCGTCATGGCCATTATTTTTGTATATACCGCCGGAGACTGCACGTATCCTACTGGCAGCACCTCGTAGGAATATGATCCTACACCCATTATATTAAAAGCTGTGTATTCACTCGACTCCTTAGAGATATGCACTTGGTAGTACGCCGATTTTATATCAAGGATGCTGAAGAATTTATGGCCCCCCACGCACGTCAAAATTTGATGAATTCGTGGTAAAGCTATGCTATAAAATTTGACCTTTGGATTTAAAAATCTACAGTCCAAAACTGCTGTTATTGCTTCTGACGGTTTTCTAATAAACAGCATTGGTGAATTATATGCACTGCTACTGTCTTCTATGATGGTTTCATCTAATAATATATTTATTTGTTCCTTAACCTTCTCTCTTAAAGCTATAGGAATGGAGTACTGTTGCCTTCTAAATTGGACACTTGTTTCTAATTTAATGTGATGTTCAAAGTGTTTGATCCTACATAACTCATTTTCTTGCCATGCAAACACATCCGCATACTTATAACATAATTTTCCTATCTGATCTTTAATTTGTGGTTTTGTTTTCTCACCAAATTTTAACCATGATTTGTCAAAATTATTCCTTGCCTTTAAAACATTTTCAACATCCTCGTCTGACAATCCTTCTTCCCGTAATTCCTTTTCACCTATATATTCTTCAGCATTTCCTAAAATTACATTCGATCTTAACATGACAATTTTATTCGATGGATTCACCAATTCTATCTTATTATTCTCTTCCGACAATAATACCCTAGGTATTACACATTATACTGTTTTTCCAAGTCTCTATTGGGATCTAACAAAAATGTTTTATTGTTTCACGAATTTACTAAATTAACTTCCACCGTAGTTCTACTTCTAGGTAATAACCGCACCTTGTGTTCTAGTATCCATTTAGGTTTTAAACTATTCTTAACTTCAATTGCCACATTCTCAGACACAGACACAGACTCCTGTTCAACATTTCTCTTAATCTGGGGTTTTCCAAATCTCTGTACCCTTATTTTCCTTTCTCCATAATTTATTTGGCAGTTTTGACCTTTTTGAAAATCGTTCCCAATTAATACTTGATATGGAAAATCTCGAATGACTCGGAATGCTAAATGAAAAGTTTGCCCAGAAATTTTGAACTTTATAATCGCTACCTTATTTATCACCAACATATTTTGTATTATTACTCTTATTCTAGTTTGTTGAGAGATTACTTTAGCAGTATTACTTATCAATATTTCATTTATAATAGATATCTGCGATCCGCTATCTATTAACGCTTGTGATTTTTCCTTCCATTTCTATCGGTAAATACAACATGTCATTATCGTGACTTATAGAGGCTACAATTTCGCGAACTTCCTTCCTATCCCCTGTAAATGTGCCCCTATAATTGTCTAGTTTAAATTTTGTGTGGTCATCAGTTGGTAATATGTTGTGCCTTTAACTTGATTCGGTACCACCTGCACATAATCTGGCTGCTGACTACATTAGGCTTTGATTCTGACAACACCCTTGTCAGTTATTCCTATTTTTACTACAATCCTTTCTATCCTGCCAAAAAAATTGTCCTCGTCCGCCTCCATTTCCACGCCAATTACCACCTCTATTTCCTCTTCTGTTTCCAAAATTACCATTTCCTCCATTAGTGTTCCAGTTACCTCGATTAAAATTTTCATAGCTCCTATTGCAGTTCCTATTATTATTATTTCTATACTGATTTCGACAGCTGTTCCTGAAATTCCTACTTCCTCTAGCATTGCCACTTTTTTGTTCTTTTGACGGATTTCCATGCTTCTCCTCATGTCCTTCCTGTCCTTGAAATTTTGTTGCCAATGTTAACTGCAACTGCTCTAACTTTTTTTTCTAATTGGGCTAACTGTGTCATACTCTACGGTTCCTGTTTCACTTTTACAACCTCTTTATTCCTAATTTCTTTCTTCAAAATTATTCTATCTACTTCCGACTCACTATCTTCTTTTTCCACTTGTTCCCTAATTTTCCTAAGCAAATCTTTAATTGTGACTTTACCTGTCTCCCTTTTTACTCTTTTGTCTACTTTACACTTATTCTTTTCAATTTTCTGCAAATCCTCTACAAACTTATCTATATTAGAGTACGACACCTTTCCTACTTTCTCCATGTAATATGGTTGTAAACCACTAACTAAAATCCCAATCGTTTTTTATCCGTCATGTTTGCGTCTAGCCTTTCACACAAGACTAACATGTCGTAGACGTAATTTATGATGGGTTCGTCTTCTTGGTGTAACATCTCTCTAATCTTATCTTCCATATCCAATGTTACATTTGTCCTACTAAATTCCTCTATAATATTATCCTGCACTTATTTATAGCCTAACTCATCAATATTTCTCTTTTTCAAAAATAATTTAATCCGCTGTCTTCCCATTCCCTTGAATACGCTTGGCAATAACTCTTTCCTTTTATTTTCCCTAACTCCAGTCATCTGACATGCATCGTCAAATTCGTCAAAGAAACCGATTGTGTCATTGATTGTCTTCAAATCAAATTTAGGTAATTTGTTTACATCTGCATAAAATGTAACGTTTGACGCCACCTTGTCTTTGTCTGTAGTTTTATTACCTTGAAAAGTTTCTTCCTGTTCTTTTCCCACCAAAATATTATGAAATTGCGAAATAGACTCGAAATCTTAAGAAAATGATTGTAATACAGGACTTGAAGAAAAAGTTTCTACTGGACCTTAATTAAAATTAGGTTTAATACTTGAAATCTCTACATCTCTTTCTTGTCCTGATGTTTTTACTTCTTTCCTCTTTCCTGGTGTCCCTATATTTAATAAACTATCAAAACCTACATGCACTCCTCTAACTGCTTTTTGTGCTCGAGGACGAATAACTTCTTCGTTCATTTATTATAACCTACCAATATTTCCGTAAGCCTTTTAAAATTTACAAGCTAAATTTTTACTTAATCATTGCTCTATTCTCAGCGAGGGCGGGCGGGACGGGACTTATATTTATTTTTCGTATTAAACTTACTTCTTCCTCTACTATGCAAACATTTTAACCAGAATAACCGTAAGCCTTCACTATTACAATCGGTAGGATAATATTTTATTAACTTGATATCTAATATCAGTAAGCCGGAAATCGACTCTACAGCATGACTCCACCATGTCAATCTCCAGGGTTCTACTTTTTGGGGGATGATAAGTGAACTCAGAGAAGTCACCTTGCACTCACTTTCTGAAATGAATGGGAATACAAATTGTAACAAAGCGAGAGGTAAAAATTCTACTCATGTCAATGAGGGGATTTCTGTGTTGAAAACTCCAAATTTCGAGAATAGAAACTAACACTGTATTTTCCAAAGCTAGTGTCAGAGTGTGTAAGATATTGTGTGAAACTTCGGGTATTTAGAACTGCCAGTTCAAACACTGCATATCCAAACATTAGCCATCGACAAATGATTCAGAAAGTAACACATACATTTGATTGTCCGGTTCACCTCTTCTAGAAATGCTGGTCCAAAGGGATCCTCTCAATCCCATGTCCCAGGCTGGATGGTCTCTCTCTGGTAGGTCACTCCAAGGGATGGAATTTAGTTAATGTCTGGTATAGTCTGCGATGTAGTCTGATGACACTATACCAGTTCAAACGATCAGCCGCGTGATAAAATTTTCTTGGTAATACTCTTTGAATTTCTAAGTCCGTGAAAAGAAGTACTGACTTGCACGGTTAAAAATAAAGTACTGCTTTTCTATCATAATCGAAGATTAACTTTCTATAAAATTAGGCTGGTTCGATACTTGTCTCATTCTTAAGTTCGTCGCCTTTGTTCCTCCGTCTCTCCGACTCCTCCCTGTGACCTCTGTTCCTCTGGGTTTGTTGGATTTCCTGAAACCTGGAATTTGCCGCTTCTGCATGACGTCAGAGGCGTGTGCTCTTTCTCATCTAGGAAACGAGACGGTTTCCTCATTTTAGTCGACGACTGGCAATCATTGGTATGCCTAGACTCACAATTCCTGGCACTTCCTGGCATACCCGAGAAGAGTGTCTTGTGTTTACAAGCATCTTACAAATTTACTTACATAATATTTTACTAATTCTTTCCAGTCATACATTGATTAAATTCTGATCCCAATTTCCTGTGATTGAAATAATTTGCTCACCAAGATGTACTAAATACCAACATTAAATAATTGCTTCTACACTCGAGAGCAATGTCCATCGTTTATGTAATTCGTTTACATCTAATATTATTTTTTAATACTTTAGTGTCTTCTGTAATTCCAATAATTAAAATCTAAATCTTTATTAAAATACAATCAACTGAAAATGAATCATAGAATAAATGATAAAATATATATAGGTTCTGCCACAATAGATATATTTATATACTACGTTTGTTCATCTATGGCATTTCAACTACAAATCAAATTACTGTGATCTACCATCTACTTCCAAATTATAATTACGGAAGTTAGGGAATATACAACAAAAAGAAAAGTAAATATAATGGTTTCCACCCGATCGCTCTTCATGGAACCCAAGTACCATTGTCCTTTTGTGCGCTAATTTATGTCATTTAGTCTGTCTTTCCAGATATTTCTCAACTTCTTAACAGTGCCTTAATAAAATTTGGAAAGAAGATCAACCTGAAGCCGGAAATATATACACTGCAGCAATGGCAACTGATTAGGCTAATTATTTACGTATCACATCTGTTTCTTTTTCCTTTGTTATTTTTCAAACAGTGTTTGAAAGTGCTTCAATTAATACGTGGGCTATTACAATGGTCTAGTAAGTGCAAAGGTAAGACGGAATTTTACTTTATATTAACTTCGTAAATTGTACATGAAACACTCGATTGTGTTAAAAAATTAGACTTGTTGAACAATAAATAACAATGCTAGAAGTTGGAAGCAGTAAATTGATAAATTCCAAAGATGAATCATTGTTTCAGGGAGATTTTCATGCTAACATGCTTTCACGTTTATGTCTTATCTTTGAATTACGAAAATGTCTATTAACAAAATAAAGTTTGTATATTGCAGAGGTAAATGATCGAATCAAAGTACAGCTTAGTAGTGATCAATTTATGAAATTTCGTACGTATGAATCCGTATTTGAATTAAGATATGAGGTAGAATTTTTTTATTAAAGAATTAAGCCGTTTACTTTTAATTTTGTAATTTGGTCTCCTTTTCGAAAATTACTTTTAAAAAAATCCATAAATAAACTAGAACTGAGGTAAGAGTAAGTGCTCATAATTGTACCTAGGAATATCAAGAAATTACATTATAAGCAAAATTATGAAATGCCATATCCCTCAAACTCTAATAATTAGTAAATGAAATATTCATCTGAAAATGATGAACGGCACTCTTGTTCCAAATAAGTTTGACCGCCTTCTCTACTGCATTTTTGAGGCAAAAACGTTCTAAGTCCAGCTTCAGGTATCTTCGGAAAAAACTGAACCACGTTCGAACCTCGAAGTCAACTTTTTCAATCGGGAAAAAATTGTGCAGACTTGTTTTTCTTCTTTTAAATATAAGAAGACGTGTTTCCAAGTGTATGAAAAAGCGACATTGAAACACTTAATGATAAAATATATTGTAAAATTTCTTGCGTAGAGCAATAAAATGTACTCGGGATTTCGACTTTTTCCTTCACCTTTTTTATTATAAAAGGTTTATGTACACAACTTATAATAAGAAATTCCACTAATATTAGGTAAGATAGGTAGAGGAAAGGAACCCGGTGACCAAGCGTTGTGGGTATAAGGATGGGTACCTCTCGGTGACCAAGCGTCGTGAGAGGGGTTTTAGGTGTTTCGATCAATCCGGGAAAAATTGATGTTGGTCGAGGCGTGCAGGTCCTTTTTATCCTCTATTGTCGGCTTCCTTCGTTGATTCTCGTCCTTCCGACTGTTGGCGATGCTGATTGACTCCTCTTCGGGACCGTCGTCTGTTTGTTTGTGTTTATGCGTACGTGTAGTACGCATGACTATACATGGTACGGCGACGTGGGGATCTTTACAATATCTAAACTTTATATTAATGTTAGCACATGCTTGTTTGTCATTTAGTTCCCATACTTAAAAGAACATGTAGATATGTAATGCAATTTTCAATGTGTAAAAGGATGATGATGCTTAAGAATTAGAAGATAATTCTCGCCTGCGTAGCAAAATAAAAGACAAAATAGAACAAAAACTGTATTTTCAATCGATATGAATGTCATTGTCTTCAAAAGCCAGTTATATATCACTAGAAGCAGGTTTTCCAAGTGTGGTTGTGTTAGCTCAGTGCTAAGAAGTTAGATTTCAAATCGTACTGTGAATAGGATTTCCGTCTGGGTCGATTCTTTTTTCTATGAAATTCTATTTTCTCCAATGAATGAAAAATTATATATAGTATTTACATAAAAATACATCAGTTCTATATGTATATAACAAAATGTTTGCAAAACATTATATTTTTTAACTTTAAATTGTAATATCTGAGATACGCATTCATAGTGCGTCAGTATTATATATGTGGATGTTAAAATTAAATGAAGAAAATCATATAATAGCAATGAATAAATTATCTAGGTATTTACTTCCAGTTATTTATCGTATAGGTCTTACTTCTTTACATTCTCATTCCAGCATGTCATTTACGATCTGGCAATATTATTCGACGCATAAAGACAGGGTATACATAAATAACATCCAAAGTTTGATCGTAGTTCCAGACAAACAACTCAATAGCACCAGAATTCTCACAAGAAATTCCCGAGCACCGAAGATATTGAAATTGAACTTAGAATGGAAAGCCTTCACAAAGTTCTACAGTTGAATACTCTGATATGCTTCTGTAACATTCTCTTGTAACATATCATATAAAATGGAAAAAGTCATATTTTGACAAAACAGATATAATATACAATTTTAATTATGCCTATGAATGGGTGTTTTCATATACAACAACAGCAAATGTCAGCACGAAATAGTTCGGAATATTTACAATTAATATTAACATTTCCTTCAATTCTGTATTATCGTCTCATAATCCAATTGAAACTCTTCTTCACTATTATTATTATTATTATTACTATTATTATTATTATTATTATTATTATTATTATTATTATTATTATTATTATTATTATCGTGCCTGAAATTATAATTAGCTTACTAAAATCATACATAGTCTTTCTTAAAATAGTATATTTCAATCAAACATTTATCAGTTGAATAATTTTAGCTCTTATTAACATTGAGAATAAAAATTTTAATCAGTGTAGTTTTTTAAAGCATAGGTACCTTGTTGCTAAGTGTTTTTCTCTGTCATTTTCGGAATCAAACCAAATAACATCCACCTTGGGTTATCCAGTCTGGTTATCCTGTTTTCTAATATGTATTCTTCTTTTTCTGTTTAACACGATAATTATAATTTGTAAAATTTTTAATTTTGTCTTAATTGCACGTTAGCTGGATGGAGATCGAGCGAGAATTTTCCCACGGTCTCCCAATAGCTTCTATGAACCTTATGTACGGTACTACCAATGTCGGTGTGAGGATCTAAGATGTGAGTGGATTGTGTGAGTACAAACATTTTATTTTATCTTGTTTTACTGTAAGAATGCAGTTTTTGAATGTGCACGAGCATAAGTGCATTCACACTTCCAATTTGCATA
Source organism: Thermobia domestica (assembly GCF_964235325.1). Lineage (NCBI taxonomy): Eukaryota > Metazoa > Arthropoda > Insecta > Zygentoma > Lepismatidae > Thermobia > Thermobia domestica. The sequence goes on from NC_137460.1 coordinate 131,339,150, forward strand.
TCCTGCAAGATTAAACAACCAACAATACTACTAACGTTGGTTGAAAACTACACAATGCGTTCTACATTGTTTAAAGTGTCAGTGTAGGAAACAGCAAAAATTGAAATATATCCATGGACCTGCAACGAATAATATTCAGGTAGGAGACACCTTTCAGTATCTACGAGCGATTGATATCATGAGCGAGTTACAGAGAAATCTTATTTTATCTTAGATATACCAAGCAAAAATCAATGTTGGTCACACATTCATATTATTTCACAGGGTAGTGTATGTTGTAAAATCTCTGAATGTTTTACATTATTTGCTTCAACGTTACCTTCAATTTTGTTAGTTATCAGTTTTAATATCTCTAATAAAACTTTCTAAAATATTAGTTCGAGATGATTTAACTACCATCTTTGTTTCAGGAGAATATTTTTTATCAGCTAAACCAATGTAGTTCTTATTTTTTAAATGTATTAATTTTATTATTTACTTACACGTTAAAGCCAACAAGAATATATTCTGGTGGTATATTACTGTTTTCCAGTGTGTTCGGTAAATAAAAGAGAAAAACGAAAAAGAAATACAATGGATAAACAAAAAGAAAGAAATAAGATAAACTAAGAAATAAAAACTAGATGTTTCAAATATAACAAATAAACAGATTATATGTGCATATAACATGAATTTGTGTAATTTAACCACTAATTAATAATACAAGCATGTTTTTATTAGAAGCATATACGATATCAAAAGAATACGGGTTATCTCTTATAATACACCGTAATATATCATTCACTATCCCTTGCCATATTCTAAGTAATCGAGAACTATAATTTCGCAAAGAAGAATAAACAAAAATGAGCTAAAACATAATCAAATATGAATATCGATGAATCTTTCAGGTAATATTTCAATTGGAGATATCTCCATTCTCGGTTAACATGTGCATGACTCTTGCAACTGATCTCTAGGTAGAGAACTTCGAGCAAAGGGAAGTGATCATACACCTTGCAGGAAGAAATTAATAATAAATGCAATAAGTTGACTTACTGTGGATTTCAAATCCAGAACCTCCTGATTTCTAACCTAGTGCCTATAACACTACGACTATTCTTTCACTACTGCCGAAGTTCCCTAACTTGATAGTTCTGTCATGAAATGATGGAGGTTGAAAGAACGAAAACAAAAGTTTGATTTTAAAAAATAACACATATAAACAGAAGCTTTTGGTTGGCCGAATGAAGCCAAGGCTAGGTTAGGACAACCCCTTTTGAAGTAATCTTGAGTGTGACACAATATTTCCTTTTCGTTATAGACACCTGTCCACCTATAAGTAAGACATTGGTATCTGTGAAAAAGACTTTTGTAGCGACTCTGCACTGTTTACCCCTTCCTGGAATTTATGTTATAAAAAATGAGTTCATAATACTCATCCACTACGTAATTTAAGAATGTTTTAACAAGCTATTCAAGTATCAAATATGAATAAAGTAGTTATTTACATTTCTTTACTGTCGTAGTTGAGACAACAAGCTGTAGAAAGATAAACGTCAAAACAAATCTTCATAGTTTAGCACTTAATTTTAATACAACAAAAGTGTTTCAACTAGTCCCAGAGATTACGTTTGTTACATAAACTTCTGTTGTGTGTTGTTGGGCAGCCCTTCCTGCTAGTTTAGTGGCTGGCACATCCGTCTTTGTTGTATAAGGTACCGGGTTCGATTCCCTATGGGAAAGTCTTTTGAAATTTAACTGTCCTGGAAATGTATGTGTTCGTGTTCCTGTCAAATTTAGTAAAGGTTGAAGAAGTCTTGCATACAAGGAAACTGAGCTATGATCGCTTCATCTTCTCGAACAATGAAAAAAGTCGGATGAGTAAATATCGTAATTGACCACTGAACTAGCCATTAGGTGTCTCAGGTTCGAATCTTCGCCACAGCAGTTTCTAATGCTTGTTAAAACAAAACCAGAAATAAAGGAAACACTTCAATCATTTCCATTTGGAGATGACCATGTAATCCTTATGCTTCAACAAACGTTTGTGCATATTTTTCCTATTTTTCATCCGGCAACTATATTTATCTAGTCTTCTTTGTCGATCGTTCGCTTTGAGTGTCGTACGTTCAAATCTCGCTCTAGACATGGATGTTTTAACTGTTTATGTCTACTTTATGACTACTGTTAAAAAAAGGACGCTATTTGTTGGCGGCTAGAACCTTTGAAATATATGTGTGAATATTATAGTTGCTTACTAGATATGTACGAGGCCTGTCTAAAAAGTATCCGACTTTAATTTTTTCCACGCAAAGTAGTGAGTCTCAGGCGGCGCCACCGTGCACGGTGGAAGGAGGAACCTTAATGCGCATGCTTGAATTTTTCACCGCGTTCGCATGTGCCAGTCGTGAGCTGGTGGTCGCGAAGTGAGGTTCTGTTGGTAGTGTTCGTCGGATTTAGTGTTTCTCGCAAGATGACTAAACGAATTGAGCAAAGATACTGCATCAAATTCTGTCAAAGGCTGGGTGATTCTCAAAACCAAACAATTCGTAAGATTCAGCAGGTGCTTGGAGAAGATGCGATGGGTGTAACACAAATTAAACAATGGTTCAACCGATTCAAAGATGGGCGCACATCAGTCAAGAGCGAGCAGCGTAGCGGCAGGCCCCAAACTGCTCGGAATGCAGCTGTTGTTGAGCGGGTGCGAAATTTTGTGATGGCAGATCGCCGTTTGACAGTGCGGGAGATTGCAGAAGATGTTGGAGTGATTCTGCACATGCAATTTTGCGTGACGATTTGAACATGAAACGAGTGGCTGCTAAATTTGTACCCAAGTTGTTGTCTCAGGAACAAAAAGACACCCGTTTTGACGTTGCACAGGACCTTCTGGACACCACGAACACTGATCCTGGGTATCTGAATACCGTGATAACTGGAGATGAGTCATGGATGTACGGGTACGACCCAGAAACAAAACAACAATCGTCTCAATGGAAGCATCCCGATTCTCCAAGGCCGAAGAAAGCGCGGCTTGTGCGAAGCAAAATCAAGGTGTTGCTGACTGTTTTCTTCGATGCCCGTGGAATTGTGCATCACGTGTACGCACCGGAAGGACAAACAGTGACAAAGGAGTACTATCAAGATGTTCTCAGGCGACTCCGTGACGCAGTCCGGCGCAAAAGACCAGACATGTGGACAGCGAAGAACTGGCACGTCCATCATGACAACGCCCCAGCACATTCATCCCAATTGATCCACACGTTCTTAGCCAAACATGAAATTACAACCATTCGCCAACCTCCCTACTCTTCAGACCTGGCTCCTTGTGACTTCTGGTTGTTTCCAAATTTGAAGACGCCTCTGAAGGGATCCCGTTTTGAAAGCAGAGAAGACATAATGCGGAACACGACGACGGAGCTGAACAACATTCCAAAAGAAGACTTCCAGCGATGTTTCCAGCAGTGGAAGGATCGGTGGGCTAAGTGTGTGGAAGCACAAGGGGCCTACTTTGAAGGGGATTAGGGTCCCAAATCTGTCAGGTATTCGCAACTATTTTTCTGGCCAAAGGTCGGATACTTTTTAGACAGCCCTCGTATGTTGGACTAAATCTCTGTTTAACATGCCTTGATGAAAGCGATAGATACAGGTATAGTCACGTTCAGAAACTTCCTGTACACGGTGTTCAATATTGTTTCCAGAGGTGAAGTGTTTTCAACGATTGCACACATACAACCTGTATATCACCAACTCGTCTTGATGATAGGACGCAATAGGTCCCAGAGATGGTAACTTCTGGTGATCGAGTTCCATACACGATATTTAACACATTTTTTAGGGTAAAGTGTGTCCAGCAATTACACACATGCAACATATGTACATCAATCAAATCGTCTTGATGAAAGAAAACAATTAATGCCAAAATTGCTCACTTCCGGGTACCACTTTTGGTATACGATATCTAAAACAGATTGTACACTTAATCAGATTGTGAATAGAAATGATTTCAGTACCATTATACTGAAAGGGAAGAAGAAAGTTACCCCTCTGGCTTCAATGAATGCACGAATAAAAATCCTGGACAATATTAGAGCTTAACAGCCAAGAATTATTGAATAAAATCTAAGTGGTAAAAGATACTAATTAGTTGAAAGATTGCTTCCGATATGAGCTTTTCCCAAAACTACCTTCATTATTTGATAACATCTCAACCAGAAGGGGCGTCAAGTCACCTTTAGTTTCAGCATTTACATGAGAAAAAAGCAACTTCAAAGTACCAACGAATGCTTTTCTTGTTTGAGATTGAGAACACATTTTGCATTCAGATGTATCGCCAAGACCAGAAACACACGGCGATATTCTTGACTGCTACATATCGTACATTGTCTCCCATTACGGTGAAAATTGCATGATGGATATCATGAACATCCCACGACTAAAGGAATCGAGGAACAGAGGACAGTACGTGCAACATCGGCAACAATTAACTTTTAACGAAACTCAGTTATGACCTGTATTCAAGTTGAGGTGGCCTTATTTTATGCCTTGGTAGTCGATGTTTGAAGTCCAATGCGAAGGTTTCCATGCAGAAGTTAAGCTGATATTTCAATCGATAACGTAGCCTTCGAAAATACAAAATATCAAGTGCTTGTTGTTGTTATCGGTCAGGACACTGATCGTTTGATTCTGTTAACAGCATTAACAAAGAAGAAGTGTGGTTTGTGGTTTCTAAGGCTTGCCTCTGGGACTAAGAAAGAGAAACATTTACTATATATCGAAAGAGTAAACTTCAAGTCATCCGTCTTCTTCAGAAAGATAAAGATTTGAGGACATCAGGTTTAGTGTTCAATGAATCATTGTCTATCAAAGAAACAATAGCCGGCGCTAATGGAAGATTTCTGCTTCAACTCTATGTTGTGAAGAAAGCTAGAGTCTTGATGAGTATCATTATTATGAGTACAATTTTGCTCATCGGTAAGCAAACACTAAGTTCCAGAATTCATCCTCCAGTGCTACCCCAACAAGTGCAATCGTAAAGCAACATTCTTTCCGTGCATTAACGGAAGGGAAATTCATTACAGCCTACAAACTGCGGATGGACATAATCTAACAAACAAATTGATGCTGGTTTGCTCAGACCTGGAATCTGCTTCTTCTGAGTTATTGAACAGAATATCTTGTAGGAATAACTGTGTTTGAACGCTGGGGTACATTTTTAGCCCATGTATGGTTATTGCCAGAATGTTTCGTGTGATAACTACCCATACATTGATACTTAGCAAGAAATTTAGGATGAGTTATATACATTTAATATTTAAATTACATAGACAAAAGAACAAACTTTAGAGCATATTTTTATAATAATTTTCATTATAATTTCTTGTATTAAAATATGCGCTTACTTCTGGTACATAAGGTCCCTGCTTCGATTTCAGTTCTCGCCAAGCGAACTTTGTGGTGGACAAACACAGTGTGCGTGGGTTCCCTCATGGTTCTCGCGTTTCCTCCCACTTTCTTATTTCCACCATTGCATTTATTTCTCATCATCGCCGTCTCCTTTTCCCTAGCCGGAATATACGTGGGATGTAAAACTAAAAGATTTCCTTTTCATTTTGCATTCTAATGTATTTTAGTATTCTTAGGTATAAAAATTCAGTGGCACCTTTGAAAATAATATAAACACTAAAGAAATATAAGTCAAAGATTTGTTAAGAAAGGTAAACTATGCGTAATAGACGTTTACGACTACTACAAAGTAATTACATTATAGTAAACTTTACGGAACGTCGCTTGATTAACAAGTGTTATTACTGTGCGATTTACAAGCAACGATAGAGATGGTATATAATCATATTATACGCCAAAATCTGTGTTTGAATCCTCTTCATTTTAGTGCACAATTTGAGCAAATATGCAAATCAATTCTGCCAGAGAAAGTTTTTCTATCTGCACAAAATAACAACGTTCCCACAACTGAAAACTTCCTATCTCCTGAATGCATAAAGCTATATAATTCATTTATTCATTATACACCATAGTGTGTTTTTTATTATCTAATCATCATTACTGTTTATTGTGAACGCTATCTTTGCTCGTTGTGGATTTATCGACAAAAAACGGAAAATCGGCGCCCATTTTTGAATATGGCGGCTGAAGCTCAAGGTCAATTTTAGGGGACTTTTAGGATGTTGATAAGGAGGTGATATACTACCACTGTGCAAAGTCCGTTGCTTGCTTGAATTTTTTATGTTCTTTTTTGTTTTTCTCACAAAATTCCTGCACTATATATATGACCAATATTAGTGTCGAATGCATAGTATTCTTCGTCCCTGAGACCAACAATGACACTTCCGATGCTGTGCTTTAGCAACATGGAGGAGAGCAGGGGGAGATATATAAAAAAATCGAACATGGCCGATATTAGTGTTTAATCCTTAGTTATGGGGATCGCTGAGATGAACAGTGATATCCGATCACGATTAAAACTAAATCCAGTACCTCCACTTGGATGAAGAAGAGATATTAAAAATTATTGAAAATTACCGATATTAGTATATAATCCATAATTTTAGGGTTGTTGAGATGAACAGAGATATTTACGATGCCGTTAAAATCAATGCCACTAAAAATTAAAACAGCATATTTCACGTGTACCCAGTTATGCATTTAAATTTTAGTTTTAACCCAGCGAAGCCGGTAATCGACGCTAGTTCAGTATATAATATGGATGAAACAGTACGCGCGCTCACGTGCGTATGTCTAAGTGTGTTGTAGGATATATTGTGCTTTACACCTCTTGAACTTTGAAGTTCTTATGTCAGTCGCCGAAAAGTTCTAGAGTAACAAACAAGATCTCTGGGAATATGAATTTTTTATAAGCAGCGAGACTATGTGCCTTTCTGAGAGGCTACCAAATCTAAAGATTTGATTTAATAACATTGGCATGTCATTCATTTCGAGTTGGGTCACTCACAAGCGGCAAGATTTTCTATTAAAAGTGAGAGGAAGAATATTGTTCATGTGTTAAGAATCAAAGGCAACATTTTTGTTTCTCTTTTATTTTAAATATAAGCAAACTTTAGTACCTAACACATTAAGTTTTCCCTTAATATGTAAAATACGTATCAGCATTATTCACTGCCATAATAATCTTTCTACAAGCAAGTGATGATGATTCGCTGCTGGAAAACAAACTTCCAATTACATCTCGGAATACACTTGCTGTAATGTTCTGAACAGAAAAAGCTGTAAGATATTACGAGCTGTACTTCATTATGTATACCTCCCTCTATCTTGCTCTTTGCGTGTCTTTGCGCGTGCACGCGCGTTTTGAAAATACACATAGGTTTTTACAATCTCGTAAAGAAATAACAACATTCGACATGTTCAAACAAATCATATTCTCCAGATTTTAATACAATGTTATTAAACTAACTGTACTACGTAATATAGATATATACATTAAGAGAAAGTTAATCATTTTGAAAAATTTAATTTTGAAGGGGCTTTTCCTACAAAAAGAATAAATATATAAACTTAATTGAGCTTTGAACTTACGACGTCAAGATATCAGTCAAACACACTAACCACTCAACCAGCCATTCGCAACTCGAATCCCTGTGATGCGCTAAAGTATGGGTCTGATCCTAATATTTTTGTGCTGAACTTCGGAGAAAAAGTTTTATAGATATGTTCTGCTTTTTGTTTTTGTATCGATTTTCATTTGTCTTGCTTTTCAGTTTGATATTAACGAATATTTTAGAAAAAATATTTTTCATCACAGAAAAGAGAATACGTTACTTTCCTTGTTTTATAATACTGCATAATAAGACATTAATTTGGAAAACCACCCGAATGTAATGCTTCTTGAATGAATTTGGCTTCAAAAGAGCGATATTATTATTATTATTATTATTATTATTATTATTATTATTATTATTATTATTATTTATTGTTATTTATTATTATTATTATTATTATTATTATTATTATTATTATTATTATTATTATTATTATTATTATTATTATTATTATTATTACAAACGTAATAATACAGTTTCCTGGTTATGATGTTTGTGCCAATTACCCACATGCAATCACGCGTGTTAACGAAGGAAAGTTAACGGTACGGAATTGGTTACTTCTGATATACGATATCTAATATAGTTTTCAAGTGTGGACGATTTCCAAAGAGTGCACACGTGTAACATATATAATTCAATTCGTCTTAACTAAAGAAAGCGATCGCTACCAGGACTGGTCGGTTTCGGTGAATCCCTTCCGGTACACGGTACCTAATACAGTATTTGGTTGTAGGGAATTTTCTACTATTGAACGTATGTAACATATATATCAATCAAATCGGCTTGGCAAACGAAAGCAATAGATAACAAAATTAGTTTCTACAGGTCAGTCACTTCCGGTACACGGTATATAATACAGTTTCAGTGATTGAGGTCTTTTGTACGATTGCTGGACTGTATCTTAATGGATCGTTGGAGTTTTTTACACTCCTCACCACCAAACCCGTTCATTCTCTAAAACGGCTCCATATTAGACTGACCATTTTGCTAACCTAGGAACTCGTCTGTGGATTATCCAATCCTAATCGTTATTACCATTGTATTCAGTCATTACCCGGGTTCTCTCTATATGTTCCCAAATAGAGGTGGTAGATTAGGCTCTAAGGTATGTATTCCCATGCTCTATTAAAACAGAATAGAGGCCCAAAGGTTGCCGCAGTAGTTATAAGCTGAAATATGTATCTCAAATGGATGTTTATTATACAAATCATATAATAATCTTTTTCCATACTTCCCATTATTACAAAATTTTGGTGGTAGTGTATTCAATATATTCATCAAATGACCTATACCCTTTGCATCATTAGGAATAAATTGTAAGAGTTTAGAAATAATCATATTCATAATACCTACTTTCTCATTATAAAAGTTATTATTTCCCCCTTTTTCTTTTCCATCGATAACAAGCAATTGATCCATTTGTTTTCTCACATCATCCATCTATGTATATTCTTTTGGCAATTCGTTATATATCCTGATTTCCTCTCCTGTTTTCTTTGTTGTTGGTGTTGGAGCAAAAATTCGTTTTATATATTTATCCCAAATAGGTTTGATTATTTCTTTATATTTTTCACTTTTACTAAATCGTTGTTTTCTTGAATTTGGATCATTGTTACGAAATACAACATTAGAATCAATTAGTGTTTGTGTATATGTTTTAGATCATCATCATTATAGTTTGTTGGATTATGTTTTCTTAATAATTCCCATAAACCTTCTGTTCCTGTGTCATGTCGATTATTAATGACTAAATCATCACCATGAATTTTTAATTTTCGTATTCCTTATCATGTGTATGATTTTCCCATCTTTATCATATGATTGTATTGCAAAACATTTATCATCTCTAGTTGCATAATATCTTTAGGCAATCTTGCTAAACTGTGTAGCAGCTAAAGACTCTACTCCTACTTTATACATAATTTGTTTTTTCGTATGTTTTATTTCTTCTGCTATAGGTGTATCACTTTCACTTATTCGACTATTATGTATAGGAGGTGTCACTAATAAGCTTTGCTCTACTTTCGCATTTTTATATACAACCGGAACTAACTCTTGAATTAGACTTTTATTTTCTTCTCCTAGATCGATATATCGTGTCCTTTAATTTCATGGATAACAAGCTGATCGTTGTCTTCATATTTCTCATATTTACTTCGATTAGCCTTTCTTATTTCCTTATTTTTTTAAACATGTTATTTTCTTAACTTAATAAATTTCTTAGCCCTATTAACATCCATTCATTAAATAGGAAACGTAACACAACGTAACATTCACGTTCATCATCGACGTTTATCTACGTTCATCTACGTTTAAATTACACTTTTAGAAATTCTTTAATTTTATTTCTATATTTACCATTATTTACTTTTCTGGTCGTATCTATTGTTAAGAAACCATGCTCTTCACTTCAACACTTATTTGATAAAGGTTTTTGCATACGTTTTCAAACGAAATATCAGATCCAAGAAATTCATCATACATGTGTTTTAAATTTACATTCTCCTATGTAAAGATACAAAGAAAGTTTGCTATCTCTAATTAATTGTTTCGGTATATTGGAATATTTATGTCCGAGATGGAAACAGTTGAAACCTTATGACACCGCAAGTAAAATATTCTCTTACATTGTTTTGTTCTTCTAAAATAAAACCATCAAACACTACTACAGAATCATTCTAATATTCATCTAGTAGAATAATTTCTTCATTATACCCTCTTACTATTGCTATTGTACTTTTAATATCATGTTCAATATCTCGTAATACTTGTACTTTTTGTTGATATTTAGGTTGATTAAAACTTTTAGAATAGATATAAATATTTCCGAATTTTAACCAGTCAGGTGCCAACAAGAAATTAGCAATGATTAACGTCGTTATTTTCCGCAAGCACTAGGCCCCCTATTATAATCTTACATCAAAAAGTAACACACCATTCGGCTTTCTCTTCGTTCCTTGTTCTGTAAACCTTACTTTAACATCCCAATTATACATTTTATTTTATTATATAATAAATGAAAGTGTTTAAATGTTTATTTACCTGTATTATACTTACCTCTACACTCTTCATTTGAGAACAACTTAGAAATAACTCTTGCAGTATTTTACAAAACATACTTAACACCGAACATTAAAGAAAAATGATAAACTAACACTCAGTACATTACGCGGGTAATATTATTAGAGAACTAATTCTTTTTCAGAGCAAATCACAGTTCTACCTGGTCAATATAATATAAAAGAATTAGAAGAATATATTGGATCAATTCTACTACAGTTCAATAATTTAAGAGAGAGAGTTAAATTTACTGAAGACAGAAAGAAAGCTGGAGTTGAAATATTATGCAAAAATTGTGACATAAACTTAGGTACCATTAAAAGTATATTAGGTTTTAGTGACAAGACATTAACTAGAAAAGTACAGAATACGTTGGAGATAAGCCACCAGAGTTTCACCAATTTAACACTATACATATTCAATGTGTTTTAGAAGGAGGTATGCTTCTAAAACAAAACGACACAACACACATCGAAACAGATTTAATCGCAACCTTTACATCAAATGCAGAGTTTAGAGAACCTATCATATATGAACCTGAAGAAAAATATTTTTCCCGATACATCACAATAAATTTAACAGCATCAAAGTTTCAATTCGAGGTGAGGATGGTGATTTGATTGATTTTGGTGGACCTCGTATCACTGTTCTTCTGGCTGTTAAATAATCTGAAATTTTATATATAACAAATATTGATATCTTTGGTAATATTAAAAGTGGAGCTCCAATTAGTGAAGAGCAATAAGAACTATTAAATGATTTAAGTATTCCTAGAAAATTGAATGATCTAGTTAAGGTCTCTACAGCAAATAATACAACATGGGTTGATTTAAAAAATAAAAGACTTGTTAATGTAGCTACTGCAATTGATCAACAAGATGTAGTAAATTTTTCTTAGCTTCAATCAATTAGAAAGTTATAGTAAGAAGTTACAAATTATGTATTTAACATATTACAAGATACTTATCTAAAGAAAGACAGATTAGATATAAAATCAGAATTATGAACTAAATTTAGTATATAGATAGTTTATATATTTCTAACCTTCAGAAATAGACGAATGATTTATTTACGTAATGCAGTTCTAAATTATGATGCTGTAACATTAGTTCAGCTTAGGTCAGCGTTAGATTTATTTGTCACAAAAGATTTCCAATCGTTAAAGATCCAATCTTTAGAATATTTAATCTATCTAATGGTTATAAGTTTCTCTATAATGGAAAATAATGCATATGGAATTAAGTTTTATACATACTTTCTAAATATATTTTCGAACGATACTTTAGTGGAAAAGTTCCCTTTAAACATTAGAAAAGGATGATGTTAAAATAATGTTTCATGCTCATCAAATTCAGCTATGGAAGAAGGACAATTGTTATTTGTTATTATGTACATAGCAAGATAATTTTCATAATTTTCTATATAATATATAGTAATGATATTGTATTGTGTTAAGTGTAAGAAATCAACAAATACAAAGAAATATACCATTAGAATAGAGCGAAAAAAGAATGGTAGATATATTACGAAATGTGTTGGTTGTGTATGTGGTATTACTAGATTACCAGATCTCAATTCGTAAAGAAGAATAAATGACTATAAGTAGAAAGTAAAGGTATTAGAGAAGTCATTATAGAAGAAACTCATAAACCAGCAAGAAAAATCTATCCTAGGCTAAGTGTTGGTATGAAAGGTATTGATGATCTTTGGCAAGCTGATCTTGCAGAAATGGACAGTAGAGTATTAAAAGGTGTTTCGAAATTAAACAAAGGCTATAAGTAATTACTAACGACTATTGATGTGTTCTCGAAATACGTGTTTGCTGACCGTGTTAAAGATAAGAATTTTAAGAATGATACAGAAGCATTTGAATCAGTATTAGAAATGAGAAAGCCTAGTAACTTACAAACTGATCAGGGAAAGGAATTTCATAACAAAGATTTTAAAGAGTTGATTGAAGGAATATAATATCAATCATTACTCAACTTATAATGGTAAAAAAGCTTCCATCGTAGAACGCTTCAACAGAGTCCTTAAACAAAACATGTGGAAAGGTTTACTACGAAAGTAAATTATAAATGCACAGGGATATTACCAATATTAGTTAGCAGGTATAATAATGAAGTACATGGAATAATTGATATAAAGCCTTTAAAAGTTAATAAAAAGAATGAGCAAATAATATTGGAGAAAGTGTCTAAGAAAGAAGAAAGCGTATTGAACCTAAATATAAAATTGATGGTTATGTTCATATAAGCAAATCTGAAGATTTGTTTGAGAAACGATATAGACCTAACTGGTCAACAGAAGTACTTGTTATTAAAGAGGCTATTCCATCTAATGCACCAACGTTAGGGTGGTCTTTAAAAACTAACTTTTAAAATTTATCTAGGGTACCCTCTTATTTTGATCCATTATTTAGAAAGACATCCATAAAATTATCACATTTTCAAAAAATGTTTCAGGGGTTGCTACCGTGCTTTAAAATTTCAACATAATTCGAGTTTTTCTTTTAAAAATCTATTAAAATTAATCACATTGTTAAACACGAAAATGACGTTGATTAATAATGAAATTACGGATAGTGGGCAATCCATTGCCCTCTACTTTCATCTCAACCAATCATGGCCCACACAAGTTGCATGCTTACGGGGCTGGGGTGCAAAGGAATGGCGTGAACATCAAAACAAAACCTGTTAACGAATATTTTGTTACTTAAATAAGTACGGATCTCAAAAACGAAAGTACGAACGGGTGCAAAATACATGTGAGCCCGTTCAGTTTTGTAACACTTTACAGCCTGCAATATTTCGAGCGTAACCTTTAATTCAGTGTGTCAGCATACTTTTGCTCTTAAATTTTGCTTAAATAAAAGCCATACAAGAACATTGAGGCAGTGAAGCATATACCAATGCAGATGTATACGCAGTATTGTGCTCCTCGTAACACAAGGAAGATTTTCCTTCAAAAGTTGAAAGTTGGCACCCTTGTTTTAAACAATGGCAAATTTTCAATATTGTCAACAAAGGTTAGTAACAATAAACACACCGCCCGACAAAGCAGTAAGTTTTAACGTCGGGAATGATTTGATAGTCACACGAGAGTTCATGTTGAGACAGATGTGTTTCATGTCCAGACTTGTCCGCTTCGCAGTGCTATACAGACCTGACTTGAGAGCTCAGTTTCCTATTAGTTACTGTACTTTGAAGAGTTCTTATGCAGTTGTTTGTGTTTTTAGAAAATGTTCTCTTCTACGTTATTCCTACAGAGAATATATGAAATTTTTGCAAAAACATATTATTCCAGTTTACAGGCACATTACTTTAGCCTAGTTTAGTGCACTAAAGTTTATCAAAAGATAAGTTATCATCCCAAGAGAGTTGTATGCTTTAAAACATAAGTTTATTAACTGTTTTGTTAAGTAAGTGAGTTTGGAATTTTTTATGCTCTTTCGCGTTTGGACTTTCATATCTTTAGGAATGGCAAATAGTAGTAAGAAGGTCATTGCAACGAAAACATGTACAAATATTTGGCTTCTTAGTCAAATCACCTCGTTACTGCATGATAAAAAATTACCATCTAAAAAAGAAGTTCTTTCTTTCATTACAAAAAGGAATTAAACTTAAATGTAAGGGAGTGGCCACACTCTGCTACTAGTGATGTGATTCAGATTTGGGAAAATACTAATATTCCTACAAGATTAAGAAAACATGTATTGATAAAATTGAAAATCTTTTGAAGGAGTGGCAGAAGCCGAGAAAGAACAAAAAAACAAAGCCACACGCTCAGAAAGTTTGAAGAAGTAAGGAGATAATTGGAAGATGGTTCTGGAAGATCTTTTTATATTGCCCACGCTAATGCTCTCCATGTGATGAAAATACAAAAGATAAAGATCTTCTGATCGGTCAGAGACAAAAAGGGATGACCAAGTAAATAGTGTAATGTTGAAATGAAATGTGTAAACAAAGAAGCAAGTTCAAGAGAGAGAAAATGAAAGTAGCTTTTGGAAAAAATGAAATAACATGAAGAAGAAAATTAAAGATTGCTTTTTGAACGAACATCAATTCCTCTAGATGCATGTGAACAAAGCAGTTCAGTGAAAGTAATTCAATAGAGGAAGAAGTGGTTTCACCTTGTGATCCACCTCTGAAGAAAAGAGTTAGAAATAATATTTTAGACAGCAACGTAGCTGCAAGCCTTGATGCAGCAAAGTTAAGTTACAGAAAATCATCTACTCTTTCGACTAGTACACTAAAAACGTGTGAGATCCGACCCTTCCGAGTATAATGTGAACAAATCTTCTATTCGCCATCTTAGAATCAAAAGCAGAGAAAAAGATATCTCAAGACTTAAAGAGGGAATGTTCAGCTAGTGTACGTTTGACCATTCACTGCGATGGAAAACTCATACAAAATATTTCAGGAAGTGAAAAGGTTGATAGATTAAAAATTATTGTTTTAGGAAACGGGATTGAGCAGTTACTAGCATTCCCAAAACTTCAATCAGGGACAGGGGAAGCAATTGCTTGTGCTGTTAATGAAACATTGGAATCCTGTAGAGTTACAGACCAAGCGAAACGCATGTGTTTTGACACAACATCAGCATATACTGAGTTACGTAGGGGAGCATGTGTCATTCTAGACAAAAGGTAAAAAAGAAATGCTTTATTTGGCTTGCCAACATCATATCCTCGAAATTATGTTTGGGAAAGTTGTTAGTAAGAAAGTTGGATCTTCAATAGGGCCTCACATCTTACTGCTTAAGAGATTTAAGGGTTTGTGGAACTCGATTGAACACAGTAATTTCCAACTCGCCAAATCTGAAGGTCTACTTCATAAAAATCTTACCAATATTGCATCAAATATCCAACAGTGAGTTTGCTTTAAAAAATCAGGAGTCCCAACCACGAGAACATTACAAAGACATTTTTTGAGCTCAAAATCATATTTCTTGGAAAAGTTTAAGTAAGAGGTATATATCCAGGGGAAGTATCCAGGGGAAGTATCGAACCTGATGGATAGTTAAGACAATTTAATCGCTAAAGATATACTTATTTAATGATCAGTTCAAACTTTTAAAACAACACGAAGCAGGAATCTGTAACATTTCCTCATTTGTTGTGAAAGTCTAAGTCACCATCTGCTTGTACTCAGAGCCATAGCTATTTTTTTTTTTTTACATGTAAGAGAAGCAATTTTTGTTGTTATGCTAAATTGTTATCAAGCTTCTTGGGTAGACCATTGCAACAGCCAAAAGCCATTATCATGTATCCTTTTAGAAATAAGAGCTGCTTTCAAGATGCTGCTTATTTTGTACTTTCTGTTTAACTTGACAAAACTACTTTTGGTTGTATACAAATCCATTTGCAGAACAGTAATGGAAAGAGCATGGGACAATTCTCCTACACCAGGAAAACCGTGTTAAACATTTAGTTGGTAGACGCGGGTAGTGGCGTTGGAAATATACTGGAGATCCTGAGCATACCAGCAATGTCAGAAATCGAACTCAGGCCCGAAGGCCCCAGAAATGGCCAGGTTTTGGGCTTGGGTTTCTTCTTGGCGTTTGAAAGATCGGGGTCGATTAACGAAAGCGGTAATGTCAGAAATTGGGCCCTGTCCTCTAAGCACCAGATATGAGGTTCCGAAATGTTTGGCTCGAGTCCACTCTATTTCTCGTTTAAGCATGGTGTTGTTGCATGCAGACGGTGACGTTGGAAAGAACCGGTTCCCCTCAGCACAGTGGTGGTCAGGAACCGGGCTCCCAACGTGAGGTGCCAGAAATGGGGTCCCGATGTTTTGGGCATGAGCCCCTTCTATACGCCTATTAAACACGGAGTTCTTGGACGCGGGTGATGGCGTTGGAAATATCTTTGCCCCTTATCACATCGGTTATATCAGAAATTGAATCAGGCAATCAAGGCAACAGAAATGGGTTCCTGAAGCATTTTTCTTGGGTCCCTTCTATTCACCTATTGAACACAAAGTTATTGGGCAGAGTTAGTAGCATTGGAAAGGTCTTGATTTCATGAGCATATCAGAAATCTAATCCGGACCCCGAATCCATAAAGATAGGGTCCAGAAATTTTGAGCTCACGTTCATTCTATTCGACTAAAAACCGTGGGATTATTGGACGCGGGTGGTACCGATGGAAAGGTCTGGATTTCATTATCACATTAGTGATGTCAGAAATGTAACCCGAAGCCCGAGAAATGAGGTTCCGAAATTTTGGATTCGGGTCCATTCTATTTGCCTATTAATCATGGAGCTGTTTGACGAGGATAGTAGCGTTGAAAAGGTTTTGATCCGTTGAACACACTTGTGACGTCAGAAATCGGACCTGGCCTCGAAGCCTCAGAAATGGGATGTAGCAGTTTTCCGGCATTGGTTTTTAGTCCAGGTATTTTCTACTCCTCATTTAAACACGGATGGTGGCATTGGAAATGTCCTAGACATCTGGGTACAGTGTAACATCAGGAATCGGGCCCTGGTCTTAAAGCGTCAGAAATGTTGTTCCGAAATTTTGGATTCGGGTCCATTCTATTTGCGTATTAAATGTGAGGTTGTTGTACGAGAATGGTAAAGTAGGAAAGGTCTGGATATTCGGAGCATTGCGGTGATGTCAGAAACGAGGATCGGGCCTTGAAGCCTCAGAAATGGGGTCCCGAATCCTTTGGCTCGGGTTCCTTTTATTTGCCTATTAAACATGGAGTTGTAGTTTGAAAATGGTGGCGTTGGAAATTATTGTCCCTTGAACACAACGTTGATGAAAAATTGATTCCGGGCCGCCATTTTTTACTTATGTCGTAAACCTTTTTTCTAATTTGATCTCAGTACCTGATTGTGCAAGATAAAACCATGTTAATAGCTGAGTTAATTTTTTATCTCTCGGAATCGAGTATTGAGATTGAGTCATTACAAAAGTTTAGAACACAACTCAAACTTTGGGATCCGGACATAGTTTGTGACATCGCCGCACTGCTCAAGGGACCAAGACATTTCTAACACCACCACTTGCCTCCAAAAACACATTGTTTAATAGCCGAATGTTAGAAACCCGGAAGCAATATCTCGGTACCTCATTTCCGGGACCTTGAATCCACGGCCCGATTTCTGACATTACCTCTGACAGATGACCCGAACCTTTCCAACGCCATCACCCTCGTACAACAATTCATGTTTAGTACGCGTATAGAAGGGGATCATGCCCAAAACATCGGAACCCCATTTCTGGGGCCTCGTGCTAGGGGCCCAGTTTCTGACCACCACTGTGCTGAGGGGAAGCGGATCTTTCCAACGTCATCATCTGCATGCAACATCTTCATGCTTAAACGAGAATTACAGTGGACTCGAACCCAACATTTCGGAACCTCATTTCTTGGGCTTCGAGGACAGGGCCCAATTTCTGACATTACCGCTTTCGTTAATCGACCCCGACCTTTCAAACGCCAACACCCTTTTACAACACCATATTAAATAGGCAAACTCTTGGGACCTCATTTCTGGGGCCTCAGGTCCTGGAGCTTTCCAACACCACAATCTGTATCCAACAACTTCATGCTTAAAAGAAAAATAGAATGAAGCCGAGCTCAAAATTTCGGGATACCATTTTTGGTCCTTTGAGACAAGGACCCGATTTCTGACATTACCACTCTACTCAGACGACCCGGACTTCAACTTTATCACCCACGTACAATTCCATATTTAATAGGCGTATAAAAAGAGCCCGTGCCCAAAACTTCGGGACTCCATTTTTCTGGAGCCTCATGGCTGGAGCCCGATTTCTTATATCACCACTGTGCTCAGGAGACCCGAACGTTTACAACGCCACCATCTGCATTCTCTAATTCCATGTATAAGACGGCTTCTCTATTGTGGGAGGATTTTAATGGAATTTTCTTAAGGCTCTTTACAACTATTTACAACTTTTCAAACTATCCCTAAGAAATGAAATTTAAATACATTAGAATATGTTCTTTTAAAATGTTCAAAATTGGGTGACAGTATTGATTTCCAGTAATAATTGTAAACTTTCGTAATTTTATTTTCTATTTGAATAGTATTTTAATTTCGAATCTTTTACGGTAAAAATATTTTTAGAAATGTAACGGAATACATACGGATACATAATGTGTGTATATTTTGTATGTATTTAGATAGGTAAAAGTATCACACAACAAGATACATATGCAGAAAAAATGCCATGGAGAAATGATTCCAATAAAAACATTCAAATCGGAAGCAATTCGTATGTCAATTGAATTTTTAAAAATTACTGGTAGTGATAAGTCTTTGGAAAAGACAAAATCGCTGATTAAGTTCTGACCTCATAAGCCTCTATTTTACAACTTCTTCAACTTCGAAAATATTATTATTATTGTTTACATTCATTTTTAATATTCCCGCGCAAACAACAGCTTGCATGTTCTCTTCACTCCTCTACTTTTCAAACCTTCATTCTCACCATCGTGATTAACCCGATTGGGTAGAAAGACGTGATTAACTAAGCAAATTTAACAACATCAAAACACATTTCAGACTTTGACCGTTTGATTTTGAAAGTGCTCCTGCGTAATGTGTAAGACATTTCTGCACCTTGATATCACATCGTCATTAACAAATCATATATAACAACTTTCTTTAGTAAGTGAAAAACTTGTGACTGTTATTGAAACGTTCGAGTTGCGAGCGGAGCGAACAAGAAAATATTCAATAAATCCATTTCTTTGCTAACCGACAATATTGATTTAATAGGGCACGAGAACTTTTACGGGGCGCCACGTCGTTTATTCATTTTCAACACTTTTTCCTTCTTCATGCTCATTTGGCGCCCCTTGCTACCAGCGCCCGAGGCGAGCGTCCCGCTGGCCCCCCTCTAGCTACGGCTCTGCTTGTACTGTGCCCAGAAATGACTTACAACTTTTGAGAAATTTAAAGGAATATGAAGGTGTCAATGAGGGAATTTCAAAGTGTGTAATGTAAAAGTTTCTCCGACGTTGTGGTACCTATAAAAAGAGCTTCTTGAACTTGATTTGTTATCATAACTATGTACCTCAGGAAACTAAGAAGAAAATGTTGGATGTTTTAAAAAATGAAAACAATGACAAACCACTGAAGCGTGTCCAAATTGATTCTGATTTCGTTCTTACAAACGACTCGCAAGATTTGGTATCCAGTAACACCATGCGGTGTTTCAAAATGCTGGATCTACCATCAGAATTTTTGCAGACAGATGTGGCTGCTTGCAAAAACAATGAATCCTACAAGATAAGCAAGTCAATAGCTAGTTCACTTAAAGTTATTAACGACGTAGTGGGGTTTTGCTGATGGAAGAGTACAGCAAACTTCACAAAAATGAACAAAAGCAGTATTTACCCTTGTTACTTAAGCAATTTAGAAGCTAGTATCCGGGCTCAAAGAACTCAACTTTGATGTCTTAAGATGAAGTAAAACACACAGTGTATTTTACTAACAGTTTTTTTTAATTCTTGTTATATACTAGCAATGTATTTACATGTTTATTAAATATTACTTCTCTTATATCTAAATCTTATTATTAATTCATTACTGTTTTTAATAAGGTGGTAGCGACCCATAAAATGCAGTTTAAAAATAAAAATATAGTAATTATTTTTTGTATGATAGTTAAAAATGGCAGGGCTTCAAAAATAGTAGAAAAACCACACAGAATAAAATATTTGGATAACGAAGATGTACAATGAAGGTTGTATTAGCAAGAATTATTAAAAACCAAATACAAAAATGGGTATCTTGTTGAAAAACTATTGCGTAAGAAAGATAATAAAGTATATGTTAAATGGTGAGGATTTTATTATTAGCATAATAGTTATATAGATAGAGATAATGTTATAGTTTAATATGTTTTGTTTTTATCGAGTTATTTCCATAAAAGGATCCTGTTGGCGCTACTAAGTTGTGTCATGATGGCGGTAAGAGATTTAAACACCAGTTACAAAACAAGCAATCAAAAGAATTATTAGAGTATATTGTGAAAAGTTAGTTATCGGGTTTACAGGCCAGCTAAATTCGTTATTATTATATAAAGCCAAAAGATACAATCAAGAAAGACATATTAATTTCTGCATGCAAGAAAAATTTCTCGTTATTGCTTTATGGATATCTCAAGACTTCCATATAAGTGTTATTATATTATTGGAGATTATCACGCTCAAGATTTTAAACAATATAAAAACATCCAAACACAAATGTAAAAAACAGAAATACAAATGGAAGAGTTATGAATTAAGAACGAAGAGCAAGGAACCGCCAGGAACCACTCTATACATGTTAAAAGGAACAGAAGACACAACAAATTCAACTATATCATGGACGTAAGAAAGGAATTAATATTAAGTTTCTCGTTTACAGATGTAACAATAAAAATGAAATAAAAGATTTTATATGTAAGAAATATGAATACAATGGAGAGTTTAAATAACATTTGCTAAGGACAAATTGAATTTAACTATTGGTATTGTTTTTTTTTTCGTCATTTTAAATTGATTATAGTTAAGGAGACGGTATACCTCAACGTTACTAAGTTGTGCCAAGATGGTTGTAAGGAGTTTTTCCACTGGTTAGAAAACAAAAGCTCTAAGGAACTAATAGAATATATTTCTTGCATCGGAATACTGAGGATGGAAATAATTAAAAGAATAACAGATAGTAAAGGAGAAATATGTAATTAAATACGAGGAACATATTTATGCAAAAAACTAGTTCTTCATATATACTGGTGGCTTTCCCTTGAGTTTTATCTCTTATTAAGTACTTCGCTCAAGGCTTTGGGCAGTACAATGATAACTTTCGAAAAACTACAAACCAGATTAAAAGAAATAAAACAATCAATGAAAAAAATTCAAAATTCAAAACGAGGCTTTAAAAGAAGTAGCCGCAGCATATACCAATAAGAGTTCAAAAGTTCGCTGTCTAATCATATAGAAGAAGAACAAACTAAACGATCCTTTTTCTTATTGTGCTATCAGATGTCAAAAGATGAGTTTGTACAAACCTTTTAATGAAGCATACGAAAATTATGCAAATCACGAGATAATTTACGAAACATTTAGGTTAAGCTCTTTAATCTAATGCCATAAGAACTAGATATTCGTAAAGGTTAAGGTAATGAGTTTTTAACACCACAATCACAAGAAGAGTTGATTAAATAAGTTGATAATTTTATGATTGGCTATTACGTGTTTAAATAATTTGTCAAGGAGGTGGTTTCAAAATAAAAACTCAAAAGAATTATTAGCTAAAATCAATTTCATTTTTTCCATAGTCAATAAAGTGAAACCTTTTATGAATTACCTCATAAAAGTTAATATCGCATTATATCTCTCAAAGTTGTTTGCTTAAATGAATATAGTGTTATTCCTAGAGTTATGATAAGAGATTCTGCTGTCAATGATCTCTATTCCTCTGAAACTGTAATTATAAAATTTGGGCATACTCATTTACTTTAAGATGAAATTAAAATGGATATACTAAAAGGGTACTTTGGGAAAATCTTTTCTGGATCAAGTTTAAGTTTAAATAACACATATATGTATGTATACATCTTATAAATAGTGGATATCAAGGAAAGGTTATGGTGGTAATTAAAACAAGAACACCGAAAATATAGTATATTTGCGACTATTTGGAGTTAACGTAATGCTTAGGTTTTTAAACGTCCTTTCATATCGAGAAACTATTGTTAAAAGATTTCAGCGTATTGCAAAATTAGTTTTAATAAAACATGAATCATTACCAATTGAAGTAGTTATAGAATTTGGTAACGAAAGCAAAACTGGTTCTGGAGGTTTTATATCATCAGGTGCAATTTGATGTAGCATCTCTAATGAAAATAGTGGCTAAATATAAATAGAAGATCGTTAGAAATCTTATCTTTAAGTTCTAAAACAAAAGATTTTGATAAACGTTCTCTCGTTAAAATCCCTATCGAGCGTACTCTATCAGTATAATCTCCGATAAATTTCTCAGGCAAACTTATAACCATGGTATTCCATCCCAATTAAGTTTATCAGCAAACTCTCTAATAAAATTTTCTGATAAACGTGAACATGAGGTAACTCTTTCCGAATCAACCTTTTTAACAAACTTCCTTATTAAATCTGATAAGTCCTTATATGTTATACTAATTCAGATAGAGTTAACTGTCTTACGAAATAATCTGATAAGTCATTGGATGATTAATCTTCCCAATTAATTTGTCCTTATATTTAAGTACAAAATCTTCTGTAACATTTTCAGTAAAACACATATAAGATCATTGCTAATCTATTAGTGTATCTAATATTTCGTCAGACAAACTTATAATGTATTTGTCAATAATATTTTATATAAGGAGTTCGTTATTTTCCTCAACATCTTTTTTTTTAAAGTGATCTAACATGTCAACAGAAATGCAAAAATTAATTAAACCAGGAGTACCGAAATTAACTTTTTCATCGTCATTATCTGGATAATCTGGGTTATAATAAATATTAGATGCGTCATACTCAGCATCAATTAAATCTTTTTCATCATCACGAAATAATGACACACACCATTGAATACAGATGTAACAGATAATACTTATTCAGCAAGTGACACGTTCGATTACAACTTTCTGTAAAAACTTATAGTTAATGTTATTTTTAAATATTTTCTATATAATATATATGGAGAAACATTGTGATTTGATACATGATAAACTTAACCTTATCCATCAAGATCTTAAACTCATTGCAGCACTAATAGAAAAACAAGTCTTGTTAAAAGAAAAGGAAATGTTAAAAGAAATAGAGTTAAAGGAAAAAGAGAACGCTGAACTAGAATCAAATTGAAATAGGGAGGGTCATGATGAGGTAGATTCGTAGAAAGAAAGTTGATTTAATATTTTATGTTCTTTATATAAATCACTCTTTAAAATGAAATTATTTCTTTTAACGTTTACTTAACTGAAAAATGTAAACACAAAGAATTGTAACCTGTTAAACATGCAGATCAAGATAACTCTAAGTTCTGTGAAATTCCAACTTGGAGTCTTGTCCAAACCAAGAAAGGGTGAAAAGTATTAGTACATTTAGATAATACACTTAGAACTATATTACCAGATAGAAACAACCAAGACACTGAGCGAGAACAGAGTGATTTGAAAAGATGAGAATATTTATGCGATATGTAGGTTTGCAAAAGTTTAGTAATGGATTTACAAAACATATATTAATTTTGGAATCAAAATATGGAAACTAGATTAACTATGTAACTTTAATAAACTAGATTAAGTATGTAACATCATCGCTTACTCAGAAGAAAAACATAGAATGAAAGTATTCGAAAAAAATCCTGACCCAAGAGGAACAGGAATGGTGGTTCATCAAACATTGTTATGGAGCTCAAGTGGGCAGGATGAACCGCTTTCAAAGAATTCACTGGAAGATCTAGGCGAAAACATTATTAAGACGGCTAAGGATAGAAGTCCGTGGGGACGATAAAGTAAGTTAGTTAGTTAAATATGTAACTTTATTAAAAACTTTAATGATATTAATCACAAAAATGCAATTTGAAAAATGTTTCCATGTGAATTATAGTAGACATACTGTTAACTAGTTGAAACAGCTCTGCAGAGAAAGAAGTATTAAAGGTTACTCTCTATTGCTGAAATCCGAACTTATTTATTTATTTATTTATTTATTTATTGGAAAAAGATAATTTTAAAATGTCTAAAAAAAGACCTAAGAACACAGAACATATTCCCATTCCAAGAAGGCATCTTTGAGAAACCGAAACCTAAAAGATTAGGTAGAAAGAAAGCTTTAAAACTGATTCCGTTTGAAGAAGAAGCATTTGAAGAACCAAAAATGAAAACTAAATCACTACCAATCCATATAAAAGTTCAAGATTCAGCATTTAAATCAAGATTAGAAACGTGGAGATTCAAAACAGATTATAAAGAACATGTTCATCTAAAACAATATATCACTTCAACATCAAAGGCTTTAATAAATGGACTGAAAATCAACTTAGAGATACATGGTTCGTTAAAAGCTAATATTTTGATAAACTATCAATATAAGAAAGTTAGAGAAATTCAGAACTTTTATTTTAACAGTAATAATAAAGAGGTATTCAAATCAACCAATCTAAAAGAGTTCTTAAATATTGCTAAACAAATATTAAGAACTAGAATGGATGATTTCCATGCTAGAGGTTCTGGATGAACTCTTATGAATATAAACTACTTAGAGTTTGTTCTTAATAAATATGCACAGTATAGAGGATCATCATACATAGAACTACCAGGTAAAATTAAAACGAAAAATTACTGTTATTAATGTGAAAAGAACAAAGATGAAAAATGTTTCTTATATTAAATTGCCTCTGCATTAAAACCTGTTAAAGAACATCCACAACGATCATCAAAGTACCAGCATATTTTTATAAACTTGGAAGAAAAATTAAAGGACATTGTTGTCCTGTAAAACTAAGTGACACCCAAAAATTTGAAATGAGACTTTATATATCGATTAGCGTATATACATTCAACGAAAAATATGTGGTGTACGTTTTACATTATAACAAAAATAATAAATAGAATAATGAGTACTTATCGCAGGGGTGTAGCCACGGAGGGCCCATCGGGGCCAGGCCCCCCAAATGACCAGCTTATAAAACATCATCGTAAGATTACCTCGCTTCAGTCATTGAAAAATAACAAAGTTTACATATAATTAATAATTTTCAGTAAAATAGTATGGAAAATACAATTTTATCATACCGATCGAAAAATGGTGTGGTATCCAGGGGCATCGTTAAGTGGGTTAAAGGTGGAGCTCAACCCCAAAAAAAGTTCTCAATTGATAGAGTATTGATAGAAATTCATTATGTGTTACTTACGTTGTTTCTATCAAATTTTAGCTTTCTCTTTTCAATAACCTCAAAGTAAAGAACGTTCAAAGTATATGAACATAAGTTTATTTATATCCTTTCTCCCATTCTGCCAGGCCCGTATCCAAAGGAGGAAGCCCCCTAAATTTTTACTGGTCCACTAAATTTTCAAGGAAGGCTTGCAAATAAACTATAATGTGGTGATGAACTATAATAAGGTTGGATTGCCTCCCCCCCTAACTTCTACCGGGCCCACCTATTTTTTGTTGTGGCTACAAGCGTACCCTCAGCTCTGAGATGATTAATGTTTGGTATATGGTGGTACATTTGCAAAGATTATATCGCGACAGTATTGCGTTTTGTGTTCTCAGGTCTACAAGGAAAAAAGTCGTAAAAGCAAACTTGGAAGAGTTCAGCCTTTGTTAAGTATCGTCAAGCAGATCGATTTCTCTTACAATATTTCACTCATTAGAAGAGAATATTGTATTCATTACTCATTATGACATATCACAAACATTCATTATCAAAGGACACAGTGGATCAATAGTGGAGCGCCACCTCTAGTGTGAGTGGTACAGTTCGCGGAATAGAAATAGTAACAAAAATTCTAAGTTCAAATTAATAACAAACCCAAGCCCGGCTTTCTTATCCATCCAGAAATAAATGTCTCAATCGATTAATAGCTTCTAGTATTCAATACAACTTCGGCCCCTGCTGCATCTCTCCTTGTCTAAAGCAGTGAGTGTGACGTAGTACACTCTTTTCATTCAGCTGAAAAACAAACAGGAATCAAGTTTACAACGTTATAGATTTATAACAATATTTTCCATTCGTTTGATCTGAAATATTCTAAAGAGCCTAAATTTTAAAAAATCACAAAATTTTCCCAGAACTTCATAAAGACATTTAGTTTCATTATTTCCCTTCTTTAAAGACTGCAAGCTAGTAAGATGCTTCCCGAAAAATCTATGGAAATTGCCAATAACAGCAGTTGTTTTTGTGCTTCCTAAAGTATGTAATGCACAGAGCTCTAAAATATCTACTGACAGAAATGAGTGTTATTCAATGATTCATTTCATTTTGTTTCAGCAATTGCAAGCAAATGTTCCAGGGGTCATTTGGGCAGAACAGAAGGGTCTACTTCCCCCTCCCTTGAGCTTTATAAATACGTATTGTTTGATCAAATGTATAGTAATACACTAATGAAAAAAGAAAATCTTATGTCGGCGGAGAATCTCCCCCCCTGAATAAATTCTAAAAGACGTTGCTTTTAGCAAAAAGCCTATAGAGTTACGATAGCACATTGCTAGAGAGCTCTTAAATTTGGTTTCAAGAGTCGAAGGTTTGATCTCAAGCCATATGAGTTCCTGGGCGACATTGAGAAAGAGAGGGAGAGAGAGAGAGAGAGAGAGAGATACAAGTATGGAGACAGAGAGGGATGGATTATATGTACAGATTTAGAATTGGGGAAAAATGATCCGACAGCATTCATATTATGGCGAAAATTGTGTTTTGTGAAACAGAAGAAGGGAAGGTTTCGAACTGCGAGGATCACGTTAGGCAGTTGTCGAATTAAGGTGGTGAACTGTTTTAGAGCATTCAGATGATTACGAAGGGAGAGAAGGATTTTGTGTACTTAGGAATTAAGAATTTAAAAAATCTGAAACTTCCGAGACGAGTTTCGAACCACGAACCTTGGAGTTATCGATCAATATTTTATCCGTTGTGCTACGGAGAACTCTATGTACTCGTTACATACGTTTCCTTTAGCTACGTTGAAAGCCAACTTAAAGGGATATTCCAAAAGTTGACTCGGTGGATGCGTTCAGATAGGACGAAAACCTCTTAGTTACAATGTATCGTGGCGAATATAAATCATTGATCAAGTAATGGCATCTGCTTTGAAACAAATGCAGAGTATGAGAATTAAATCAGTCGTATCTGTGGTTTCGTGTGGAGAAGAAACAATCATGTGATCCAAAGGTTTAAGTACAACTCAAGTTAATGATATAAACTTTACCAACGATTATTCACTTATATCATCATAAAAGGAATACGAAAGATGTTTTGAAACGAAGAAATATAACATACAACTTTGCAAGCGGAGGCAAAGAAACTTAAAGTAACGAGACTAAAGACGAATCATTTAGCGCGTAGTGATTGTGGTTTCGTGGTCAAGGCGCTGGAAGAGTAATCTAGAGGTTCGTGATTCGAATCCACGCCGGGCATACGTTTTACTTTAGGAGTTTTGATGGCGATTGATCGACGATTACACACGTTTTATTATATTCACATATTTGAATACTCGGATGTTTCAATACTTGAACTATCAAATCTTCATGAAAAATAATAATTATTATCTCGTAGAACATTAAAAGCTAGGAGCTAATTATCGCTCAGATCAAACTATTACAAGCAGAAAGGTGACATTTGGTTTTGGTTTTGTTTAATGTTGCCCAGGAGAAGAGAAATTTTTCATGTCGTTTCTAAAAGAAACAAAAAAAAATTAGAATTAACATTTTACATTCGACACGGGACAAGGCTAACTCAAATTATCGTCTCACTTTGGAGATGAGAATCGAGACGAGACGAAAAGTGTCGTAAACATTTCTCGCCCTGTCTTTATTTTCGAAATAGAGCATGACCATTCTTTAAGTAACAATTTTTGTTACTTTATGTTTCAGAGCTGTTTTTATTATGGTCTGTGTAGATATTTTTGTAGGAAACCTTTTGTAATTACTTCTGCATATCCTAAAACTAGTATATTATATGCCTTACTGTTGAGTGATATTCAGTTATTCTTATTAAAGTTATTTTCCTTAAAACATACAGTAAAATACTTTTTACATAAAACTTTAGTAGAAAGCCTTTGTTTAAAATGTGGGTAGTTGCAGAGGTGTGTCTTGAAGATACGGAACCCCCTCTCCGAAATCCATACGCTTAAGTAAGTTTTGCCAAATTTTAGGGCAACTTTAAAACTTTTAATACCATTATTTATTATTATTATTATTATTATTATTATTATTATTATTATTATTATTATTATTATTATTATTATTATTATTATTATTATTATTATTACTGAAGTGTTGTTAATTTATGATTCACCCTCTTCCACCCAACTCCCGCTTAGTGGGCATTGTGCTGAACAAACAGTCTGAGTGTAGGTTTTCTCACGGTTTGGTTCCCTCCGACTTTCTTTATTCCAATATTTCTTTCATTCCCATCATCAAATTCTTCTGTAGCTTAGCCGGCATACCCATTACTGAAAAATAAATTTTCCTATGACTCTTCTGAGTTCTGTATCCCTACTTTCTATATGAAATTTATCTCGGTACATTCCGTTATAGCATTTAGCTTGTTCTAGGGACGTATGCAGAGGACATGTCCTGATGGTCCTGACAGCTCTCTCCAATACCGGCTATTTTGTAACTTTTGCCTAACGCTACGGGCGATTTTACGAATTTCATTAGAATGCGTCCTCATACAGAATTTGTCTTCTATATTATTATTATTATTATTATTATTATTATTATTATTATTATTATTATTATTATTATTATTATTATTATTATTATTATTATTATTATTATTGTGAGAAAAATAAATATAAAATTCGTAATATAAGCTTCTGTACGTTGGTTTACTGACCTTGAATTTGGACTTTAAAATTTCATCCGTTTTCCGACTTAAAAGTATCGATAATTCAACAAGGAAATAATTAGACCATGACAATTTCATTGAAATTCTTTCGTAAGTTTACCCATGACAAACACTTTACCATTTTGTATCGTTAAGGTCAGATCCATTGTCATTGTAAGAGCGGTGCTTGAGCGATTGACGGTAGAAATTCAGACAGCAATTAGTTAGAATTTCACAAGCTGATTGTATTACAAGTGTTAACTCAAATCGGTAAAGAGACCGTGGATCATATCTGAGTTGATGACAATGTGTTTGGTGAGTCAGTGGTTCATGGTGGATGGTGGATCGGAGTGAGTCATAGTGGGTGGTGGGCCATAGTGGGTCACGGTGGGTCATGGGTCAGACTGAGCCACGGCGGTTGGTCTTTCGTGGATCACGGTGGGTGCTGGGTCAGTGGGTTGTGGGTCAAGGTTTCATTAACCCACACCATCTCTGGGTTAACCGGCTTTGTTTTCGGTTTAAACTTGAAACAGAATGTGTAGGTTTATTTCAGAAAACGAACCGTAATTTAGTTTAGTTTTGTTTGCAAATTGACATTATATTTCCAATTTTCAGAATATCCGTACATATTTTGGAAAAGTTCCAAACGAAATGCAATGGTTTCGTTTTAGTCTAAGGTATTATGAGCCTGCTGTTTCATTTTTGAGTGGAATTACGACTTTCCATGTTTTTTTCTACATAATTTTTGTGAAAAATACGTTAATGAGCAAAAAATAAAATACAACTGTTTTTCGATTAGGATTGGTTTGGGTTAACAGCTTGAAAATGAAATATTTACGCTTGATGTCCAACGATTATGCCTCTAAAGGTGAGGAAGACTATGATTGAAGCAAGTGATTTACGATGAACTAAATGGTGGAATGAGAAAGTGGGACTGTTCCGAGAAAACCTACGAACACGATGTTGTCCGTCTTAAGCTTACTTGCCTTGAAAACAAACCAGATACCCCACCCATCGGATAGTTCAAAAGGCGGGGTCTCTGTTTCGATTCCCGGGGCAGAGCCTTTGAAATACTGGAAATGAAGAATTCATATGGCTTGAGATAAAACCTTGTACTCTTGAAACCTACTCTCTAGCAATGTGCTATCGTAACGCTATAGGTTTTTTGTATAGGTAACTCTATAGCTACTCCTTTTAGATTTTGAAATGAAATCTTTGTTTTACGTCCCACGATTATGCCGGTTGGGCTAAAGGAGACGGTGATGATGAATAATGGATGAAATGGTCGAATGAAGAAAGTGGAAGGAAACGGGAGAACCCCGAGAAAACCCACGCATGCGGTGTTTGTCCATCACAAAGTTAAATTGGTGGGGGCTGGGATCGAACCCGGGACCGCAAGCACCAGAGGTGAAAGCTCTACCACTGAGCCACCGCCGCCCCGCTCTTTTAGATTTTATTCGGGAGTGGGGGAGATTCTCCACCGACATAAGATTTTCACCCTCCTCTCCTGCCCAAACGACCCACTGGAACATTTGCTTGCAATTACTGAAACGAAATGAAGTGAATCATTGAATAACACTCATTTCTGTCAGTACATATTTTGGAGCTCTGTGCGTGCATTACAGACTTTAGGAAGCACAAACCCAACTGCCGTTATTGGCAATTTTCATAAATTTCTTATGCAGCGTCTTACTTGCTTGGAGTCTTTAAAGAAGAGAAAGAATTAAACTAAATGTCTTTATGAAGCTCTGAGAACATGGTGTGACGTTTTT
This sequence comes from Thermobia domestica, assembly GCF_964235325.1. Taxonomy (NCBI): domain Eukaryota; kingdom Metazoa; phylum Arthropoda; class Insecta; order Zygentoma; family Lepismatidae; genus Thermobia; species Thermobia domestica. The sequence goes on from NC_137460.1 coordinate 131,370,078, forward strand.
GTAATTTAGGCTCTTAAAAATATTTCAGAACAAATGAATGGAAATATTTGTTATAAAGCTATAACGTTGTAAACTTGTTTCCTGTTTCTTTTTCGGCTGAGTGGAAAGAGTGTACTACGTCACACTCACCGCTTTAGACAAGGAGAGGTGGGGGAGGGGGAGAAGTTGTATTGAATACTAGAAGCAACTAATCGATTGAGACGTTTATTTCTGGATACATAAGAAAGCGGGGCTTGGGTTTGTTATTAATTTGGACTTAGATTTTTGTAACAATTTCTATGCCGCGAACTGTTCCTGGTTCGAATTCAAGCCATATGAATTTGTGATGGAAAACATCGTGTCCGTGAGTTTTCAGGCGATTCACACTTTTCATCCCACATGAACATTCCATCGATTCTTTATAATCAATCATTCTCATTAATCATCCGTCTCACAGAACATATTCATGAAACACAAAAGTATAAAATTCGTTTTACTTTATTCACTAATGAACCACTGTAACTATTTTATTATCATCACTGTGAGACCACATCTGCTTATTTGTTGGTTTAAATGTTAACTCATGTGCTCAAAATACTTCAGCCAATTTGTAAATGTTAAAGGAGCAGTTCGAGTTAAAAACAAGTTTGGTGCATTAGAAAGAGAAACAAAAAATAAGAGACCCGTATTTTTTTATATCTTGATAGGCCGTCTCGTTCAGCTTCTACAGGCATTTGTTTTTGATGAATCGTAAATAGTGACGTCATTGGTGGTATACGTGAGAAACTCAATGTGAGTCAGCAACCACTCCCTTGTACGCAGCTGATAACCTTTAATAGTGCATTGGATTTAATAGATTGTGTTTTGGATTTGTTAGCAGTCTTGCTCTGTGTTGAATTCTTGAGGGAAGTTTTTGTTAGTTGTTTTTCCTATAGCATTAGTATAAAAAAAGAGTAGAGAGAGCAGTAATTACGTTTGTTGTGCGAAACAGTGTTCCTTCCAGACATGTTTTTAGGGTGGCATTGTCTTCCGGAGCTCTGAGAGATTCCCCCGGAAGAGACCAAAATAATACGTCTACAATGTAATAAATATAACATTACTGTGTAAAAATAATGTGCCTCTTCGAATACTAAGTTTCCGCCCCCCCGGATTTTTTTCTGAAAGAAACACTAGTGTGAAGTAGAAAACACGTGTTAGTACAGCGCGTGCTGTATCTGTGAAGTGAAATAGAAATGCCTAACACCTGCTGTGTTTTCGGTTGTAATTCTTGTGCAATTGATGCTGAGGACGTAAAGTATATTTTCTTACGTTTCTAAGTCGTAAGAAATCACCAATCGATATAAATTATGGCCCAAGAAAATCAATGGGAAAAAAACGTACCAAATAAAATCACTCGTGTTCCAAACATCTTGAAGAGCCTGCCTTCGAGAAGTCAAGTTTACTGAAAGAAAAGTTAATGCCAGTGGCGGGGGCCGGGGGGCTGGGCCGGGGGCCTAGACCCCCCAGTTTTTGAGTGACAAAATTGATTTAAGCTATTATTTAGATATTTTTGAAAGTTTTTAGTAAACATGATATACATATCATAGTCTGGGTTCTGGCTCCCCCCTCTGAGTTTTTACCGTCTAGATCCACTTCTGGCTAATGCCAAAAGAATTATTTACACAGATGAGAAAGAATGCTGTTCCAAGTATATTATTGAAAGGTTTAAAATCCGAGCCATTGAAAAAGCACCGATCTATGTTCAGTTACCATCGTACAAATATCGTACAAGACGCAATTGACGGTTGTAGCCAAGATGAGGCATTAGAGGGTAATAGAGACGATGTCACTCATGATTCTGAAGATACTGCTTTAGAAATAAGCTATACAATGTGAATTAGGGAGTGAAATATACCGGCTTGTAGAAGAAATCAGTGACGATGACTGTTCCTCAAGACATTGATTCATCATTTAATTTCTCTGTATCATGTGACAATGATGATGAAACGGGTGATGAGAGTTGTTCCGCGGACAGCTATGCTAATAAAAGAAATTTAACCGGTGAAGTGTTTTTCGTATTCTGGCAAACTTTACAGATTTTATTTCCTTTTTGCTTCATATGTTGCGCTCCTGTACATACCTTGAAGCACAAAATTATAGGGTCAGCGTTAAAAATTGCAACAAAACGTAATAATGAACATACTTATGTTTGGAAATCGGAAGAATAATTAAAGAAAAGGTACTTAGGTGTTGCAGCAATCTCGTCCGCCATCTATTTACATATTGGTTTGATTTTTTTTTGAAACGCTGAACTCATGCTTTATAGCATACGTTTTATAATATTATAAAAACGTTTGTACAGCCTACCATCAGATATCATTTTCTACATGCAGATGATATTTGTAAGTCCTTGCAATCAGTTCTGGAAAAGGAAACCGCACTTAGAACGTCCACCGCACCTCTCACAAACGAAGTGCTTGGAACTGTGTAGTATGTAAGACTGCTCTCGCTCCTTGCCCACCTATGACGTCATCACAAAATCTTTCTTCCTCTGCTACTCGCTAACGACTGAACGTATCGCGATTAAACAAACACCATTCCTTTTAGAATTTTCAACTCTACAAATGGAAATAAATTGTAAAAATTGCATTTCTAAGTCGAACTGCTCCTTTAAGATGAATTAAAATAAGCAATTTATAGTTATGTTCCATGGCCTAATGTAAACGATAGTAAGGGCGATGAAATAATAATGCTAATGTGTAACGTATTTCGATAATAGCACTGGTAAATTATCAGAATGCTCATGAACATAATTATCAACGTAAATTCTTGCGTCCTTGTGTTGAACTTAATAAAAATTTAGATTATTTTTACTTCGAGAAATGTTTTTTTATGTATTAATGTCCTTGGGCTTCCCCCTGAGTGAATAACTATCTAATCCACGATGAACTTGCATATAGGAAATTATCACTCTACTATCAAATAACCATGCTCATAGGCGCCGACTTGAAGAAAATATTGGGGGCGGGGCAAAACAATGAATAAATATATAATCATATTCAGCCGTTTTCTACCACTGCTGGATAAAGGCCCCCTTCCCTCCAGATCTCGGTCTGCTGCATCCGCTCCACTGCTAAATTCATGACCTAAGTCAAATTTGTGTAAACGCATTAAAACAAATTCAAGTTCAAATTCTGGGAACTTCACTGCACCACGTAGATCTTCACTTCTCATATCAGTGTTACCATAGTGTTGGTTGAAGCTTCAGTGCTCTATTAACTCTTTTAGGATTTTTGGTAACTTTTGTTACCATGGCGTACTATGGTCTTTGACCTCTTATTTATGTTCTATAACAGGTACTTGAGTCGTTTTTTATTAGTTAAGTCAAGGATAGACCAAAGAACACCCCAGATGCGTTTTGGAACCCGATGGTCAACTTGGCTGCGCCAAGTGGGGGCGGAAGGACGTGACTTTTTACTTTTTCTTAAGGCAAATTTCAAAACTTTTTCACGCCTGTAGTTTTCACGATATAGATTGGAATTGTATGTACCTTTGGATATTTCTCAATTTTTTCTGAGATCTCTACGTGAAGCCGAGTCCGGGCACGAGGGGCGCGAATGTTCCGAGGGGTTGATTTTTTCAGAAATAAAAATCAGTTTTCCCGATGTTTCCGGTTCAGTAATACGATACGTACATGTGTTTGGCACCGTTAGAAAGGACTTGTTATACTAAAGAAAATAACGTTTAAGCCATGACTCTAGGCTAAATAGTAATGACGCAGTAAATGTTTATAATAAATATATACGTATGTGTGTATGTATAAAGAGAGAGCCCAAATTCAGATTTTCAACAATTTTTCTGCCCTTTGTTTTTAAGATACAAGATTGGAATTTTGTACACGTATTATGTACATAACAGTGTATTTTTAGAAAATAATTCAGCTCCCTATGTCAACCCAGGCCTAGGCCAGAGGAGCAAAATATTTTGGTTGGATTTGCAAAAATATTTCCGAGTTTTCCCCTAATTATCTGGTTTAGATGTATGATACTGACATGTGAGTGATACCGTTGGAAAGGGCTTATTATACTGAAGAAAATGGCGTTTGAGCCATGACTCTAGGCTAAATAGGAATGACCCAGTACATTTTTAAAATATCTTGTACCTAGTTATATACAGAGGAAGTTCGGGTATTATGGAATACCATTTTTGTTTCACTTGTAACTCAGTTAATAATTGCACATTGAAACAAAAATGAAAACAAGTATACGCCTTACATATTTGGCTTTATTTATGCATATCTTGATAAAGAAGTTTCGTTACAGGGTTGGGTAAAATTTATAATTTGTAAAGAAACCACTTTGGAGGGTAATATGAAATAGTCGAGCATGGAATACAAATGCTATACAGAAAAGAAATTAGTTTTCTGTTGAACATACAATGAATACAGTGACAATATATGAAAATTCTGAATGCCAAGCCATAACTGATTGTGATTATTTTGCAAAAGTCGTAAATATAATACTCTGCTTCAGGATCGGCACAGTCATTGTATGCTCACATTAAACATGATGAACGCTGGAACCAAGCTCACCCCTTGTATCATCAGAAAATTGGCTGTAATAAAAAATACACTTAGACCCTAGCATTGTTGTCATCATAAATGTATGTTTAATTTCCCAATACCGATAGATATTTTTGTAATCGGAATACCATACGGAATACCATGCTTTTCTTGCGGGTATTCCATATTGCCCTCCACGCTTGGAAACGAAAGAGCTGTTAAACGCATTCGAGGGCGTATAGGATAATGGCGCTTATCAAACTACCTATGTATATCCAACATCATAGTAAATAAAGAATTGTTGTTCTATTACATTTCAATAGGAAAACATAGGTTGTATACCACTCATCTGTAAAAGTATTCCTGAATAAGAAATCAGATTTTCACGTCTACCAAAACAACGAATGTCACAATCACATGGAGACTGGCTGTAGAGCACCATGGGGACGTGAGGTAGTAGTTTTTTTCCTCTCCGCTTGTAAGCAACACATCACAGGCGAGATAATGAGGTATTCCATATTATCCGACTATTCCATAATACCCAAACTTCCTCTATTTATATACATATATGAAAAGATGGGTCACCTTCAGACTTTCAAACATTTCTCCCGACCTCAGTTTTCAAGATACAAGAACGAAATTTTGCGCACATATTATGTACATAACAAGATTTGTTTAAAAAGAGATTCAGATCCCTACGTGAACCCAGGCTCGGGCCAGAGGGGCACGAAAATTTCGTTTTTTTTTCGAAAAATCTAGTTTTTTTAATTTTCTTATTTCTGGTGTATAATACAGACATGAGAGTGGTACCGTTGGAAAGTATGAGCTATTCTGAGAAAAACGAGGTATGAACCACGATCCTACAATAAATAGTAAGGAAGCAGTAGCTGTTTGAGTGAAAGTCTAAAATTTACCTCAAAAAGTGGAAATCCTAAAATGGTTAAACGCCAATTTGAAAACGGTGCTTTTTATCGAATAAGAAGGCTGTTCCTAATATTGAATTAAAGGCACGACGTAATTTACGACAGAAATTCTTGCTCCTCTTTGGTAATTCTTCCTCAACTGGATTATATTGGGGGGCGAGGACCCCACCTATAAATATTGGGGGGGCCAAAAGTGCCCTGCCCCCCCAAAGTCGGCGTCTATGACCATGCTTGTACATGGTTGATTTTTTCTTAGAAAGGAATAAAATTTGCTTCGTAAGGTCGGTCGGGGACCGAAACATGACAATATTAATTAGTTTCTTATCCGACGCTGCAAACAATGTCAATAATATAGCAAATTACTACACTTCAACTTTGTCCTAAGGTATATTGAAGTATATTGAAATAATTGGTAATAAATAAAGAAAGAAATAACTTGTTTTTTTTAAATAAACCTTAAATTATATTACTTTTCTTTTGCTTTGTATTATTAGCAACTGCGTACACATTCGAAAAGCATGCATCGTATCTTTCGCTAAGCCGTTTTTTTTAGTGAGCGGCGCAGACCTTTTCCTTTCTGCCGACCCGTGACGTACAAACATGGTAGTCGTTGCTTTAAGTGCAAGAGTATCTGACTACAATTCAATAGCAAATTTTGACTAGTTAGAATCGTCGCATGAGCGAAAGGAAGTGTTCTCCGTAACCATCTGGCTCTGAAGTTTCTTTTAGAGCAATAAAAAATTAGTGGAAATGTCCATTGTATGAAGACCTTAAAATAAGCAACGTTATCATTCTTATAATGAGAACATATTTGGATTCCCGGCGGGAGTTCACATGGAACGGTTTTTACGCTAATCAATACGTCTGGGAATAATATAACGTTGCTGTTAAAAGAGACGTTAAACTCCAAATCAACTCAACTCATTAAGAACAGATTACTGAGTTAAATACCAATTTGAAACCCTACGTCCAAAATGAAATTTATCCATGCTTCTGACACTTATACCTATATACAACTATATATATATATATATATATATATATATATATATATATATATATATATATACATATATATATAGGGAGAGGGAGAGGGGGGAGAATATTTATGGTTGTATTTTTCATAGGGCCCCGGTGGCTTAGTGGTAGTGTTTACCTACGTTGCATGGGGTCCTTAGTTCGGTCCCAGCATGCACAAAGTGAGGTTCGTAATGGAGAAACACGATGTGCGTGGGTTTTTCAGCATTCTCCGGTTCTTCCCACTTCCTTCATTACACCATTTTCACCCATTCCTCATCATCAACGTTTCCTTTACCAAGCTGACATAAGCGTGGAACGTTATACCTAATTATTTAATTTCATTTCATTGGAAAAGTTGGTATAATTCATAATCTGTATCTTTATAAAACAAATTGAAGAATCATATAGATATGAACTGCTTAAAATTGAATTAAATCGCAATTTCAGTAATATGTATATCTTAGGTTTTTTCATATATTTACATCGAACTTTTACTTGCTTTCTACTTAATAGCAAGAGTATCAGCTAGTATGTAAGACACAAATATCTATATATTGAATTTAATTAAAAAATAGGTATTGTTAGAACAGCAAGTTTATGAAAATGAAATGTATAATAATGGTGGTATATGAAATAGATTTTGTGTAATGGTGTAAGATTTGCCCCACAAAGTCCTGAAATAGTGGACATTTCAAACAGTCAATACCATTTTTCTAATTATTTCGCTTCCATGTTCGTGGAGATCACTGTTCATGTTCCAAAGTCGTTTTCCGAAATCCATTATTATACCACCTGAAAGCAACCAAATGGTCTTTGCTGAGGCGGCAAAGTTTTGGACTACTAACGTGGGAATCTTTGTTCGAATCTCGCTGCTGACATTTTTTATAATTTTTCGTAGTAGTTGCGATTCACTTGCTACTAAGCATATTTTTACTTTTGCTGAAACATTTTAATCTCTTTTATTTCTAGCATTAGATTCTATTTATAACAGTATATGTCGTTGGTTGCTCTGACAGCTCGTAAAATAGTGGTTTTTATTTGCTCACAGCCAGGAAACACTCCTTATTTCAATATAGGTTGTTTCACTTAAAGTGAGCACTGCACAGGTTTTTAGTAACTAATAAGATCTAATGTAATATTCACTTCTACTTTCCTTCAGACATTTTTTGCACGTTGACAGACAATATTGTACTGACGTTGTAACTTCATCTAAGTATAAGACAAAATCAATGAAATGTTTTTAACATAACGTATCATTCTGTGACTCCTGGCTGAGGATAGGATTCGATTTATGATTATTTAATATGTCTATGCCATGCCTGCTTACTTTAGAAACGACATAATTTTGTTTTGGTCTTTAATAAGAATTTAATTCATTCCGTTACTTTTGTTTTTGCAACGTACAATGTTTATGACAAAAAATACATTTTCTACTAAAGCTAAACAATAATCTATTCCACAGGAAAAAAAAAACAATACGTAAAGCTATACCTTTCGGTTTAAAATTTAATATATTTTTTCTCTGCTTCTAAAGCCTCTTAGCACAAGTCTAAGTGCTAAACTGCTTTATTTGTAGAGTGGAAGAGGAATTTACGTAATTCCTGCTTTCCAAAGTCGGAAGAGTACTTCCACCAATCTAGCAATCTAACAATTATCATAGTATTATAAGTTACGCAACACTTCTTCTACATTACTGCAACTATAGTTTGTATCTCAAGTAACTTAATGTAATATAATAATAATAATAATAATAATAATAATAATAATAATAATAATAATAATAATAATAATAATAATAATAATAATAATAATAAAGTTTTAGTATTAGACTTTAAGAGATTTTTATATGATATAAGTATTCATGAATATAGTCACTACTTTTTACGTACTTAATTAGTCTTCCATTCCCGGCGGGAGCTCATGTTGTTCTGATTCCACGTTAATCACTCGGTCCCGTCTCATATAGCCTCGCTGCTGAAAGGGACGTTAAACTTTACTATGAAATGAAATCTCTAAGTTTTACATCCAACACTTATGCCGATAATGCTAAAGGAGACGGTGAGGATGAGAAATGAATGAAAGTTGGAATGATGAAACTGGGAGAACCCCGATAAAACTCACGCACATATGTTTATCCAACAAAAAGTACATTTGGCGTGAGCTGGGATTAACTAAGGAACCAATGCTCTACCACTGCTCCATTGCGGCCTGCGACCCCGTTTGAACTATACAAGTCTACGTCATTTGGTCTGCCTCCCCTAGAAAATCCCCAGTAAAACACCATCCTGTAGAATAAACCACATCCGCTTTCACATTCAGCAACCGGATTTACTTTCAGGTTCAAACTCAGATGTCTCATACTAAAAGGGATGTTGATAATTAAAAAGTAATTCGACATATTTGCACCTTGACCTTATATTTGCTTTGAACCTTCTAAACCTAAATATTCTTTTAATACAACGCATTAGAGAAACATAATTTTAAAGCTCCACTCCTGAAGTCCGATTCAATCCAACGACAGAGTGTGTGTTCTTTATCCAAAATCTTGTATCGTTACGGTTATATCAGGATATGGGTTGAGGTGATTTTTAGTTAAGGACTCTTTTTCTACAGTGAGGCTATTCGTAAGATGTAAAAAAATAAAAATCCTGACTATCACTGATTGTTAGTATTGCAATTTAAATCCGTATTGTGAAGTAGGAATTTTGTATCTGGAAACACTTTGTAAATTGACAAAATTATGAATTATACTTACAACTTTTTATGGAAAACACAAGTATTAAAAATATATACCGGGTGATTCAATAAGAACGTACCTGGCCTATATCGCAGCTAATACTGCACGTAGAACCTTCAAACAAAAAAATTGCATTACCAAAGCGTATGTGTAGAATGCAATAAAAATAGTAGCGAGACCAGTGGCGTCTCGTGAATACCTCCAACGTCAGGAACTTTAAAATTTGCAATGGAAAGTGGTATAACTGTTGCAATCGTTCCAAAGGACATTAAATGTCATGCAGCTTTTAGAGGACAAACTTTGTCATATCCGTTCCCATTTAGCCGATAGAGGCATTGTTGCAGACTTGTATCTGACTACCCGTAGCAGGCCTTAATCTAAGCTAACAATGCACATAGAGCCGTAAAACAAACAATTCAATTACCAAATCGTATGTGTAGAATACAATAAAAATATTGGCGACAGCAATGGCGTATCGTGAATATCTCCAAAGGGGATCATCTGCAAAATTTGACATGGAAGCAGGGGTTGGCTGTGCCTCCATTGAAACAAGCGCACAATGGGAGAAAGGTCGAGAGAAAACACCCTCGCACCATCTGACTTTCAGCTAGTAATGAGACCGTGTTGCTGCAGCGAGGAAGAAATATGCCAAGGTGTGTCCTCTTGACGTTTCTCCCATTGTTCTTGTGTTTATTTCTTACTCGGATATACACGATTTACAGTTAATTCTAGTAACTTTGAACGACAGAGACACGAATACAGACACACTGAGAACATTTAGAATTCGAAAAGTTCTCCCACCAGTAAGAGAATCCGGGACATCACAGACGCACTTGTTAGCCACTAGGCCACACATGTAAGTTATAAATCCAGCACGATTTTCCAGTTCTACCAGAAATGATCGAGATATGCCCTTGTAGTACATTGAGTGATTTATTCGAGACAGGCAAAGCAGTATAGTTGAATCCTTTTCCTTGTTTTGTTTTCAGTGTGTTCATTCGTTGTATTATCGCACAGTGTATGAACAGCACATACATTTATCGCTACGGTGTTTGGAAACACTATTTTAAGTGATCATACAACAGAAATCATTATATGGGGTAATGTGTGGTGCTCATTTTTTATACCGGGTTTCTTCGTGGCTAAACGATTAGTATACGCATCTTTGAGGTTAGAGACCCGCTTTGAGTCCCGGCGTGGGCTCATGTAGTTCAAATTCCACGCTAATCAGTAGGTAATCGTTTGATATAGCCTCAGGGTTGATCTGTTTAAAACATGTTTAAAACGAGAGATATTCTTTTGTTCAATTTGTTTTAAACGTTTTAAACAAATTGCTTTTAACGTGTTTTTCCATGTGATTGTAAATGTTTAAAACAAGTAAAATAGATTGATGAAAATAATTTGATTTTCTAAGAAACAACCCATCCTCCGCAAGATTTGTGCATAGAGTAAATTACAAGCAGAGTTATATTATTATTATAACAGCAATTACTGAACGAAATTCTATAATTAAACCAACAGAAATTCAAGTGAAGTATTTAAACATTTCTTAATTTCAAAAAATAACGGAGGTGAAACACATTGTATACTATTCTAAGATCTAAATTCACAAATTCAAAACATGAGTATTTTTGGTCACTATCATTTTCATAATAATGAACAGTTCTCACATCATAAGCTAGAAGAGATACTCTGAGAAATACAACTCACAGAAAAGAGCAGTGACTAGTCTACAAGCAGGTTTCAAGATACATCTCTATCTGCAACATGGATAGCAAACAATGTTTAGTATCTACGGCATAAAAACACAATTAATCTTCAGACAGCTATCAAGGGTTTTAACAAGATGGTAGACTCTCACGTTCGGGGTTCTGTTGACCCCCATAATTATCACAGAGAAATGATTTATACACCTTTGGAAAACGTATAGACCGCAAATTCCAACGAGGTAACATTCGTAAAATTTTCGTAGAAAAAGAACAGACACAAAATCATTTAAAAATATAAAATATTGACTTTGCGGGGCCCAGGCAACCTTGCAGTCACCCTACGCAGACAAAATGATGCTAATGTGTAGACCACATACTTGTGACAATATATAAGAAATGGTAGCCATAGCTGCCATTCCGTAATGAATTCGTTTTACATAGGAAATATTTTCAGACAAATATGCACAGAAAAGCATTCATTGAATTAGACATTCTCTCCCCGCCCCCACCACAGTACAACGTCGATGTGCAAATAATGTTTGCTGCACACATCATATATACGAACAACAATTATGCTTCTAGACCACATCAGTGCAATATTTGTTTTCTTATATGGAACCGGCCTGAAAATATGTGAATTAGCCAAATTTGACCCCTTCTTCCTCTATAAACGACAAACACATATACAGTTTACTGTCATGTATCGGACTACTTCATTCCTTCAAATATTTATTTGTTATGCATGTGATCCCCAAAATCTTATGAAAAATTTTAAAAAAACAATTTCATCCTCCCTCTCTCGGCCGTACATACGTACACCCTACATACATAAAATGCATACTGCCGGAAAGCTTTGTCCCTCAAGAATACTTCGGTACCAAATATACTTTCTAGCTTAATTAGGAGCTGAGCTATTGGTGTTTCTTTTAAAAATAAATTCAATCTACGTCAAGAAACTGTAACTCGAGAAATTGGCTAACTTTGACCCCTCGCTGCTCCCCCATATAAGCAAGAAGTACAAATACACGACATTACCATGTAGTGGCCTATTTCTTTGCTTCACGTACCAATTTTTATAAATTTCTATCTCCCAAGAGGGGGAATGGTCCCCAAAATGTGTCGAAAACAAAAAAACACGATATTGTTCCTCCTCCCACCGCCACGTGGTTCCCCCACATACATAAAAATGCACACCCTCGGAAATCTGCATCCTTTAATAATAAATTGGTATCCAAACAGTCTTCCTGCCTTAATTAGAGACTGAGCCATTGAGGTAAAGCCCTGTCACAGCAGTTGTGTGAATGGGTGGTTGAAGACTAAGAATGCAGGCGACCAGTATAACGTAACACAAGGAAACTAAACTATATATTCCTTGAACGGAGATCGGGAAAATCCAGATTTCTTTAACCGGAATTGGACATTTGGACGGATCCAGATTAGAGTAGTTCCCTAAATTCGATCTAGCTGTTGAATATAAATGGCAAGCAATACCTGTGAGCGTGTAAAAATGTAATATATATGGCTATTTAGATTATCGTTTTAAACGAAAAAAAACTTTAAACGTGTTTTTGTTAAAAGAAAAGTACTTGTAAAACAAAGTAAACATAAAAAACTCTCTTTTTGTATTTAAAAAACGTATTTTTTGCACTGTATAGCCTTTCTCCTAAAAGGGGCGTTAAATCAAAATCAACTCAATATTATTTTTATACCATCAATAGAAGTAAAGGGATAGATGATACTATCCTTGTAAAAACGTGCATTTATTTCTTTGCTGCATATTACAAATCATCGGTCTATTAACGGCATTAATTACAAAAGCTTCAACGAAAAGAAGCTTTATGAACGTTAAGTCACATCAAGCATTCCAATACCTTAATAAGAATCCAGGTTACAAGTTACAAGTTAATTACTTCTTACGTTGTAATTAAAAATACACGCATATATTGTTTTTATCTCTCACGTTCTCCGTCTTTCTCTACATATAAACCTTTATATTGCCGTAGGTAATAGAAAAAACAGAATTTTACTTCTGGACGTGTGGTTTAAGGTTGGTATTTCAACCAGAAATCTGAACCCTTATGTTAATGTTGCTCATTTTTAGCGTCTTCGTACATAAATAATGACAAAGTGAATAAATGTGACTAAGCTTTGAAGCGTCACAGTTCATCTCATTTTGTTTTTTTTTTTTAAAGCACTGCAAAACAGAAGTTTATATTTAAAGAAATTTCCATAATGGTAAAACACTATCTCGAAGGCAGATTCGAACTACCGCCTTTCGATGCTAGAATTTCAACAGCACTACTAAACACGTTTGACCACCGAGACAACTTATGGAAGAATACGTTGTAATATTGCTAATATATCATTCCAAGGGCATGTTCACACTTGAAGTTTTAAATAGTCATTCTCTCCCTATTTCAGTAATTTCAACTGAAGATAGATTCTGCATATTGAAACTGTGCATTAAGTGTGAATTGCATACCCAAAGCAAAATACGTAGTTGTCTGTTCAGTTCGTGTTTTTGTTAAATACCTTTGCATGCTACTGAGTGTTCCTAATACTTGTGTAGTGTGTCGAGTCATTTTCCTCTAATTTCCTCCGGGATATCCTTCGCGTAATTATTTGTCAGACTAAGGTTTCATAAGAATGAAAATGGTTTGCTTATAATTTTTTGGCTTTATTTTTATCCAAAATTATTTATAATTATTCATTACTACACTACTTTGTTAAGAAAAACATAAAGAAGCGATAATGCACGAAGAAAATTGAGTTGTGGAAGTTAAATGAAATGTGGAAGTTAAAATATATGCGAACTATTTTGCGGATGACGATACCTGCTGCCATTGTTCATGTACCTGGTGCCACATTTTATTTGTACCCACGAACAGGTTGAAATGAAAAAAAAAATCACAAATAGGTCATGAAGAAGCTTCTATTTTTGTTAATAAACAGATAGAAAGGGAAAGGTTTTTAAGCAAAAGTTATCAAGATATATCTTAGTTAATTGCACATATTTGTCTGAAAATGTAATTTTCACTTTAATCCATGTTAAAAGTAGCTGAAACCAACTGAAAATAAGAGAAGATGAGATTGACGTAGAGTGGATCCAACTTTCGATTGTGGCAGCTTCCTTAACATATCAACTCGTGAATATCAAGGTCCGCTTAGTCATCTTCAGTTTATTTACTGGTTTTCGTGGTTTTCCTTCTGTAGATTACTACAGAAGCTTTCCTTGTTTTTCTTGATAGGCTTCTTTCAATTTCTTCATTCCTGGCGAGTTGCTCAGAATAATTGAACTGCCTTATCCCTGCCAATTCGTTTTTCGGGGAGGGGACTTCTGCATATCAGCCTCACAACTTCTGGTGATATCAACAAGGATGCTGATGAACCTCCAGGCATGGTGGTGGATTCCAAGATATGAGCATTCTGCTGATTTATGCCTATTGCTTGTTCTAAATGCTGTTCATCCCGCTTCCTCGAGGATGTTCCTGCTTCATTGTTATCTGCTTCTTGTTCACGGGCCTTCGTGTTATGGAAGTAGGTATAGCCGTTGGTATAGCACTCAATGGCCGTTGGTATAGCACTCTGCCTTCTTTACTTCACCAGTTGTCGGTAGCAAACCCAACGTTGCTTCGTAGACACAAAAATCGCGAATCAATCAATAGAGTCATTACGAATAGTTATCAGGAATTGTTAGCACTTTTGCGTACAATGTAGGGAAGAGAAAAATGCAGTTTGTGTCTACATTTTTTTTACTCTCACCTCCCGAAAACAAATAAAAAGAACTAACAACTACTTTCCAGATCAAGATCTCGGAACACGGACACGTAAAGAACGGAAGGACTTGGAACGGAGTCTTCTGGGCCTCTACCCCATTTTTGACGACTACATAGACTTTTCAAGAGAAGTGACTGTAGCTACAAGTACAACCGGCCGTAAGTACAGCACCCTCCCCTATACTTGGCAAGAAAACTAGTAAAGACAAAACTGAATTGTTCGCATAATCCGTTGGTAGATGGTTTGAATGATGCAGTTCGAACATGGCTAATATCAAATAGATCGTTAAATTCAGTTATCAGGGCGGAACAAAATTTCGTGCCATGATATGTTAATATTACCTTTAGAATCATAACGAATGCCATTAACCCATATGAAATAGCTCTACCTATTCTAGGTGCTCTCATATTTCGCATTGGTGCTAATACTGCGAAATGACTACGATATTCCATGATAACTAAGATATAATTGTAACCTGCACTACTATTTAGTGGTCCCATTGTATCTCATATCTAACGGTGGAATAATTGGATAGGAAGAAGTCAGACTAGACCAGATAGCATTTTCAACGCCAAAATAGACCAGCCTCCTTTGGTCTACTATCGCACGTAGAAAAAACAGATAAGTGAATATGACAAACTATATTACATGTATCAACTTCCGTATTATTCAACGCCGAACTAGTCTGCAATTCCAGGACAAACTTTAGCACATTGCAAGTACCTTGTTATACTTAACTCAATGTCGGTAAACATGGTAGGTGGTCCAAGTAGTAAAGAAATCCTTGCTTTTTCTCCCTTGAAATATTCACTCTTTGAGATTTGTCACAAGAGCGTACATATGCCTTAAATATTTTCCCCATGTTCGGGTAGTAATTCCTTACATGTTCCTTTACCTTAGGGTATATGAGCGAAAACCCTGTATAACCATAACAAAGACCTGACGTATGTGGTTCTCGTAAAATGTCAGGACTAGTTTTTTCTGCTACTACTAACATCTTAATATCATTCATTACCCGATGTGGAACACCATCAATTATGACACAGGATTTTATGCAAGGTCAGTATGATTATTTTCTATTTTCTGTATAAGTTCGCGGATCTTAGGACCTTCTTGCTGTAAGGCGTTATATCTGTCTTAGGACTTAGTTCAAGTTTACATACATCTACACAATCCTCTTCCTGACCGTTACTTATAGGGCAATTTTTGTTTTAACGGACATCAACACAAAAAGATCTGCGGTGAAATTATAACTTCCACGTACATCTTTAGTAGTGAACTGATAAAGTTGTAAGGGTACTGCCGAAAGCATAAGTCTAGAATTCAACATCTTATTGTTTCCAAAATAGGAAACTCCACAATTATTGGTTCTGACAATAAACGGACGGTCTGCTTTAAAGTAGAAATGCTGGATTGTCTTGGCAAGTGAAAGGTCCTCAAATTCCGATGTACGGGAATTGAGTTCTGTGGGGCTCAAATGCGCTATAGGGTCTTCCTTATTATCCTATTTAATTTCATTCACACACCAAGCAATACCTTCCTTGCTGGCATCCGGATAAACAATTACATCTTGCCCGGGATCAAAATGAGCAAAAACTGGGGCGGATATGAGATATTCCTCCAATGAAAATTCAAACGTCTTTTACTGTAGTGGAGTAAGATACTTTAAACATAGCCCAGATTTTAACTAGGTCTACGCGAATTTCTCGCTTGCCCGCCCGCAACTTGTCGGAGAACGGACGACGGTTCGTAAGCGAAGTAGCGCTCAAGGATTGAGGGTTGAGTTTAGGATTGACCTCATTTAGAGAGATCGTTATTCACTCTAGTCAGTCACGAAATAATACACTAGCATAGGTGAAATATTCAAGCTAGACTATTAAATATTCGCACTTGATATTTGGAAATATAATATCCATCATATTTTGGAAAAGGGCTAGAGCTGTTTCTAGTGAGAACGGGAGCTCAAAAATTCGAGTTTGCCACACTTACACACGAACGCAATATTCTCAACATCGCTAGGTTTAGTGATCACTTGATGGCAGGCACTCTGTAGAACGAGAGTGGTAAAAAGTTAAGTAAAATTTAAGATTAGTAGTACTTGGTCTACGCACAGAATCAGGTACAAATTAGGTATCAACATTTTAATTAAAGGCCCTGTAATCGATACAAAATTTATGGGAAAAATCTGTTACGAGTTGGCTTTAGAAGAGACTCATACTAGGCTGAAAATAACGCTAACATTTTCCATACCTCTTCCGCAAATGTTTTTCCTCCTTATCTGATCCAAGAGGGTGTTCTGTAGTATCTTTCCTTGAGGATTTCGTGCAGGATTATCTATGGCAGAGACGACTTGAAATTCCTGATTGTCTACCTCAGGTGTCAGGGACACTTTCTATACCACTATCTGTGTTTTCCTCAGGTTTATGTGCACCAGAAGATTCAGGAGAAAATGTGCCTGAGTGAAAGTTGGCAATATTGATCTTAAGAGAAGGAGAAAATTCTGTTTTCCGATTGTTATTAGGGAAAATGGTGATTTAGTTGCCATGTTTGCTTGCGTGATCCCACAGGAATCTGTAGTCATTTACTTTCTTTCTTTCTTTCTAGCGTTCCTCGCTAATACGGATTGATTAATACTCTCTAGTTCATGAGCACTGAGAAATACTTTTCCTTTACACGCTTATTATGTTCAATTCTGTTGTGATTGAATAGTTAGGCTGAGAATCATCCGTTTCAAGGGATATACTTTAGGTGTTCCGTGATTTAATGCACTAATATCCGTTATTTAACGGTTGTCGGGGAGCTATAAAGCTTTTCTTTCTTTTTGTTAGTTCTTGAAGTTTCGTTCGGGCTGTGAATTTTAGTCAACTACGAAGACGGCTGTTTACTGTTATGGGAAAAGTTCCGTTTTCACAATGTTGTCTTTTTTTCTTCGAGCAGAGTTAGTGATCGATGTGAGAATTCAACCATCAAATTGTTCTGTCTTGGAGTAATTTCATGTAGTACCTTTTTCTGAATACCGGACCTAAGCATATTACGGAAAATGTGCCATTAGTGGCACCGACCTCACTGATTTTCTAATGTTTCTGGACAAGTCCTTACCCTGTCCGAACGGACTTAAAGTTTTCTAAGTGTTTGGTTAGGCAACACGCACCACACCACTGCCAGAAAAGCTACTTATGGTCGTTTTAAGAGTTACCTGATACCTATAATGCAATTATTTTATTAAAAAGAATCTTATGGCAATGCCAGAAAACCATTCAAAAATGTTTATGAGTCAAAGTACAGTCATATTAGTTCAGTTGTTGGAATTAATGTCCAGATTTTGTTTGGAATGCCACGTTAACGATGATTATAGGCATACCCCTTAATATAACACGAATTTCTTTGTGCAACTCTTTGCTTATATTGGTCTGCTCGCAAAATAACTCAGAACTCACCACGGGGAAGTGGTTGACCATCGAGTTCTGCCCACCCATGCACACAGTAGGCATACATTGACATTTGACCTCAGGTCACGTAGTTCGTCTTGGTCTCGAAGCGGGGCATTCTTGTTCTAGACTGTAGTTTGGATATAACATAGATCTCTTGCGTTCTGGCCGCACTTTTTCGACGCTGCTTCGCACACCAGCTTCGCTGCGTGTTCCACAGTTTGACTGTAGAAAGAGAATGTTGTTGTTAGAGTAACTGAAGTTCGGATGTTTTCTTCAAGCTGCTGATCTGATGTTTCGTGTGATTTTCAACTCTGTTGGACAGTTAGGCAAATTAATCATGTCGTAGTAATTTTCAGCTCTAAAACTTAATTTCGTTACAATGAAGTCACGTGGGCGGCTTGATCTCGGAGTCTTCTGGCTGCGGCACTTTTTTATCCTTCTCCAGCCTAACGTTCGTATATGCGGATTTTCATCTGCTGTCATCGCTATCAGCAGGTTTTTATGATGAGCGTAGTAGTCGTTTTTTTGTAGAACAGAATGAACTATGTGTTGTAGATTTTCTGGCAGAAAACGTGATAGCTTAACTATGCCGTATTATAAACCAGACGGGAGCGTATATTTTAACAATGTACTGGCATAGTAGACACAAACTTAAACTATGTTTATCAGTACTGATGTAGTGGCGAAAGATGCTACAGCCATCGTGAATGTGATAATGGTCCTGGCTTTCTGTTTACTAGATCGGTAGTACACATTCCTGTAGCAACAGCCTTACAAATTTTAAAGAGATTATTCTGTTCGCTGCTTAAACCAGCTGGTTTTTCCTTTTCAGACACACATTCAAAGAAATGAGTGTAAAGGGGACGATCGGTGAACGTTCACAATCCTTTAATTTCTTTCCGTTTTGCCAGAAAAAGCGTTGGGTCCGGTCGTCCCAACATCCAATTCGGTACCCAGGTGCCGAAATGCAACTCGTTGGTATGAAGAAGGCAAATGACATGCTGCAATTTCTTTCCCATGGATCTTTGTATCTGACTTATCACACCGTTATGCCATCTGCGTTCGTGGCATGACCCAAGTATTCTGAACCGGGCTCCAATACACCTCTGATATGTTTTTCTGTAACATTTCAACTTCCTAGTTTGGAGTTATTTTTTTCTTCCTGGATCTCCAGCCCGGATGCCCGGCTTAGGTGAGCCTTTTCCTGCTGGATCTTCTCACCCACTTACCTTTCCTCTTCGTACCTTAGATTCGTCAACAACAAGATTTTTGTCTTCTGGCGTTATGCGTCTCGCGTCCTGAAGTACGGCAGAAGCGATCAAAGCAACCTGTATGTCTGCAGCACCAAGTCAAAACGTCCTTCCTCTGTATTTTGAAGAGAGCTGCGGTTTAGGTTGTTTCTTTCTTGGTCGCGCCTCGAAGTCAGATGCCGACGCGCTTCCCGATTCAACTGCTTCGCAACATTCCCATGACGACGCCAATATCATTGACCAGTACCTATGTTTAATCTCACTAGTTCATGGACTTGCTTTAACACTTCCAGTGTGATTTTTGGATGTCTGCCCCTTAAATCTGTTCACTTTACGGGAAATCATCTTTGACAGATATTTGCTTGTTCGAACGTCCATGTTACCAATACTCATTTTCCTTGATGTTTTCTGGTCCAAAAGAACTTGAATTCTAGTTTTTTTAATCTTGCATGTTCTCTTACAGTTGCAATCTTCGTCGGTTTTACATTTGCAAGACGCAGTATCAGAAGGAGACTTTACCGCGTGTGCAACAAAACCAGCAAGAAGTGTTGATTCTTGTTCTTGTCCACTGAAATGTTTTTCCTTGGTGCGACACTCATTATAAAATGTTTTCAACATGTCAGAAACTCTCTTTTCTGAAACCACAGGAATGCTTGCTTTACGCCAAATATGTACTTCTTTTTGTCCAACTAGTTCACAAATATCAGTAACTGGTAATTTAGTTACAATTTCGTCACCACCTAAACCAATGAAAATGTCGCATTACGTCAACGTACGTGGGTAACAGCACTTCACTTATTTCACTTGGAGTGTCAAATATGCCTCGTTTGACAGTTTCCTGTTTTGGTCTGTTATGAAGGTTTTTCTACATCTTGCTTTCCATTGCTTCCGATCTTGGAAACCAATGTCTGTGAATCGTGTCGCACTAAGAAGACTGTAACATAAGGTACAATGTACAAACACTCTGTCTTAACAGAAACAGTAGCGAACTAACACTGTTTGAGCTTAAGCTGCAATATACTGGTCTGTTGGATTGGTTGGCCGAAGTACGCAATATTTATACCAACGCCGAGCTTCGAGCGAGAATATTGTAGAAACGTCGTTGTAGGTTCTGGAGCCAACGAGGCGAGCAGGAGGTGCGCGAATCTTCTGTGCGGTTCGGACGTTGCGACGACGCTCGAAGAGCGTGGCCAAAGTCAGTAACCACGAAATTTTGTAGCCTGCTGCTAGGTGGTATTTCCTTTCGGTGTACATAACAAGCGAAGAGTTGCCAAAAACCAATCGTTTTATATCGAAAGCTATGCCCACAATCATCATTAACGTGGATTTCCAAACAAAATCTAGGCATTAATTCCAACAACTGAGATAATATGGCTGCACTTTGAATCATAAACATTTTAAAATTATTTACTGGCATTGCTACAAGTTTCTTTTAATAAAATAATTGTATTATAGCTATCAGGTAACTCTAAAAACGTTCACAAGTAGCTCTTCTGTCATTGTTGTAGTGCGTGTTGCCTAACCAGACCACACTTAAAATCTTTAACTTCGTTGGGGCAAGGTAAGGGTTGTCCAAAAACAAAAAAAAAATAGTAAAGTCTGTGCCACTAATGGCACCTTCTCCGCACTAGCCGTCATTGAATTTCGGCATCGAACAAAAGTGAAACACGCTCCTCTCCATATTTTTACGGATGATGCTAGTAACCAGGAATCGAAAGAAAAAGGGTATCCTTTCCAATCAACAAGGTATTCTTTTCTGCTACCTTCTACTCTTGTGCGTATGATTTTATCAATGTAAAGCTTTTTTGATAATGTCACAGGTTGTAATTCCTCACTATAGAATAATCCATCCAGTAGTTCCTTGTATAATCTTCTATTTCATACACAGGAGGATCTCTCGGTATTATCTTCTTCACTTTAAATATTTCCCAAGTCCAGTTTTGAATATATTATTTATCAAATGTACGTTTAGTTTTGCTAATTCGTACTGTATCACCAAAGTTAAATATTTTGAGAAATCCGTATTATTATTCTTCTTTATTCTATTATCATACTGATTATACGATACTTGTAATGGGTTATTTTGAGAAACATTTGCAAGTGACATCTTAATGCTTGAATGATAACCATTATTGTATGATTTCACAAGAAGAGGTAAATACATTTAAATAATTATATGTTTGATGCTTCGTGAAACACTTCCACATTTTTTCTTTTAGAGTTCTGGTAAACCGCTCTACAATACTATCCTTTATATCAGGATTTTAGTTGTAATATGTTTCATTTTGATTACCTTCAGGTACTTCTCTATTGTTTTATTAGTAAACTCACTTCCTTTATGTGTTCGGAATGTAATTGGTTTCTGTGTTTTAAAAAATTAATGTTTTAAGAATCATTCGTACTTTTAGATTTTAATAGCAAAGCCCAGGCGTATCGAGTGAACATATCTATCACTGTAAGAGTAGGCCTATAACGATAGTCAGCATTAAATTTTGCTTAACTGTTTGTTTATGGTTTTCATTTTAACCATACTGGAAGTTTACATGCACGTTTCCTTTTCCCTATAGAAGACACTACTTTTTCGTTTTCTTCGTCTTGTTCTGCTTCTTTTTCGTCTACTGCGAACGATTTTAGAGGTGTTTTTCTCTTGATGATGACGCTACTAGTGATGCTTTAGTTCTTCCTAAAATATATGACAAACGTTTTGGATTTCCAATAAGTTCTTAAGGTGTGATATTAGAAGATAAATAATTACAAAATTGTTCCCATCTATGTGGATTTCTGTGTTTCTCTGGTCGTGACACATAACAAATTAAATCAACAATGTGATATCCTTCTAGTTTATTACATTTGATGTAAAGAGTTCCTTTATTATCCCACCTGATTTTATCATTGTTTCATTCTATGTAGTAGTAATTCAGCTCTTTTGCGAAACATTTTGGGTATAGACAACTATATTTTTTCTTCTACTCCAGCCTTCTCTGATTTAGTTCACGTAATCAAAAGTGTCACACGTTCTTCCTTTTTTGAGTTACATGTAAATATTTTTGAAGAACATTATTATATTCATTAAACTTTTCTTCATCACTAAGAGAGGATAAATGTAAAATCTCTTGCAACTCTTGATCCAAACTTGATTCACGTTTCTCCAGGGCTGATTATGGTGATGCTGGTGTCTGTACACGCATAAGAACTTCAATTGGAACTAACATCATTTTCTTTGCAGTAACGGAATAGTAAACTTGATAATGCACCACATAAAATATGAGCTAATAAAGCCGGTAGGAACCCATCCTGTTACACTAATAAATGCGTCTTCTCCTTTTCGATGGGGTTTCCTTTAATCACAAGATATCGAAGCGTCCACTTGTGTCGCTTTGATCTTGATTTCTGTGTCTTTGTAAGAGGTACATTCCCTTTTAATACAGTATAACAACATTCGCAAATACTACAAATCACTGAAGAGTCTGCATATGTCACTATAGCTTTACGTAATTTGGAATTTTCTTTCCTAGCGTACTAAGATCTCCGTGTTTTACTCTTGGAGACATATTATCAGAATGAACAAACACAGTTTAGAACTAGCACCATAAACACATTTTTCTTCTTCTTCTTCTATTTCTTTAGAACATAAACCTAATGAGTTTTATCATCAGAAAAGATATATGTTTGAAAACGAAATTCATCCAGCGTACCCTGCTTGAAATCAATAAATAAATATCCAATGGTATCATTTTTAAGATCGTTGAAACATTCTTGAAGAAAGTTTGGATTCTCATGAGTTAGCTGATAACTGATATGTTTAATTTGTGATTTATCTCTTGGACTTTTAAATCATACGAGATAAGAACAATTCAAGCTCATATCTCTGCTTTGTGTTCACTGTTGAAATATGATTTGTGTAATAAATATTTCACTAAGTCTTCTATGACCCTTTGTAAAGAAATCAACTATATTGCGGTTCACTACTCACATATGATAATCAATAATAATAAGATGATGTTCAGTTTCAGGTAAAAGGTCTTTTCTTCGAGGTAATCCTTCAATAAATTGTACTTCCTTCGAAATTTCTTGGTATGAATTTGGCACTCTACATAGTACCAATAAATATGACAAAACGATGTATTAACCATACGTGATAAATTAGACAGGAATCGTATTGAAAGAAGGTTTTCCCACATCCACATGGTTGTGCAACAATGCATGAAAAGGGATATTTCGTATTCATGTTAAAGAATATGAAAATACTCTCTTCATCCGTATATTTATATATGGCTGTATTACATTTCTCTACTTCTTCTTTTGTTGCAAGGACTGTATCTATATGGAAGAGTATCATATGATTTTAGAATTCTTCCTCGTTTTATATAATTCACCGAATAGACTTTTGTTTCGGGCGTGCTAACGACAGCATGATCTCTCCTGAGGCTATATTCTTCGCATTTGTAATTTTCACTTCGGTTGGTCGAGATTCTTCTTCTTCTTCTTCTTCTACATCCTCTTCATTGTCTAGTATCAGTTTCTTTATTACATCAAAATTTAGGTGTTTATAAGATTCGTAATTTAATGAAAAGCCTCGCATTTTGCATACTTAGTACTTCTTCTTCGTACTGGGATCAAATATACTTGACGCGTAATTCTTCGGTCCAGGAGATACATATTCTGAGATATGTGCTTCTTTAACATATTCGAGTAACTCATTTGTTAAATCACCTAAAATGTCACCAGTTGGAATTGTACCTTCACCTGGTTTCTGAGTCTAAATTACTGAATCAGTATCAAAATGCAATACTCTTTCTTGTAGTTGTTCTAAATATTTGCACAATTCCAATCTTGCTTGTGCTGTTCTGTATGCTGCTATCACAACGTTTACTGTTGCGAGTGAGACGGGAACTTAATCTATGTACTGCCAATATACATACAATATATCATCATTTACCGGAAATATTTGATGTACGTCTATATCATTGGATGTTAATTTATCATATAATTCCTTGAGGTCATTAATAATGCTTACACGACCAATGTTTTCACAACGACCACATTTTCCTCAAAATGAATTTAGCATTAATTTAGCTAAACTCCTAAGTGCTGGATTATGTTTAATTTTCTTTACCTCTAGATGTATTCCTCCTTTTCATAAAACTACTGTATCTACTTCTTTAGATTATCTGTTTCACACCATGACATACATCCACTGGCTTCAGTTTTTGCTTTCGGGAAGGTTTTTATGTATTCTGCAAATAAACCGTCATTTTTTGTTTCTTCATCGTATTGAACAACATCATGAGCCCAAAGAACCTCGCACTTTTCTTACGGAAAGTGGCTTTCGGCTAATGTTGTTGAAACGTCGCTGGTTGATAGTTCTTAACATGTGGATCAAAAGTCTCAGTGAGCACAAAGACCGAAATCCATTCGTTCCACCATGAGTCATCGGGATATCTAATATTCTGTAAATGTCGTGCAGGGCCTAAATAGCACAAGACACTTGCAACGTGCGCACATGTACCTAATGTACGAGCACCGCTTTGACATGTACAATAGTAACCTTAAATAACATTTTGATCATAATCCTGGTCATCTTCATCATTGGCTACATATGCTATGAAAACTTGATGCTTAGTTGCATTGCGGAACCTTGAGTAGAGACGTATGCACAGGAATCCCGATTCAGTTACGTTTTCGTCAAGCTGGAATTGCTCATCGTTATTTCGTATTAGTTTATCTTGGACGTAAGAAGATGAGAGATCTACTTGACATGTGCCTAGAGTCAAAGCTCGCAAGTAGTTTAAGTTAAGTACAGGGAAATCAATTAGGCCTTGATCATTCAGCGGTACCCATTGGCCGTTCCTTCTAATAAGATTATCTACCTCCACTCTTGATTTAACAACGTTCGGTATGATTGACCTATTTCTCATTTCTCTAGCTAATTCAATGGTTGCATCTTGCATGAAAATAACGGGATGGTATCTGTTCAAAATAGCTCCAGCTATGCGATAGAAACTATTCAGTTTCTTTGCATGTTGCGGACTCAACGTTTGTGCTAGAAACTTAAAAACAGATCTTAGATGCCCGTTCCTTGCCTCGACTATCCATCGACTTTTAGTAACTAGTCGAGAAGTATTCGCATCTTCTGTTGATAGTTGTCTTTCACGTGGTAGTAGGAGTGCGGGCATTCTATGATCAATTCCTAAAGATTCCAGTAAAGGAATTGCATCGCGGAATCCTCTGTCTACAAACACAATGTCACCATTTTGGAACCAGTTTGCTAAAGCACCTGCATCTTTTTGAAATTCTTTGCGAAGTATTTCTGCATCATTATTTTGCGAGTCAGCAAAATATGGCCCAAAAATAGATAGAATAAAATCATCTGGTGCTAGTGTAAGAGTAGGTGTTAATAGATGGCGTTGTTTATGAAGAGAGTATGACTGCCGCAATACCCGAAAGTTCAAACTTTTCTGAATGTAAGCGTAAGTAGCATCAATCACAGCAATTGCTTTCCTTTGTTCCGGTAAGGGATTGTAGAGTTTGTTTGCAAAGTCTTACATGCTGTTTTATAAATTGCTGTCTTGTTATGCATGCTAGTCCAATATTGACAGAAACAAATCTCTGTAACAGCAACAATCTGACACAATCGATAGTGATACTCACGCTTTGCCTACTAGGGTAATCAAAAATCAATTTGAAAACGTCATCGGGCAATCCCTGTCGCATTTTACAAAAGAAATGCCAATAAATCTTTCCTATTAACTTGTATCATATTTCCATATAGAAATACTGGATCACAATAAGTAAGCAGTTCTTCGAATTGATTCTTATTAATTGTCGACAAGCTTTTAAAGTCCTCATCAGTCAAGTTATCGAAATATATACCTGTACCTCTATTTAGATATATATTCCTCATTTCTTGCAGAAAAACTTGTAATTGCTGACCTTTAACAACATAGGGCCTGTTAATAAATTGTAATCCATTTAAAAGCATATTTAAAAAGCATCCATTTGCATCTAAATGATGCCTACAACTACGTACATTGTCTGGTATATAAATATTCTTTTTTATGAATACCTTAACCCTGCATTGTAATGATAACCTTTCGATATCATTTTGCGCATTACAGATGACACACGTCTGACACACGTTTGTGTAAGAACATTTAATCGCAAACAAGTTGGGACTGTATTGATTAAATTGATTTCATTAATTATCAACCGATTACAGTTGATGCATAGCCTCGAATTTTCATCTAGAGCTAAAGGTGGATGGTTGAGCTCATCTCGCTTACTAATCGCCACTTGACGTTTATTCATATTTTCTGCACCATTCATTAATGCCAATTGGCATACATTAAATTGCCTGTTACAAACGTAACACCGCATTTTTTACGAAGATAGTTAATTACGTAGGCGACTTTGATTCGTTTTAAACGACAATGGAACGATATTCAATAATACTCTCAGAAGCTGAAGCAAACAACGATGCAACTATCTACTGTCCTGATAAAGACAAGAGACAGGCACCACACCTTTTAAACGAGTAATAATGTCCGTCAAGTATCTTACAAGGGACCGTTTGACGAACAAAAGCAGAACAATACCCAAAGATGAGACCTCTATTATCTTGAAAAGGACTATAGACAGATGACACATGATCACACCTTACAAACAACGGGCAATAATATTCGTCAACAATTCCGAAACGTACACTTGCTGAACCAATGCTGGGGGTGAGCAAAAGGTAATGCTTCCAGACAGCAGGCTCTGGCTCATGTGTTCGACGCCCTTAGCTTTATATGCCTCGGGGCGCTTTTCGTTGTTGGAAGCACCAGTACTGCCCTGCGCCACCATGTGGTGATAAACGGTACCACAGACCTCCCATTGGCTCTTTGAGGTTTCGATGATTGAAAAGGTGTTTTAGACGTATTTTCTGCACGCTGAATTCGAATCTGTAACTCCATTCTCGAAATCGGGTCAAGTATTAATTGTTTATATAGCTGTAGTTTATTTTTGTTATTTTCTATCAAGCAATAATTATGTTGACATCTACAAAACGTTTGTTTTTTCACGAAAGTAATACGAAAGCTGTAAAACGCTGTTACACTTAACACACGTGTATATCTATAGCTACAATAGGTATACTCAATGTTAAACTTCGGTGGAGTTTTAAAGCAAACACATTGACTTTTCGAACAAAACCCACAAGAATAGTTTTTTTTTTCGATTTCATTTAAATAAACAACAATTTTACTCGAACCTTTTTGCATAAAACGTCTTTCTACAGTTATCTAAACAATTAATTAATAAACATTTTCCTGCCCTTTCGTAAAACTGAGTTGCAGATTCGACTAACCGCAGATTCGTAATCAGCAATACGCGAAACCCATTATATCGATGATACCAAAACTGTAGGTATTTCAACGCATACGTGCAACTATAAAATACAGTAATCTGAAAAATCCGTAGGATAACTCGTGGGGGGGTGGGGTCAAGTGGAATAGTTTGATAGTGAAAACTGTTCTTGTTTGGGGTCCTTGTTGGGTTGATTAAAACAATCAATTGTTTTACATGCTAAAATCAGTTCAATCCCCCCCAGGTACTTGGAGGCGGTTTTTTGGGGGAAGGAGTGGTTTTCGGTCTTTGTGCCCATTGAGGCTTTTGATCCATATGTTAGAAGTATCAACCAGCGAAGTTTCAACAACATTAGCCGAAAGTCACTTTCCATAAGAAAAGTGCGAGGTCTTTTCAAGAATATCCATTATTTTGTACCCTTTTTATGATACAAACATATGACATTCATATGTCATCATAAAACACGTCACGAGGATTCAATGTTGTTTTCTTTTGTACGGATAATTACTAACATCTTCTTCATCTCTTCATTCCAATTGTTTTTTAAATTCACAGCCCCATATTTCGTGAACTTCACAGAAAAAATCTTTTAAATTTTGAATCTTCTTCTTTGTTGCTTCATACCGAAATTCCATGGTGTTTCTAGCAGTGTTATATATGAATTTATCTCTGTCATTATGGTAAAAAAATACTACCATGGGTAAAACATTCTTCATACTCCCACACGTGTATTCTTCCTGTATCGGGGTCTGTCCATTCACCATCTACTTACATTGATGCAACTCGTTTTTCATTAGTACGTGCTGCATTGTTAATTTGAATGTTTCTAGTTTTTTCTTCCCAAGTCAACCACTGTACAGCTTCAATTGGTTGTACATCTCTCCAACGATACCAGTTCTTTGGTATGATACCAACACTATTTTCCTTTATGAAATTTCTTCGATACATCAAGTTTCTTTCACTAGCAATTGTAATACATTCAAATAAGGGATTTATATTTGTTTCAGATTCAACTGCATTCATAAAGCAAGTACATGCTTGGCGTAAAACATCAACATCCTGTACACAATACATGATGAGTTCTTGTTTCATTTTAAAGGCGTCATTTCGGTGTTCAGTATATCAATGCGGAAACTTGTGTCCTTCGTCTACTTTCATGGTATCTGCTCCGTAATACCTAGTGTCTGGAAGTGTACATTCATATATTTGTTTCTCACCTTGATTGAAAAAGTGTGGAAAAGAGCCTTTGCAGAATTGAAGACCAAACGCACCATTTAATTTACTTAAGGGTATAGGAAGAAAACTTAGTGAATCAATGAAGGTTACATTTCCTAATTTGAGAGATAGAAATTTGCCCCATTCATGATTACTTATGGAGTCCAATTCATCTTCACAACCATGGTCTTAATGATAAAATGTGCATCATAGCCCTTCGAGATGTGTGCAATGCAATTTATTGTGTTAATGTTTGGTCGTCGTTTTTGTAGGTGTGTTAGGTAGTCTTCTATTACATTTTCTCCATCAAATATATTTTCACGTTTTAAAAGAACGATACAATCATTTTTTTATTGTTTTCTTCATAACAATGGTAACATGCATGCTCATTACCAAGTCATTAGGTATGTGTTCATATATGTTTGCGTCCTCATCTTCTATTTTCGTATCCTCTGAACATGCAATATCATTCCATACAATCACAGTCTTCTTCCCCGTGATAATCTTTTGATTAGTTTTTCTTGATCTTCTTACATCCACTTTCATGTAACATTCGTGATTAGGTGGTACTATACTATAGCATATATCGCAATACGTTTCTCCACATACGTGAGATCCTTCCTCTTTCATCACAAATTTTCAAACACTGGGCATAACATTCAACAATTGAACATAAAGGTTTCCATTTAGAAAAGGAGCTGACTTGTAATATTCATAACATGAATGGCCATAAAATTCTCGATTATAAACATTGCATGTAATATGACCTTCTATATATCATATGGTGGCTTCTGATGATATCAGTAACATGCAGATGTACAATGTTTCAAATGTGCATGCTTATTTTCATATTTTTTATGACAACTTTCGCGACAATAACTACATCTAAAACATGCTGTCAGCCTTTCAATGACGTTGTAATGATTATCTATGTAAAGTAAATTTAAAGTTGTTATTTCGTTATCACTTGGTGGTGCTCCAAACACCACCTCACTTCCTGAAAGTCCTCTATACACTGTAATTTTATAATCCTTTAAATGTTCTTGAAATTTACGAATTTCAGGAAATCTACCACCATGAATAAGATTTACATCGGCTGCTTGACACAGGTCTTCTGCTTCCAGTGTATTATACTGTATATTTATATTGTTTTACATATCTTCTGTATTCGGTTTGATTTCTCCCTTTGTGTTCTTTTTTAATCCTATGGGAACGACGATTGCATGTGCTAAACATCTTGTACCTTTGTTCTTAACTGTGATAATACCCCGTTTTGCCTTTACATATTCGCTGGTATTCATAACTAGTTGTTTCAATCCACCTTGCCCTCTTGGCATTCGTACACGTTGGAAGTTCATTATACAATCTTCATTTATACGAAAATCCGCATTACTTTGGAGATATTTCTTACAACTTGTCCATAACACTTGTGCTGAGAAATTTCTAGCTCCTCTGAATGATAACCAAAAAGGGCGATGTTATTCTCTTTCATTTATGATTGTTATTCCTACTTAATCATGTTGGTCCACATTACGTAACAAATAATCTATTAGATCCCGTAAACTTGTTTCAATAGCCGTAAAAGTTTTCAATCTACACGCACGGGGGCTAAACGGATTGTTAGTCTTGTATCCTCCATGTTGTACATTCTGTAAATTCTTCTACGTTCTTTAATGATATGAAATCTATTGTTATCAATATTACGACTGTTATTTCCAAATAAACTTGTGCATTTGTGTTTCGTTCAGCATGAAATTCAGATAAAAATTCATCCACTCTCTTCTCTATTTCTTCTAAATCAACTTTTATTTAATTATGCTCAGTATTACTCTCTGCTTATATTTCCATAAATGATGGATATATTTCTTCTTCGTCTTCATTTCCAGGATTGGGAAATAAATTGTTAAGCCAGTTTTGTAGTTCATTTTCGTAAAAGGTTTCTTCTTCTGTATTGTTCTCTTCCTCATTGTAAGCCTCTTCTATTATCTGTGAAAACGTAAGATTTAGCGCCTTTTCCTCATTTATCCTTTCTTCGACGTCTTCTTGTTCTCATTCTTGTAACCATTTTTTAATTTTTAAATACAGATAGATGCTTCTTTTTTCCCTCCTTGTGTTATCGATCTATTACCTCCATTTTCTAATATTATAAATAGTTTTTTATATTTATCTTATTCATCTTTTACGGCTTCGTTTAATATCTCTTCTTCTTTTCTTCTTCTTCTACTATTTGAATTTCATTAACTTCATCTCTTTCTTTTTCTTCTTCTTTTTCTTGAACAATGTTCATCATCTCTTCTTTTAATTCTTCTACTATTTAAATTTCATTAGCTGTATCTCATTCATCGGCAATTACATTTGATGCTAATCTTACTTCTTGCTTATGTGTTCCTTTCTTCTTCCTTTTATCATCTTTTTCATTTTCTTCTTCCTCCTTCCTCAAATGATGATCATATTCATCTTCTACTCCAATTAAATCATCTACTTTTCTTAGAAGAACTTGTGTCTCTTTATTTCATACGTCTTCTTCTTCTTTTTCCCGTATGTCGTTAATAAAGTCTGTAATTTCTTTCAATAGTTCTTGCGTTCCCACATATATGTATATAAGTAATTCAAAAACGAAATTTTCCTATCTGTATATGTATGTATTTAAACTATATATATATATTTCAATTCCTTATAGGGAACAGGTAAGACACAACGTTGTGATGTCAAGGAAACAAAAAGAATGCCTATTCAGTACCTCGCGTGTACTAAGAATGATTTTTAAACTCTTTTTTTGTATTCCACGTGAGTGAAAGAAATGTATGTGCACAGTTTGCTTCATTGTGTTGTCTGAGGAACAACCATTCTGTACCTGGCTTTTTATACTTATTCTTTCAGTTTCACAATTAATTGCAGCGACCTCGAAAACTATATATTTGATACTAATATTGTCCTTTTTCACATATTCCGCTATCCCTATTTCCTACTCTCGTTTCCTTTCACTTGCTTTAACCATTGTCTCCTTTAGCGAAAGGACATATATATACGACGTTACATCACCATAAATTTACCTGTGAGCCGTCACTCTATGTGTCCCCTTAGAGTAAAGGGGACGTTAAACTGGAAGATTTCATCTCTCCCTTACGGGGCAGGGTGTCTGAATGATAAAGTGTGCATATCTCTGGTATTTAGGACCGCCCTGGATCGGTCTCCAAGTATGTAACTTTGTGTTGGACAACATCGTATTCTTGAGTTTTCTGGTTTACTCTCTTTCCACAATGTATTCCATCAGTTGTCTTAATCATGTGTTTCCTTAGCGTATGGAGCATATTTGTGGGACACTACACTGAAAGATTTCATCTCAATCTCTTCCGAGGGCATGGATTCTTAATGATTGCGAAAACTATCACTTAACTCAGTATGATATTCTTATTCCTTACAAAATACGAAAACTCGATTTAGGGGACCGTTCAAACATTTTGTGACCCCACATTCAATATCTAATATATATCAATCACAACATTTTCTTGTACGCCTTATATCTGAAGAACTACATATAGTAAAGCCAGGTCAAATCGTCCAAATTATTACTAAACTCAGGCCTTAGCCTAAGGAGCAAATTTGTGGGACTTTAAACAGAAACATTCATCTTTCTTTCTCTCTTACGGGGGCACGGTGTCTCAATGATTGTGAAAACTATCACTTGACTCAGTATGATGTCCTTATTCCTCAAAAAATACGAAAACTTGACTTAGGGGGCCGTTCAAAAATTTTGCGGCCCCTAAGCCAACATCCAATATATTTCAATCAAACCTTTTCTTGTACGCCTTAAATCTGGAGAATTGCATACAGTGTAGCTAGATCCAAACTACCACGTGACTCAGTATGACGTTCTTATTCCGTAGAAAATACGAAAACTCGATTTTGGGGCCGTTCAAAAATTTAGTGACCCCTGATCCCTGATTCAATAAGTAACGGTCCATTCGTCTGCTCACTTCTGGCGTCACACCGACAGACGGACAGATATACATACTGATTATCTTTATTCATATAACGTGAACTTGAATTTACATTTAACACTAATATCGGCCGTTTTGAATTATTTTTACATGTTTCGATAATCCAGCCATTTTCGAGTGTTTCTTATCTCATGAGGGTGGGATAACTTTGAAAGTAACATGAACTCGAGTTTACCCCAAACACGCTTCATCTTGGTCTGAGACTATGACCAAATTTTGATAACTTTCGGCTCTCTTGTCTGACCTCCCAGTCCACAAACAGACAGACAGACATCCAGATATACACTTTTATTTTAAAGCTATCATATGATAATATCAATGGCTAAATCACACATATTTTCATTCATATTAATATTTTTTATCATACAGACAGTAATGATTCTTTCCAGCATCTGTTTCACACAACTCTCTGGACGTTTTATCGCACAACGGCTGGGAACACACTGAAATACTAAACATCCATACACATACTCTTTAATCTTATCTTTTGTTCTTCAAAGTACACAACGTACGTATGTCACTGAATTCAATGAACAACGAAGAGGAGCTAAGCTTGGTAACGTTCTATGCGTCTTTTTTTAACATTAGAATTCATTTTCATTATCAAGTGCGTGTCTCTCGAAATCTTTGTAGTTAACTGAAGATATAACAGTTTTAATGCTTCAGGCCTATTCATGGGACATAACATTTTAGTACTATTAAAATTTCTAAGTTCTTTTTTACTTACCTGTTTTAATAGCCACAGCAGATAAAGCAGGTAATCAAAATATTTAATTCACCAGAAAATGATTCACTTCACACAACCACACTATATCCAATATAGCTGATAATTAACTTCCAGCCATATACACGGTTTCATTAGACACAACTTACACATACGCACATACTCGCACACGTATTACCTTCGACCAAACATGTCTCAACCAGAACCTTGGGCTTTATTATGAGATTTATGCATAGGGCATTTTTCCCATGTGATTCAGACCAAATGTTGGCTTTGTAACGTTAGTCAAAGAATTATTCAACTTTTAAACACGTCTTCAACTACGTACTCAGGGACATATTAACCACAATCCATTTCTCGTGTGCCCTCAAGGACATTATAACTTCCAATTCATTAACACAATTTGATAATTGACCTATCTGCAAAAGTGACTTTGAATACTAGTCGTAGCATCGTTTTCTATGGGAATGTGTTTCGAAACATATCTCATCACGGTTTCAACACAGGCATCATCGTCATATATTATAGTTTTCGTTGATATAGTTCTTCATAATATAACTCTTTTCACTTGCAACACAAGCCCCCTGGTGGACTTGAGTATACAAACTTTCACCCTACGTTGTCACAACTTTATGAAATGCTATGAGAAGCTTCCATTCTTAGATCATGCTCAATGGAATCCAATTAACAAACTGTTCACTTAGTACCTTGGAAAGTCATGTTTCATCTTGTTTATACAGACATCTCCGAGGGAATGCGACCAAGGCTAAATTTCGATACTGCTGTTGCTGTTGCAACAACTTTCACGTGGCGGGCACTTGAATATACAATTTATCATGCTAAATTTTCAAAAACTTTGAACTACGTTATTGATCTTAGCAACCCAGCACCCAGGGAACATTCCCAGGGCGAAAATTATCCCACAGGCGTCCTAACATTTAGCAACACTGCCTCAATACTTGTCTATACCCACATACGCCTTAATAACAATCGCTCAAGGTATGGGGGCACCTGCACATACGAATTCTCATCCCACGTTTCATGAAGTTCGATATTCACCTTAGTAACTAAGACAATAGACGTCCATACTACCTCACCCGAGCATGACAACATAGTAGTTTCGGCAGGTTTTGAACCCCGGGAACGTCCCAGGGCCAAAATTTGCCGACGGGGATGAACAGCCTCTTATCTAGTTCCGACTTTATACACACGAAATGTGAACCCCCACCATTTTGGATAGGGACAACATAGGGACCTTAAACTTTCGGCAAGACATTTGTCTTGTCACGACCTTTTCAACGATATATTATTCGACACAGTTTGCCATTAAAAATTTTCAAGTTGATCCCACGTGCCAGTATATGGGTGGTCTGGGGTAGACCTTCTATAGCTCAATATTCAAACCTCTTAAAATAATGATTGAAGTGTTTTTGTGTTTTCTCATATTCGCACTGGTTTCGAAGATACAAGGGGTCGCAACGGATGTTATGGACACCTTGTATATATATCATTTCAATTAAAGGTGATCGTCACATTCGAGCAAACAATACGGTTATCAACAGATTTGATTTGTAGGTTGTATATTATATCAATTGGTAACCTGGGGTTTAAAAGTTAAGTACTGACGTAATTTTTTCCTTACGATTTTTTGTATTCCAGTATAGATTTGATAGATTAACACACTGATGGTATTACGTGATAAAAATGGTAGGTGTAACACCGGCTCTTCCACTGATTAAAATATGAGAGGCGTAGGTGTGATAGACACTGTCACCTTCGCTAGCTAAAGCGTGTAAACAGAGGTGCGTAAGGAGCCTCCATACACTAATTCCTTATAGAGTGGGTGCATGAGGACGACGCCGGCGAATCTTCGACTTGTGACTGAGAGAAGAATGAACCACTCTCGACGTCGTTGTGCAGAAGAAGGATGCCGTCTCCCATGTGTTAAGAGACGATAAGAAATGTGAATCACCTGTTCGGTACTGCATTGGTTCCGACTAGAAGTGAGTAGCCTGTTAATTACCTAACCACATCAATGACTAATTCCCAGAACAAAAATCAGTCCTTTGAGGACAAAGGACGATCCTGCTTAGGTTTTCTTTTCTCCCAATAAAGCAGAAAAACAGAAAAATCTTGCTTCGGTGAACCTAGAATATATATGAATTATTGAAACAATACCAGGTGCACATCGTATTATAGGAATTTCTAAGTGTTTGCTTGAACAGACGCGGACGAATGAATTCAACTAACCAATGTTTAGTTACAATTTGGAATATAATACACATAGTTCTACAATGTCTTCTGCGTTGTGCTTTATTCTCTGACTTGCCTTAATTCTAAACTATAATATTTTGTATGAAAGGTTCAATCTGCTGGCTTATAGAATCACTTTGTCTTTAGTTGTGGGTCATTATCGAAAACCAAGTTGATTCACCATGTGTAATTAAACTATAAGTGAGCTTACGGTTTATACTTCTATTTTTTATTTCTCAAACTAAGAAAAATATTTCAAAACCTGTTAAAAATCAAAACTAAATTTGATGCCCACGAAGTGACTAGCTCCTGTTTGGAGCTCATATCGTTCGGATTCCACGTTAATCAGTAGGTCCCGTCTCGTATAGCTAATGAGTTGGGCTTTAAACTGAAAATCAATTCAGCTCAAATAACTAGAAAGCAAGTCAAACACCATCATCTTTTATGAAAACTACGAAGTTTGCATTCTATCAATAGTAGTAAATGGTTTTAGGGTAGTTTGTGATAGCTCGCCGGCCAATGCTAACATAATCTCCGAATAGCTAGTACCTCCTTTGGGTATTGACCTACAAGACTTTTGTCCTGCCGTAAAGTGGGTAATCTATAGGCTTTCGTACGATATATTTTCCGAGGCTTCAGAGTTTGTCATGAACTAAAAGGAAACGAGACCGAAAGGAGTCTTAGTGAGCCTAGTCGCTAAAACATTTACATGTCCTACCGTGAATTTAGCCCAACGATGTGTTTTCGTCGAACTTCCAAAGAATACGAACACCGTGGAGTGGAGCATCTGGTTCTATAATTCTTTTCTTAAGTATTTGAACTTGCCTTTTATTACTACAAGGCCTTCCTTGGTTTTACGTGGCTCGACTCAGAACTTCTATAATCTTTCTTCACACACGCAGTTATGCCCTATATTACTTGGAAGGCGACAAAGGTTGCATGTTTCAAGTACGGATTTTTTGGAACAGATGAGAAAGATGTACAAGAAGTTTTACAGCGAGTTGTGAAGGGAAACAGGCAGAGAAAGGAAAAGTTCTACAAGAGAAAATGCAAGGACATAGAAGGGTTAGAAAGATTTGAGAAATATGAGGAAATGTACAGGGAGGTGACTTCTATGAAACTACGGAGAAAATAATGGGGTATTTTGATGGCAGTAGAAAGTAAGAATGGAAGGTAATCAGCGAGAAAAGTGAAGTCTCAGGAAGATGGAAGGAATATGTGACGGTCTTACATGAGAGGAGGAATAGACCATGTGGCCTAGATCTTGAAGTAGAAAATGAAATACAGGAGGGTGATAAAGGGTTCAGTATTCTTCAGGATGAGTTTGGAAAAGCTATGGTTGGACTGGCTACTAGTGAGCCCCGGCGGCTAATATATTGTGTTGGCTCCGAATTCTCAATCCCAACAACCACCATTACCCCAACTACCCACCGTTTTCCCACGATAAAAAAAACTATTATCTTAGATAAACCACACTATTCTTTAGTAGCCATACCGAACGTTATACCATAAGGATAATAATATAAAACTAAGATATTCTAATAACAATATTCGTATAACAATATGAGAATAACAGAGACAATAAACATTAGCATAGTTTTTCACCTTTCCTTGGGATGGCTGAAATTTGTAATTTGTTAATGAAGAACTACAGACAAATTAATTTAAAGTTAGCACTGGCGGCTTCAGTATTCGTGAGCAAGGATACGATAAGCTGGAAACGTACGCCTACTACACGTAGCCGGAAATATTTTTTTTCCGCGGGGACATATTTTTTACCGTCCGAAACCAGCATGACAAAATCTTCTCGTAAGGACATCAATACCAGTAAGCACTTTTGGTCCACGAACTATCAAGTACCCAGATTGTATGTATTTATGCAAATCGTGTGCACATATAGGCCTACAGAGTAGGCATAATGGTAGTATCTACTATGGTTACGACGCAATAAAAGATCAGGAAAGAAATTATCAATAGTAAATCGTAGTAGTGCTACCAGAAATTGATATAATGAATTTTCCTTTCAATCTACGTAATTTTATTCCAAATTTATGCGTATATCCAATTCTTACTGTAATAGCAATTGTAGTATGTACATGTATACACAACGACAACAACAACAACAATTGACCGCGGCTCGACTTCTTGGCTGATAAAATTGGCAACTATTGAAAGATGAAATCAAATATTCATTAGTGATTCAACAATGACACAAACAAGGGATCTTGTTACAGAGGCGTCGGCTTGACGCCATGATATAAATCTTGAAAGTGAACTCAGATCTCTTTCTGTTGGGTTTCAAATTGTTACTTTACCTGGGCCAAGATTGGGCTAAGAAACTAAACTATCAAGAATTATATTGTCAGCACAGTATACTTTTGGCTCCCTTTAGGAGGCGTGTTGGATTTCACTATTTTTTTTATTGCACCGACATGACTCTGAAGGAGACATTGCCCAATCTTACTTTATGAGGGACGTGAGTCGGAACAAAATTTAATGAAAAGATCAAAGAACTTCATGTTTGCAAATTGCCGCTGTGACCGTTCACAAAAATTTAGTTGTTGCATAGATTTTACACATATTTTTTTCTCTTCCTCCCAGGGTTGCCAATCGTCCCGATTCTGTCGGGACACTACCGATATACGACCTACTTGTCCCGTGTCCCAAAGGGACACTCGTAGGGACGTATATTATCCCGATTTATCGATTTTCTAAGTTAATTAACCTTCCAATACGCGCGCGGGCTACTATTGTAGCCCAGCATTTTTGTTTTCCTTGCCGCAAAGTAATTCGAGATGCTAACTCAAAGGATGTCTGCGTACCTTTCTATCAATTATCATTCTGCGTGTTTAGTGTGTGGTCGAACGTAAAATCGAAAGAAGCTCATTGTTATTCTGCTTGAAAGTTTCATGGGCTACATCTGTAGCCCGCGCGACTATTGCTGTGATGAATGTTCCAAAACGTCAAAGTTTGTTTATTATGTTTTGAGTTTGGTCAGATGCTCAATGAGTTTGCAAACTGCCAATTCTGATGAGGAATGTTTTCTAGATGGTGATAGTGAACATTTTGAGACCGCAGAAATGCATTTTTCGGACAGAGAAATAGTGAAAATTCAGAAGATATGACTGAGAAATTCGGGCGGCAGGAATCACTGATACTTGTTAATAATAGTAGTAACGACAGTTGCGAAGTAAATTATTATGTACCAAAGGACAATTTCAAATAGAAAAAAGACACTCCTACTCGTAATATTCGCACTCATGCTCATAATATTGTGCTTTGTTTTCCAGGACCTAAAGGTGACGCTAGGTCTGCGATGTAGCGGCTTGAATATCTAGAAGTGCTTTTAGATGCAAAACAGTTTGAGACTTAAGATTGATTGTACCAATGCTTACATGGACAATTTTAGATTGAGATTTGTAATTAACCGTCATGCAAAACTTACAGACGAGACTGTACTTTCCCTTATCGGAATTTTGATGCTTTTGATGAGTGGTCAATCCTTGAAGGAAAGTGTGCATTGACCACTCATCACTTGTGTGCAGAACATGCTTAGAAAAACATGAATAGGGAAACATAAAAAGAAAAATATATGAGTGTAAATAGCTTATGTATGATGGTCCAAAATCGTAATCAAACTTTGATACCAGAAAATGAAAAAAAAAATATGTTTTATGCATAATAGGTTTATTTGTAAGGTTTGTAAAATTTTAGAAATATACTTAATTTTTAAAGAATTCTTACATACAAGTTTACAATGAAGGAAAGTTTAAAATGCGCCAAATTGGTCCATTTATTGCTAAATTCAAATAACTTTTCCAGTTTTAATCGTGTATCACTTTTGAAACAATGAGTGCTGTTGGTCTTATTTGTATATGCATAGCTTTTAAAATAAACATATTTCTCAAATTGTGTATATAAGCCTTAAAACAGTTTATAAATACAATTTTCTACAAGAAAGATAGAAATATTAACAAACTAGGCAACATAATAAAATAAAAACAAATGGGCTAGATTGGTAGCCCGGCGGGACTATCCACGTCACAAAAATCCGCGCGCGTATTGCAGGGTCAATATTTTGCTGGGCCAAAGATTTTGTATGCTGATAGCCAAAGAATAAGACTTGGATTTAGTAATACCTTTTGTCAGTAATAATTGAACACACAGTAATAATGTACACGTTCGTGATTTAAAAAAAATTCTATAGATATACGTAGATATAGTTTTCTCTCTAAACTTTGTTCATATTAAATAAATTACAGTGGTTTTGGTTTGAAGTTGTTGCGAATATTTCTTATACCTAGTGATAAGCAGTGGGTCAGAAAATAAAAAATAATGTGCCGCATTCATCAGGTTCGTGTTATTCAGCTGATTATTTACAGTTTTCGACGACTCGCCGTACATGTAGTTGTCTCTGAGGGGGAGTCTCCAATTCTGATTGTCCGTCCCGACCTTTTTCTTAAGGACTGTTGGCCACCCCACTTTTTCCTCACTTCCTACCTTTATTAAATTTACATTTGACCCTTGTCTGGGCGGCGATTGTCGCCTAGTCAGCTGGGCCAGTCCGGGCCCGGGAAAAGCTATATCCGAGATTAGGAATGGAAGGGCAACGGAGAAAGATAATATACAAATCGAATTTATTAAAAATTTTGAGATAAGGGCAAGGCAGAATTGCTACTACTGTGCAATGAAATATATGAAACAGGAGAATGGCCAAAAGGCTTCCTGACGACGATCATGACGCCGATGGCTAAGAAATCGAACTCGATTATTGAACTGTAAGTTTAATATTTCATCCAGCAAAATTTTTCTTCGAATTCTGAAGAGAATGCTGTATGGAAGTAAAAAAGAAAACGTTGAGTATGAACAGTTCGTGTTTAGGAGAGGTAAGAGCACAAGGGATGGAATTGTATCATTAAGGATGATCAGTGGAAGAAAAAGGGAAAAAGGTATATGTATTATTTAGTGATCTTTTGTCCGAGTAAATTATAAATTGTTGTTGGAAGTTCTAAAGAAGCTTGATTGTAATGGAAAGATCGAAGACTCATAACAAACTTATATCTGAACCCACAAGTAAGGGCTCGAATAGGAGAGGAAATGAAAGAGATCAGTGCAATAGGAAGGTGAGTTCGAGAGGGCTCTCTCTCGGCTACATTATTTAATCTATCTGGGAAAAATAGTGAAAAAGAGCGCACATAATGAAGTCGGAATTTCAGTAGGAGGTAGAATGATTAGGTGTATACGGTTTGCAGATGATATGGAGCTTGTTGCGAAATTTGAAGAGATAATCAATACACCTAATCACATATTAGGAAACTTGAGGAAGGGCTGCGAAGAATATGAAATGAAGGCAAATCTCAGAAACACAAAAATATTGGTGATTCGAACGAAGCAGACGTAGTCAAATATAGAGTAGGAGGGTAGGAAATAAAACGGTGACTAGTTTTCGATACCTGGATAGTATTATTAGTAATAATATGAACTGTGAATGTGAAATAAAGTCATGGATAGAAATGGCGAGAGAAGCCTTTAGTAGAAAAAACAGTAAATTATAGCGAAAAAGAATTGAGAAAAGACTCAAAATGCTTCGTGTAGAAAACTCTTTTGTATGATTGAGAAATATGGACATTGAGCAAAAATGTGAAAATTGACCGGACGTTTTCGAGATATTGGTGTGGAGAACAATGGAGAACATTTCCTGAGTCAACCGGAAAACGCATGAGAGTGTCTCAAAAACGGTGGGGAAGATGAGAACTATTTCAGACATTATTAAAAAGAGGTGGAGAAACTAGTTGGGACATTGGTTACGAAGGTATTGCTTCATGAGGAACGTGCTGGAGTGAATGTTGGCATGAGGGAGAGGGAGGGGACGAAGGAGACTATAATAAATGGAGGATATCAAACGAGAAAAGCCATATGGGAAGACGAAGGGGCTACCGCAAGATCGTGCAGCATAGAAGCTTCTCAGTTGCTTCAAGTGACGTGCCAATACTGACAATATACCTACGATTATGACGATATTATCACAAGTAGTCAATTGTTGCCAGTAGTGAATAGGCTTGACCTTCTAATTCCGGTTGGCCTTTTTCCGGTATGTCACAGACTTCACCTCGCATTTTTCTGCTACTTTTTTGTTTCGCTTCTTATTTTACATTTAAGGAAGCTGAATTATACGGCCGCATTCTTCGCTACTATTTAGGTGAGAGAAAAAAGGCAGGATTTCACATTGTTCATTAGATTTTCAATAATTTCAAAATTTATAAAGCATTCGAATTTTCGGGTGATTTTTAAATAACTCAATATTCAGGATATCACAGTAAGTAGTATAAGCATGCATAATATCTACAAAATGTAAATCTATGTACTTTGTTGATTATGTGTATCTTTCCCATTGTGTTAGAGAACCTCTTACATTATTGTCAGCATATTACGAACAAATTAGCAATATATTCCGAATAAAATATAGTCTTTACAGAGAACATACCTGTACATTGTCTGTCACATACGCAAGCACAACTGAATGAGGAGAGTCGCTGCTTCCCATAGTATTATTCATGATGAATTTTCTAGCATTTCTATACCCATGCCTATAACAAAAAGAATACCATCAGTAGTTGAATCAGTCGTTTTGAAAAGGTCATCATTCATAAAATAGCGTGTTTCCATTGACTACAGGTTTTGCTGCTACTAATTACTATAAACAAGTTGTTCATTTCGTACAATGACAAGAAATCTTTACTTTTTCAACGTTAGATCATTTCATGTGTAGCAGAAATTTGAAAAATTAAACATTGCATTCCTAATCAATTTTCCCATGTTCTACTTTCATGTTTATATAATCTGCAAATTTTAAGGTTTACTATGTCTGGGTAACGAAAACATAGTGGAACACGTATCTCATGCACAATTCTCTTGTTTCATATACATATATAAAAAAAAACTACAAGAAATGTTTTGTATACTTGCCGTGAATGAACAATTCCTCCATGTAAGGCCGGCTATACACTGTAGGATAGATCCTAGAAAATCTCTTACGATTTGTCCTAGAGTCAAAATCTCAACGTGTATGACATCAGATCGCATGTCATTTACTATGTTCTGAACGATCCTATGAGATTTCTCTTGTTTAGAGCACGCTCTATTTCGAAAAGAAAATTCGTAAGATTTCGATTTAAGCGACATCAGGTGGGAGAAAATGAAAACAAAACAAGTGAAAACACAACTGATGAGGTATCTTCTGATCATGCAGGTTTACTTTAGGTGTACCACTCGAAATAATTGTTGTAACATTATAATTTGTCACTGTTTCCTAATTAATTTGCGTTGACTGACATGAAAATATCTTACATAGCATAGATAAAATCCCTCAAGGGAACCATGAAAAGCAATTGTTGATAAACTACAATTCTTTTACGATTTGCGTACAAATACGGGGGCCGGATATACAGTATAAAAACTATAGTGCAAGAAACGTAAACCAAGTTGTGTTAGATGGTTTCTGGAAAGTACGAATTTTATCTAACCGAGTCATGGCAGGGCGAAACGGGGGCCGGAGCGTCAGCGAGAGGGTGCGAGCGAAGGAAGCAGGGGCGTCAGTGAGTGTAGTGAAAACGAGTGGGTTTTGGCAATGATACGAGTTTGAATGTCACTTGTCATTGTATCGTGGTAGTAGCGCTCCACTTGTAAACATAAATTATAGCTTCTGTAAACTATGCAGAAATACACCGGTGGTGGAAATTAGTATCACCGGTCATCTTTCATATGCAATCACTTAGGTAAATGTTTCGCAGAAGGGGTCCAGAAGTAGGCAAAACATTCAAAATTTACAGGAGAAATGGAACATGCAGGTACTTAGACCTAACACAACCTAACCAAATCTAACCTAATGAAATTAACTAACTTAAACTAACCTAATATTAATAGAAGTAAGCGAAATTCTATCGCTTTTTGAAAATTATGCTGGACCCATATGCCAATATAATGTAACGTAACATAACCGTAACTAACCTGAACCAACCTACACTAAACTAATGTGAATAGAAACTACCGAAATTGTAATATTTCTTAGAAAAATTAGCTGGACTCTTTCTGCTAAACATTGTCACTCACCTATTTTATCCGTCGTTAAAACATTTATAATGATTTCACACTAACTCTACAGTTGTAAACATAAAATACAGGTGTATTATTTTGTATTTAATTATATTGCTTGAAAAAAATTTGTTCCTTATAAATATGTCTTTTCATTAAAAGTATTAAATTTTACTTGTAAATCTTCTAAAATGTGGTGCGCCAAAAGTTTACCAGCACCCTTCTGATTTTTATGCTTTTTCTTTTTT
Source organism: Thermobia domestica (assembly GCF_964235325.1). Lineage (NCBI taxonomy): Eukaryota > Metazoa > Arthropoda > Insecta > Zygentoma > Lepismatidae > Thermobia > Thermobia domestica. Next base: position 131,414,322 of record NC_137460.1, read on the forward strand.
CTTTTTTTTTTCTTTTTCTTTTAGAGGTATCCAATTTAACAATATAGCGCCTGAAATTAATATCAGTGGGATGTGGTGTGTGGTTAGCATAATTCTTCAACTTTGTACTTTTATTAAATAGAACTCCACAACGTCATTCGATCAGACAGGAAAACTCTTCACGTGTATGGCACAAAAGGGTAGGATTTCCTACAAGGTATGTCATAACACTTTTCCGAAGATAAATCCTAAGATATTTCCTAGGATTGATCTCGTAGTGTATATCGCGCCTAATTGTCATTTAACTGAAATATTTTATATGCGAATGTTTATACAATTCCATGTCATAAGTCTACTTAGGTATAACAAGATAATTCCTACCAAACTATCATAAGATAAGTACAATGGAAATACTGTGGAACACACCATGAGAACAAATTCAATGTCAAATCCAACATTATTTTCAAATTCAGTCCAAATTAATAGCAAATGTTAACTAGTTTTAATTTGTAATAGTGTGTGCTTAGAATAATGCTTTTTTATAAACTTTATTAAAATATTTATAGTAAGCATTTAAAAAGACAGTTAATTTTCACATATTGTAGACTGCAATCATGGTTTTTGGTAGTCAGAAAAAAATAAAGGAGTTGCGACTTTATTGCTCAAAAGCTTAGAATACGTATGAAAATAAACATCAGTTATTGTGATAATGGTTTTATGACGCTTTCTTTCTAACAAAACATAATTTTTAAGAAATTTGTAGTACAGAAACGAAATATAAAATGGTTTGCTTGGTAGAAAATCTAGACAGATAACAATGGATAACTTTACTTATACTTACTTAGCTGCAATAGTTAAAGCTGAATTATAAGCCACACATGGTCCGTAGCTCGATTTCATGAATTCAGAGTGAAACAAATAATTTTGAAATAAATGCAGTAGACCTATTTTCGGACGACTACGAGCCTGTGAATATATTAAATACAATTCAATTATTGAGTTCAATTTTCATGTAAAACAAACAAATACTCAAATATCTATTTAATATTGATCTTTAATTAGTATTTTATTAAAATAAGTTAACTTACAATTATAGTATAGATAATTGTTAATGATTTTCCTTGTAAAAAGTAGTTGATTATTTTATAATATTAGTAAATTGTGAACTCTATAGTGTAATTGCAGCGAAAGGAACGTAAGAGTTCTATTCTCCAATTTTGTGTAAGAAAAGTTACTTTCCGATAAATTCAGGCATTCGTTGATAATTTTACTAGATATATTCTTTATAACCTTAATGACTGCAAAGAAACAAGAATGGGCACTGATTCCGAACTGGTTCCTTGAAATTCTAGATATAAATGTCCATTTCAATTACTGCCTTTTCCTATTTCCCATTCTTTGTATGCTAGAATGTTTAATTTGTTCTATGTAAAGATACTCAGACCCCATTTAACCTTATTGAATTATATAAGCCTTCAAATTTAAGTAAAAGTATAACATCTTCATTTGTGCTCAATTAGCATGAAAGATTTATAATTTTAGGTATAAATGAAATGAAATGAAATCTTTGAGTTTTACGTCCCACAGTTATGCCGGTTAGACTAAAGGAGACGGTGATGATGAGATTTTAAATGGTGGAATGAAGAAAGTGGGAGGAAATGGGAGAACCCCGAGAAAACCCACGATCACGGTGTTTGTCCACCACAAAGTTCACTTGGCGGTGGCTGGGTGCCGGGCGGTGTGCAGGGGCGGTGTGGGTAGGGGCGGTGTGCAGTCTTCACCATACAGACTAATGATAAGTAATTTTCATATTCATATCCGTCTCTCTTTCTCCCTCTCTATCCATCTTTCTTGACGTTTCCTTATCATCCCTTGCATCCTTCTCTCCTCTCTCCCACAAACACACAAATTCACAGTGTATGTCAAGGTAATAACTAAAATCTCTTTTTTTCCTGTGGGTTACTGAGTCTCAATCGATTCATCGTGTCATACCGATGACGTGTTTCAGCTCTAGCGTGTTCATTCTATCATTGCGAATTACAACGTTACATCCGCAATAGGTGGAATCGAGAGTTGATTTCGGAACAGACAAATGTTCAGAAATGACTAGAAAATGGTCCACTTTTGGGTTATTTCAAGACATTTCATTTATAATAATATGACACAAAATTCGTTTCCATCTTACAATTCATCAATATGTTTTTTTTCGTATGCAATGCGAAATATGCCAGATTTGAGACGTCTATAAAGAAACAACAGTCAATTTCCCTTTTAAACATTTGTAACTTTCCATTATGATACAATTCGCACTTTTAATGTAGACTCTTTCTGATAGAAATTTAGCTGTAAAATAGAATTCATTCAATCTTTCTATTTTTCTATATTTTCTTTTTCTTTGTTTGTTTTTTGTTAAGTTTGCGTTTGTAGTCTGGAATGGACGGTATGGCCTACGCTACCTAATAGGTTTATTATAATGTATTTCAGATCAGTAAGTTTAATGTACACTAGAGAATTTGCAACTGAACCACGCGCAAAGACAGGATGTGGTTTAAACTTGTGGCATGATCCTAGATGTTTCTGGGAACTTTTCTGTTTCAATTGAATTTGATCACAAAGTCTATTGTTCATTTTGAAACTGACTTATTGAATTTTTCAAGCATTCTATATATATTTATTCGGATAGTTCTGATTATAATTTTTTCTTAAGAAAATGTCATTTCTATATAACTGTTGGATTTCTGGAACGGAACTGTATAGTGTTAAGTTGTTTTCTTACTACGTTTCAATCCAATATTTTTATCTTTGTACTCTTTTCTCTTTCTTCTTCTATCTCCTTTGCTCTCTCTCTCTCTCTCTCTCTGTCTTACTTCCGTACCTATAACAGATATGGATATAATTTTTCGTTGAGATATGTTTTAATTTTCCCTCTAAATCAACGTATGAATGGCGTATCGTCTTATTTTTATTTTTCCACTTTATTCACAATAATACATGTATATTTTGAGATTAGAAATGTGCTCATGTTGTTTCTGATGTTAATATCGGAGAGAGTAAAGGAGGACAGAGAGATTCTGGGATAAGAAGTATATATTGAATGGCCTAGCTGGAAGGTGTTAGCTGTCGCTTTTTTATGAAGAGTTTATATGTTCAGTAATTCACCATGAATAGAGTCAATCGGAATTATTTTTCTAACGAAAAAAATAACAACATGAATTGTGAGATCTCTTTAGCAAACTATTGAGACCTGACAGTCGACAAACTTTACACTTTCCGGTACCAATTACCTCGAAACCTCGGTAGCCAAAATTAGCCCGGGATAGAGGACTTCTATATTAAAGGAATGAAAATCTCAGCAAAATGGAGACGTCTTTTAGTGTGAGACAAAACAGGAATTAAAGCTATCATTTCTAGTACTATTAGTCTTGTATTACTGAGTCTAGGTCAAAATTAGTGAGAGAAATACTGAATAAATTATGATTAATTTGTAGAAAATTCAAATTTGTTATCACAATAATTTCTTCTTCCGATTTACTTAGTTATGAAAACTTATAGACTATATTGCTATACTATGTGAAGTATGTGTAATGTCGCTGATTTCTGCTGACAATTAGAAACAGAGGTAAAAGATAAATTACAGTAATAGTTATGTATTAAGAGGGAAGGATAACTATTTTTATTTTAACAAAATTTTTGGCTAGAATGTTAGTTCGGGTTAATCCCAATAACCCTCAACAATGAATCCGAAATGCAAGAACATATATAGAATTTGACTATTGATTCCAGTATATTTGAAGTATTGATTCTCGGATCTAGATCTGCGCGATATATCAACATTCGATATCGCAAATATATGAAAATCAATATATCTATATCCTAAATTTTCGATATCGATCTTTGGGGGTAATCGAGGCATAGGGGACCACTAAGAGTTGCGATTGGTGACGAAACAAAACATAATTTTTACAATAATGTTTTCCAATGACAATTTCTTTATTACAACAAATAGCAATGTAAATAGATCGATTTGCAAATTTGCATATTATTCTGTAATTTCTTAGACGCCGAAACTTTTCTCTTCCCGAAGAAAAAAGAAAGAAAAAACCAAATGTCAAAAACAAGTGCTGCAAACTTTGACCTCGAATTTATCATAAGAAAGTTTTTTGTTCCTGTCTCTCGAAGATTTCCATCCCATTTGGCCTTTGACACCGCTCATTCACAAAAACTTCACACATAACCGCTAAATGCAGACATGCTCTTAAGCAGAATCAGAGATCTGGAAAGGAAACGAGTTTTCAATAATAATAATAATAATAATAATAATAATAATAATAATAATAATAATAATAATAATAATAATAATAATAATAATAATAATAACTATTATTATTATTATTATTATTATTATTATTATTATTATTATTATTATTATTATTATTATTATTACAATTTAGTTTTCAAATAGGGTCCCGTCTTCTTATCTTGTATAGGAGGTCCGCAAATCTACTACGCTTATGGTGTCACTTAGTCTGTGTTTGTCTCTATTTCCGTTTGCTGGGGATGTTTGTTGTTGTAGTGTTAGGCGTTTATTTTAAACCTTTACATTATGTAACCTATTTTCTTTTTTACGAATATTTTTGAAAAAGGAAGGAAACTGCTTTCCTCTGATACCTATTTCTTACCATTCATATTGTTTCAACTGCTCAGGTAAGATCATTTTGTAACCTTTTTGTCACCCATTTCACTCACAATAATAAAACCGTCATTCTTAACAGTTTATCTTATTCTCATATTTGCAGTTTGCCACACTGATAGATTTGTAACAAAATTGATGTTTGGTCCAACGTCTTTTGTATTCTCAACCAACTAAACGTCCGAGCATTTTAGGTTGTCTACTATTCCAAAAAAAAAAAAAAAAAAAAAAATTACAGGTGGTAATGCACTTTTGGAGTCCTGTATACAACAATTTCTAGTCAATATGCTCTCACGAAAAGAAAAGAACGCATTGTAATCACTGGTGTTTTAGATAGTACGTTCACTTCGTATCAATCAGAAATGGTTGGATATAGAAGGATGTCTCAAAACTGAGATAGGAAAATATCTTAAGGTATCAAATGAATCCCCTTCATATTCCACAGAGCCTCTCTCGGAAATTTTAATACTATTTTTTCTTCAATATCTTCGGAAAGATCGAGAAAAGCAAACAACTTTTGTAATACTTTTTCTTCATTTGACGTACCTTTTACGAAATGACCGGTTATTAATTGTGAGCTCTAAAAAATTCAGCCAGAATCTCCAGTGATTATAATTCGCAAACGATTCAGATGAAAAATATAAAATAAGAGGATTTATCACGAGGTGCATCCATTGGACTGCTCTACATATCCCACACTGTCCCTTATCAAGTCGTCAACGAGGGGCACCTGAGAATTTTAAATTGTGATATATTCGCGATTCGATACATCTACGAAAATATGATGCTCTAATATAGATTTATTTACGCAAAACATTATTTATTGTTATTCAATGTTTATGTAATGACCACCATTATATAATTTTGTTAGTTTCTTCGAACTGGGTTGGAATTCACTATTAAATGCTGACCATTTCATCAACTCTTCAGTAACGAAAGGTATATTCCAAATTGTTTATTTTTGAGTTATCCTTTAAATGACATAAATATTTACTTATCTTGGTGTATAAAATTTTGGGTCCACCTCCGTTGCTCCATGATAGGGGCCTCTACGAGTAAAAAGATTATTTTACTCAATGTGCCACCGTCATTTTTCTATATCAGATTATTTAATTCTATGGTCTCCAACTCTGTGTTTTGAGCACTACATATTTTATTTCAATATGCAATTACTGACAAATGGTAGCAGTTGCTTAATCACCACCCCAAATGAAAGAAAAATCTTCATGCAAAAGTTGTTTTTCTATTACCTTCGTAATCGTGTTAAAACTGGGCTGAGCTGATTAAAATATTCGGGTAAATCTTGAACTCTCCATGATAACGGACCTTTGGGGCAAGGAATGATCCGCTTTCAATGTGTCCTCTAAAATTCTCATATCTTATATTTGTTACATAATTTTTTATAAAACCATTTGTAAGTTACAAAAGGAACATTTATCTGAAACGCACAGTAGATAGACGGACTTTATTTCTTGTGTGAAGAGGATTTTTTTACAAAACATTTGAAAACTAAAATAGATCAATTATGATCAGACATCTCATAATTAGAATGATGCATCTCAAAAGTTAATTAGAATGATGCATTTTACATCTAGCGGGAAACCTCTTCTATAGTACAACTTATATATAGACTGAGAAGGGACCCGGTACGCGGGGATCTGCATGTATTATATATTACTGGTAAGGCTGTACCCAGTGCACCTCTCATGTGAGAAATATCGCTTCAATGATGCCTGTAGGGGGCGTAGCAACCATTTGAAAATCCCTACAAGACACGCTCCTTATAATCCGCAAACGTGGACAACATGAGAAGCTATGATGTAATTGTTTTCAAACATTTTATATATAGCTATAAAATGTAGCTGAAGACGAATCGGACATCAAATGTTTACGGATCAAACAGGAGTAAAAAATACAAAAAATTATGAATATCTGAAATTATGTATTTATCTGAAATTATGTATATATGGATAATCGTCGTCGCTATGGATGAATCAGATACCAAAAGTGTAAAATTCAAAATGACTTCCCCCACTTCCCTTCTTAGTGCATGCATATAATGTTACAAACACTTCACAAATGATTCCGAGTGATTTTCTTTACGTGTTCTAACCTTCATTTTGCACATCTGGTTGCGACAAGACTCAATAATTTTTGTCAGGAGTGTGAACGAATATACTATACGCCCTTGGATTATAAAATTTCGTGCCATGGTACAACAATGTAAATTGAGCTCAACGACAGAGAGCATATTATCATTTCGCTCTTTAAGAACACTATAGTAGAGGATTCGCAGAAGTGTTTTCATGGCGTTAGAGAAGAATTAGGCATACATTTCATGAAAGCTGGGACTCGTGATTGCCACGTGAGTCGACAACTGGCTCAACCTGGAAGGATTTTGAATCCCATGGAAAATTTTAGTAAGAAATTGATCTCTTATCACAATCGTAAACGGTTCTAGGATAGTGATCGACACCCATGATGGTTTACAATTATTTTCCACGCTTAGAAAATATGTTTTTACTATCATAATCTATTTTACCATCATGTCTTTCTGTGTCCAGGTGAAATCATTGGAGCGAGTGCTTACAGCGTTTAACACAAATAGACTGTAATCTGTTCGCAAGGATTAGAATACGATGTTCAACTCATATGATGTTCAACCTTTCCCTTTATGCGCTCACAAAGACATTGCAATGAACGTCCTAAACAAATTGTTCAGACTGGCTATGATCAGAAGTTTGATGTGCTATATGTTACATTTGTCTCACAGACTACCACCTCTTCGTCTGGTTCAGGAGATCCAAGTTAGATTCATAGCGATAGCTAGTGAGGTTTGAATCTCATGTTTGCTCTGCGTATTCATCTCATTTAACTGTGCTGAATAAACTGATGCTAAACTCTGATTCAAACAACCATCTTTCCAGGTATCTCCATTACTTCTTCGCAGATAAGAACTTTCTCATATTCGTCCGGTGCCACGCCATGATTTCTTTGCATCATAGACTACAGAATTGTTTCGTGAAAAAGTTTAATTCTCGGTTGAACAATATTTAAACTGTGTTGCTTTAGTCTCAGACTACCAACTAACTTAGAATCGTAGTTGTCGTTCTTTTCACTTTTGAATATGCTATATGCCATTTGGTTATTTCATTCACACCAACGCATTATGACTAACAAACCTTTGCTACCATAGCAACATTATATATTTGGAGTAAACTGCTTTGGTTGAGTTCGTTTTGCACTATGTTTGAAGATGTAATTTCCCTCCTTAAGGCGAGATCAAATTACATGAAATTCCATGGGGAATCGGACCTTAAACGTTTGGTTATGATAAGGTACATGAGATTATCAGTTCCGATTTCTTTGGGCATATTGTGAGTAGGCCTAACATTTTTTAAATATATTTAAAAGTAATATGAACATGGAAATGTTGCAATTCATGATCCGAGAAATTTAAAGAACTGTAGTTATTGTGTTCTGACACTAGAGAAAAGCTGTTACTACATATTTTATTGTACCGTTTTATTATTAGTATCTCACACTACTATCTGTTTTATATTATTATATGTTTGACTCATACATATGTCATCCTTTCCAACTACTCATTTATAACGCATCTAAACCTATTAAAAGAATGAATTAAAAATAAATCATCCTTCTCTTCCTAGAGAAATCAGTAGCTCTGATCGCACTCCTTCTATTGTATATTTTAAGCACAAATAATTTTTACCACCATGAAATCTATATTACATTAATTTGCCACCAGCTAGTTTCAAAACGACAACCTTTTCTACTTCATTGATACTTCAACACCTTTGGTATTGAATTTACAAATGGTCCTGTGTATTAAGTAGTGTCTGAGCTTGCGACTGATGCTTTCTATTAAAAGCTCTTACTGCAGTACTGAGGGCCTAAGTTAACACGTCATTGAAAGAAGAACTAATTAAAAGTGTGTCATTGTTATATTGTTTCAGTTCTTATTAATATGAAATACTTACAATACTTTTCTATTGCAATAAATACGAAAACGAAAGGGAAAAGAAAAAGAGGTTCTTAGTTTTTAAAAAGTAGTACGTTGCTTCGAGCCTGAACTGAGATTTTTGTGTTTGTTTCTGTGTTGCGTACGAATTGGCAATCATAGGATCTAATATATTTTAGAAGAAATTCTAGACACTATATAAACCAATAGACTCAACATTTTACTCTCTTCTCTTCTTCCTTTCAGTTCCTTTACAATCATCTTCAATAGGTTTACTGAATTTTCTACCGCTAATACAAAAATCTCTTGAAAGCATGATTGCCAGGATTCATTCCAGGACCTAAATTACGATAAATATAATTTTATTATTTTCTTTAAATATTTTATACAGAAAAAACACCTTTTGTAATTCTAAGCTACTAAACACCGAACATTAGGCGAAAGCAGTAGGAAAAATACAATAAAACCCAAAAATCGTGAACAATATTATACGCACAAGATTTAATCAGAAAGATTGCATCTGGTCTTCTGAGCCAACTACCCACCACTTACAATCCATCAATTCGATTCTCATCATAACATATGACCGAGAGATCACTGATAATTTCCAAATTAATGGAGATTTCGGCTTCTCTGAGATAGGTTAGTATTGTTACGATGATCATTGTATTGGCTTAAATTGACGACTCTAGGGCATGATGCGTGGTGATGAAGACTTAAGATTTAGTGTTCATCATAAACAATATGCGCTGAATTTTGTTTAAAATATATGGGGCAGCGAGTAAAGTTTTCAATTCTGCTTTCACATTCAGTAACGGATGTTATAGTGAAAACGTCTTATGTTTTAGTTCAAACTGATCAACATAAATTTGCAACTATAAATGCAGACGGAACGGGAGCCTATTCGAAATATTTTGCGAGACATTTGCAAGATATTAGCATTAGTGAAAATCTTAATAATTAGCATGATTACTGGGTTCGTTTTCCTTTCTGATAAGCTGTACATTTTACAGGCAAAGGAGAGTGATCATTCTTTATATTAACTCATCATCTCTACACACGATGGTTAATCTGGCCACAATTCTAACAAACCGAAGAATTTACATTACACAACATAGTAGTGAGTACTGATTGTTAGATTTAAAGCAGCTAGGAGGACTGATAATGTACGAATCTAACTTTAATAGAGAATATCCAATTTTGGCTAAAACCCGGAATGATAGGAAACTGAAATTTAGAATAAGTTAGTACGTAGTAACCAATTCAGTTACATTTTAACTTTCACTGCAAGCCTTGTATATCAAAGGCTGACAAACTAACTCTTATTTTATTTTCTAATATATTTCTAGTTGGAATTGTTATCATGAAATCACTTCCCGACTGGAATTTTATTGATAGCAGGGTTTTAGTAATACAGAAACCCGTTCAATGCTATCCAATTCAGGTAGTAGTGCAGTCTTTTTTATCATCTACCGTTTCGAATACCAATATGCTATTTTCCCATTAGGCATGCCTCTAACTAGTACAGGTATGAAGTCCGTTAATAGAAAAATGGACGAACCCTTAATAATACACTGACAGATAGATTCAACACTCGCGTTGCTCTTCTTTAATTCCTTGTACACTATTCATGGTTTTGAATTGGATATTGTCACAAAAGAAGTAATGACCAAAGTCTCAACACACCTACTGTATTTTAAACTTATAATGTTTTACAGTTTTGGATATCAAATATATCCTTCATTAGGCACTGCAGAACATAAATAAAGATACAGACATATCTATATAGTTGTTACTGTGGAAAAGTATAAATTCTATTGGCTAAAGCCTTCAGTCATTCCCGTAGGTTCCCTTGTCCAGTTTCCAATGAATCACGTTTCACCATTTCTGCTCCTAATAATGGAATTCTTCAATTAAATCTTGTCTACGATATCCAAAATGCTCTGCCGTAATTCATTAATAGTTAAGCGATGCTATCCATATCATCAGGTTATCTCTTCTTACCTTCTTTATCCAATTTGCTACTTTCCACTTCCTTATTATCATTATATTCCATATTTCCAATATTTCCGCCTTATCTCAGTTAATTTTGTGATTATTCTCCTTAACATGTTTCAATATCACATTGATATATTCCTTTCTCCTTACATCATCTTTATGTTCTTTTATGCTTTCTTTTGTTCTCTTTCCCATCTCTCCTACATAACGCAGTCCCCACACCATACTCTGTAGATGACTCACTTTTCGTCTAGATTAAAATTCTTGGTGCCTTTTTAATTCTTCTTTATTGATCTCAGCCCCTAGAGAATAAGTTGAAGGAGATTTGCGAAATTGTAAGAGAAGAACAAGAATCGAGCAGGGTGAAGAACACAGAAGAGGCCAAGGGAATGTTAAGGATATTGGATCTTAGTGGAGGCAGAGCACTCATGTTTGGTCTGTATGTTAAGGCTATGTTCTCGAGCCTTAATCGAGAATCGATAATAAGTTTATAGAGGAACAGATAGGAAGTAGTAATATCAAAGGACGGACAAAGGAGAAGGTAGTTAAGGCTTTGAAGGTTCAATGTGAAAACAGTTATTGTATAATAGGGGGAAATGTGGTAAAAATGAGACAAGGACTGACTATTGGTTTGAGGCTGAGCCCGGTTGTGGCACAAATAGTTATGAATAAATGGGAGAAAATGGTGCAATAAGAAGGGGATAAAAACATAATCACGTTTTGTAGGTATCTGGATGACTGCCTAAGCTTGTGGAAAAGTACTAGGAAACAATTAGAGAAGTTCAAGCATAGTGTGTGGAATAAAGGGAAAGGTATAAGCTTGGATAAGGAGTTGGAACAAACTGGAAGAATGAACTGATTAGACATAACCATAATCAAACAAGGGGAGGGTCTGGTTACGAAGTGGAACCAGGAGGAGTGCTCAGCGCAGGTACTCTGCCACAAGAGGAGCGACGTGGATAGGAGTACGAGGAGGAATTTTATAACCAATATAATAAGAATAATAGAAATGCTGGAGGACAAAGAGGAAGGGAGGAATGTTTGCATAAAGAAATTCTACAGATAGTTAGAGAAGGACGGTTACAGCAGAAACGAGTTACAGATAGAAGAAGAACGCAGGATAAGGAACAGAGGAAGAAATAAGAAGGAAAAGGATGAGAGTGGAAGATGTCATTTTATAAAACACATGGGAGAAGAAACGGAGAAAATAAAGCAGTTATTGAAGAAAGAAGGGGTCAGAAATTACAGAAGGAGTAGAGAAAACTTATTGTGATCAATATAGAAGGAGAATAAAACAGATACCAATAAGGTTAATGAAGAGGAAGAGCGAGTTATCTACAGCTTATGGTGTGGAGACCTTGATATGTCCCATGGAGGAGAGAAGAAAAAGATATGAAAAGAAAGGATAAAATAACATAAAGATGATGTGAGGAAGAAGAAAAATACCAATGCAATATACAAACATGTTAACGAGAATAATCACCAAATTAACTGGGATAAGATGGAGGTATTGGAGATAGAGAACAGAATGATAATAAGGAAGTGGAAAGGGTCAGTTTGGATAAAGAAGGTAGGAAGAAATAAGCTGATGAATTAAAAAGGAGGCTTAGCTATTAACGAATTATGGAAGAGAATTTTGAATAGCGTAGACAAGATGAAATTGAAAAATTCCGTTATGAGGACCAAAAATGGCGCAACGTGATTGCTTGGAAAATGGACAAGGGGACCTACGGGATTTTCTGAAGGATTAAGCTAATAGAATTTATACTTTTTCATAAGAACGACTATATATACGCCTGTATTTTTATTTATGTTCTACAGTGTCTGATGAATAATATGTTGCGTATCCCAAACTGTAACACATTATAGTTTAAAATATACTGTGTATTAAAGCGTTGGTCAGTGTTCACTTTGTTACTCCTCATATCTATATGTATATATTGTGTCCCTATTTTTGTGGACAAAAATAAACAGAAAGTAGACTTCCACGCAGGCTGGGGAAATGGTGTACATTTACATCTGTCAAAATAGAAGTCCACTATTAATCATGTATTAAGATTAGCACACCCATCATTGAACCTGGCAGTGGTTTTGGCAACTGAGGACAGACTAACAACAAGCTGATAAAGGATAGTGAACTACTTGATGAATGAAGTTTTTCTGTTTGCCCCATTCCCTTGTGCTGCGAGGAGGAGAAGTTGTGGAAGGAATATTTCAGTTTTATGAAGTGTGATGTGGAATTGGACGATCTTGATGTGTAATCTATCAGTTCTTCGTTTTTAAACCAATTATTAAGTAGGAACTTGAAATGGTTGTTTCATGTTAGAAATCAGAGCGAATCAAACTAACGCAATTCTGTTTCTTTGCGAAATCTGATTTCAGGCTTTCATTTCTAACGGATCATGAAGTATCTTGAACTGACGTATATCATTGAGTGGTTTATATATTTGAAAAAAAAATGTCCCTCATCTACTAAAATGTAAAGTGTTTCAGAAGTCTCACGGTCTCCTAGTATCAAATATTTTAAACGTTTATGATGTAATGCGATAAGTATTTAATTCAGTATAACATATTTCTCGCAACCGACATGTTCATACCATGTATATATGTATACATGTATATATAGAAAAATTATCTATTGTGCAACCTTAAATTTTGTTGTAGAAACAAATACATATTCATGTTTTGTTTTAAAAATAAGTTAACTTACGAGGTAATTCCGTGGCATTTTAGTACACACACTTCATACTCTTTAAATTAAAGTGAGAAAAATTCATGAAGTTTCAAGTTTTCTCATACGCAATTACATTTTCCATAATCAGATTACATATTATTTTTATACATGTTATGTAAGATAGTTATTGCATAGTACAAGTACGTACCTTTTCTTGAACCTCGGAAATATTTATATTTGACAATTCCTTATCGCTCTCATACTTCATTAGATTTCTCATGGTCGAACTATTCATGTTTACAACCTCTGACAAGAATTCCTTATAATATCTCTTTTTAGTTTTCGGATAATTTCCAAAGAACCTGTTGTTAAAACAATGTGATACTATTGATGTGTTATATTTGACATTTGAAATTACTCAGACACAATAATTACAATTAAAGCCTACCTGTATCTTTGTGAAAGTGAAAGTTTTGAGTCAGTTCGATTAAATAAATTAAACTAAAAGAGGTTTGAAAGCCCTGTACAATTCCTAAATTATATTTTACAAACATCTTCTATTGGATAGCATTAAGGCTTATTTTTCTGTGCAAAAACAGGCATTAATGGCAAGATTATTCAAACTTACGATGGACTCAATAGTAACAATTCATCCTTTTCACAGTGTACAAACGTAATCCAAAAATAAGTCACTACGTTATTCATACAAATGTTTCTGATGTTAAGTAAAGGAATTTGCTTTAAATATTCTGAAAATAAATGAGCAATCAAACTCTTACTTTTTAATTAATTACTTTATATTTTATACTGCTTACTAAGGAGTAACGTTTAGAAGAAATAAATGCAATTTATAACATAAAATAAAATAGCTTACATTGATGTATTTGAGTTTTGTCCATGGTGTTTCCGCTTCTATTTATTAGAAGTATCGCGGGGTAGATTAACCTTCTAAGATATAATTAAATGTCTTTGTATGCCCTTGACATACTTTGTTTTTAAATTTATTTATGGATGATGTAGACTCTGTAACTACTATATTATTTACAGGCTATTATGCTAAATATATTAAATATCACTACAGAAATTGCTATTCGTTGATCCATGAAATAGCTATTCATTGATTCGTGAAACATAGTAACAAATGTCTGAATTGCTATTGTTCGACAAATGCGAGGAAAAAGTAAAAATATTTGTTTATTTCATTTTTTATGGTTTCGCAATGTTTGATACCAGCTATCTAACAATCTTACTCGAGGAATTGACTACTATGGTTCATGGTAACATACTTTAAAGTGTTGCAGTTTTCAAGGGGCATTTAATACATTTTCCGCATAATGGTTTATAATAGAGTTTTCGCCATAGGATCCAAATATTAAAGAAAAATTTCGCAACTGTTTTAAAAATAAGAAAGATTCGTAAATGCAAGGAAGCAGAGACTATTGGAAGCACTTCAACATAGTCTTGATTTTTCCTTACAGATTAAACCCACAGACAATGCAATCAGTATATATGAAAGTAAACATCGTTTTAATAATGAAATAAATCAACAAGGTATTTTCGAACTTTCATTTTATATACATTATATAATTGTGTACACAACATTAAAACATTAACTGTCATGCTTCAGGAATTAGACGGAACTTTCATGTTTTAATATTCTAGTATTATTAGTCATACAATAAATGAAGTATGTTACCAAAGCTTGCCAAATTTTAATAATCTATTTTTAATTTGGTTCATTTTCTAATTGAATAACTACATGTTGAGAATACTATTATTAGTAATAGAGTTCAAACAGCACTTTTCGTATATATTATTTATTTATCATGTGTTATGTATATACTATTTCTAATTTGGATTAGGTTTATCTATTTATCTTTTATATTTTTAATTTACTCTTTAACACAGAGAAAAGACCACTCATAGTATACTTCATAAACATCGGCGTTTTTTCCACTATCTCCGGTACATGGGAAAGGAAATTTAAAAACCAAGGACATTTATTAAGATAGTTTTTTTGTAATCGGTACAAACACGCATTGTACCGGAAGTGAAACCTATCATTGAACTGCACAACATTGAAATGTTTCATTTTAAAATATTAATGTGTTCTTAAACAATGTATTCGTCGAGCAGTTTTCTTTGAACCTTTTCTTTAAATCAATAATATTGTAGTTTGGCATTAATTATGCATTTACCTCATGCAATACATTTGCGGGTAAAATATTTTATTATATATTTTTAAACACTTTGATATTCGACAATATCATTGTGACAAAGGTTATTTAATATAAACAATTTGATTTATACTTTTTTAGTATTTTGCATTATCCTATTATATATTTCCTTCAACATTTGGAATCATGTATGAATCAATTTTTGTCCGGAGCTCCATTCGCTACCACGCACCAGGCAACGATTGTCAATCTACCAAAGCCAATGTTCATACGTTTCTTTAAGAAAATTTCCCTCGATTGACACAAAATTTTCCCGTTTGGTGAGAGTCAAATTACTATGACAAAAATTTGTGACAAGATTAATTTAGCTATACTAAAGGAAGTGTCAGTCACATTTGTTTAATTTATTTGTATTTGCTTCTTTTACTTTTACTTTTTCCTTCAACTTTTTTACGAAAAAACACACACAAACACACGTTCCCAACAATGCCTAAAACCTGTACTACTTTCAACGCATACATACTACTGATATTGTATTGGTTATTTCTGAACAGCAAAGAAACATTTGAGCATTTATATTGGTCAATTAGGCTGCGCAAGAATTTAACTGTAATCCAAACATTTTAGGAAAAAGTTGAGAAAAAATCCATTAAAGTTGATTTTTTGTGAATAATTTCCCTTGTTAATGTATTTTGATATGTCAAAAGCCCTTACTCTCCGACACGTGCTTTCTATCAAAATGGCGAACAAAGATGGCGGTCATGAAATATCAGCTTGACTTTCGCTGAAAATAACTTACTTTTTCATGTCAGTTTGAATACTATCAAGAACATATGCATACATGAAAGATTGAAATTAAATTTATATGATAATTGTCTTGTGAAGCTTCAATTTTCATAGCTTTAAATTTATTATATGTATCAAAAAGTGAAACAAAATATCACATTTTCATCTTTAGAGACAATTATATTAGAAGACAAATTAGAAATGAGGAGAATTGTTTGAACAAAAGTTGAAGATAATTATTGAGCTTTACATTCAAATATTTACTTTGCCTTTATGTAACTTAATTTCGTCTCTTCAAGTTCGTTATCAGATTCATAAGAAAATTCTGTATTTTCACATTTAATCCCGTAAAACTTTTCGCATATTTCAGAACACTGCACACCACCAACGACATACACACTTACAGGGAACATCCAGAAAGCGCTACACGCCGATTTCAACGCAATTGTGCAGGTAGATAATAGATATAAAATAAAGTGAACCGTATTTTTCGCTTCTGCGGAAAAAGTTTTGGAGGGGTCTAAGCCCTTTCCGAAGTATTTTCAAAAAACCACGAAATCTTCAAAGGGACAAGAACAATTTACAGAAAAAGACGTATAGACATACTACATAGAAAATCATGGAATATGGATTTTTTCTTCTGTGTGGGAAAATGGTTACAGTGGGAAGAACGGCCCCCACTCAAAAATAATGACAAAGGCTAAAATCGACAAAGGGAACAACGATTCCGATGAAACTATGCATAGAGATACTAGACGTAGAAGTAAAAAATACGTATTTTTTCGTTTCTGCGTTAAAACAGCTTGAAGGAAATATATACATATACTAGATAGAAAATTAACTAATAACGCTTTTCTCTTTCCTGCGAGAAAACGGTTTTAGGGGGGTGCAAAGGCCTCCATTCAAATATCTCCAAATAATATGACAAGGCCACAATCGTCAAAAGGACACAAAAGGGTCCATGGAAACTATGCATGGAGATACCAGACATAAACGTAAGTAATATGTATGCCTTCTAGCCTGCAGAAAATCATGTGGAAGTTGCTTAAGGCCTTACGATAAATGTGTGACATATTTGGGAATTAGCAAAAAGGCGGTAGATGTGAAGGAAGGTTCCTATCATGCTGCTCACTCCTAAACTACCAATCTCTGTGTCAAATAATTGTAGGGGTAACCATAAGCACGTTATAGATACTTATTAACTTAATCACGTGTTAATATATACCTCGAAATGGCATGGAATATCCATTATATATTTCTGGGACGGGTTTATCTTCATATTACGGGCCAATGTATATGCCTCAGTCAAGGAGAAACTACGCGTGAAAGAAACAACCTCTGAAACGACATACTAATATATTCCGTCTGACAGTTAGGAAGCTGGTAAAGTATCATTTGCCAAACAAACAATTCGAGAAATGTGCATTCTGAAGAACCGTTTCAAAGATTGTGCATATAATTGGGCAGCAGAAGATATGAAACAGTATTATGAAATGTGTATAATGTTATCCTGCAATAGCAAACCTAGGAGGATGTCATGTTCATCACTGCATACGATAAGTTCTGAGGTAGTAACTTTATCTATGTGTGTAAAACATATGACTGATAAGGTATTGTGCAATTAAGCTTAATTGGCCCTTGGCTTGAGCAACAACTTATTTACTTGATACATGAATGCCGCAGAACACTTCAAGAAAAGAGTCGCACGCACAAAATGAAATATCAATATCTATCATGAGTACACAATATATAATAGTGAAGTTGAGTATAATGTATCACACACACTCATATGCATGTGCAATACATTCGTAGTTTCATCACCAAGTTAAAGAAGAGAAAGTCACCATGAATCCCGCTAGCATTCTGCATTTATTATTTGTTGATTTTGAATTGATACTTCGCCCAGAGTCGCCAATAACAACACAAGAAACGGATACAGCACACATATTGCGATGCTTGCTGAAAAACTGAATGAACTATGCGGTTCCCTTGGACACAGAAGAAACATTAACATTAGCAATTGCGAAGAACGATAAGCACAGGGAAGAGGATACCGCGCAATATTCTCCTGTGGATGACGACGTAGAAGAATGCGATGATTGCAGAACCGTACGTGGTCAAGCAGACAAACAAAGGGCTGTCACCTATTGGAGAATAAGTGGTATTAAGAGACCAATATCCCTTTGATCCGTAAAACAAGAGCTTAGAAAGTTAATCTCAGGGCAGCAGCTCGAACGCTGGCAAAAGCAAGTCATTGGTAGAGGAACACGGAAGGACAAAATATTGTAGGTATCTCAATAAGTTCTTCGGCAATTGCAGGATGCATGTGAATTACACTTTTCAGTACATGCTGTTGATCCACGGCAATGGACTCTGCAGGCCAGCAATATATTTTACGTTCCATCATTTGAAACATCAAATACCTGGCGCCTGGCAGTTTGAAACAACACACAAAATCGTATCTCGAACGGTGACGAAATGTATATCTACGACGCTTACATCTGAAGATAAAGAGGGCATATTGAGCACCGTAAATGACTTTATTAACAATGTAAAGCACCATATTATCCAATTTGGCAAAGATCATGTATACAACTCCGATCAACGTGGTTTCCAACTAGAAATGCATGTCGGTCGAATCTTGGCTGCTCATGGAATTAAGAAAATGGAAACAGTTGTCCAATCTGTGAGAGCGACAACACACAGTTATGCAATAAAACCGATCATTTCCGCCGATAGTGCTTTGCTGGCACCATTACTCATTGTTCTGAAAAAGTCAACTGACGAGTGGGCCCTACGCATATACGACATTGTGTTTTGCCCAATTAACGTATAATATGTCGCCTCCAAATTAGGAAAACTAGCAAAGGAACTTTTCCGAAGTTGGCTAGAGCACGTGTATTTTCATACAACACAGCGCCAAACATTTGTTCTATTAGACGCTTGGAGTGGACATTGTGAAAAAATATTGTGCTACTTACAATATCTCAAAGATTTAACTTGGAAGCTGAAACCACTAGAAGTTAGTGTTGTAAAAAAACGGTTTTTTTCTGTGAAGTTTTTTTTTCAATAAAAAACATCGTTCTTTTTCATGTTTTTTTTTCAAAAGTCTGTTTTTTTTCTGGCAACCATTATTTATTGATTTATGTTGCAGATTATTGAAATAATCAACAGAACTTGAGTCGAAGCCCTCGTAACTTACAAATCGTTTGTTTCTTTGAACCTATACGAGCAAAATTGTGTGATTATTTCTTTCGTCCCAAGGTCATTTTTGGCGTTTTCCTACATTTCCAGTTAGTGACTTATTGCTCAAAAACTATTCATTCGATTGATATGGTTAAGGCCTTGTTTCTAAGAAAATGGATGTGGCTATTTTTTTGGTGCAAGTTGTATTGCAGAGTTGCCAACGGGTGGGAAATTATTAAGGGAAATGTAGGGGTGAAAATTTACAAAAATTACCTAACCTAATTTCAAAAATTTTTTGTATCTAGCACCACTGCTGCTATATGGGTTCAAGTCACCTAAACAAATCCTTGGTGTGTTGACAAGGTACAGTGAAATCCTGAAGTCGCTGGCTTCCATTCAAAGAGGGAAAGAAAAAATTCTGTTATACACATGAAATTTTGACACTTTTTACGCCTCAGAAGCAAAAATCAAATATGCTGGGTACAGCTTCTCTAATTATCCTATTGAAACTCTTTATGGTGCGTTCTGTAGGGCAAAGAGGAAGCTTTCAGGTAGTGGTACGTTTGTTTCAATGTAGCCAGTAAGAGGGTAATAATAGAGGGGAAAAGGGAAATTTTCCGAATTTTTCACCTAGTAGCGGGAATTAATTGTTTTGGCTGGAAACTCTGCCATCAGACAGACGAAAAATATCTGAAAATAAACCGTAGTGCTCCAAGAATATATCCTACAAGTATTATAGCGATATATAACAAAGTAAGCATGAAATTAAAAAAAATCATTCTACCTCAGAAATTCACCATTTTCTTACCATTTCCAGAACATGGTTTATTATAAACCTCAACTGTACTTTCCCTAATTATTCTAGTAAAACTTTTTATGGTGCGCTGTGTAGGCTAAGAATGTGGCTGTGAGACACTGGTACATTTGTTCGAATGTAGCCAACAAGAAGGAAATAATAGAAATAAAAAAGGGAATTTTTCCCAAAATTTGCCCCTAAAATCTGGAATTAAAATTTTTTGTAGCTAGCAACACTACTATCAGACACACACAAACTATCTTAAAATAAGCTTTGGTATCCCTCTAATATATCCTATAAGTATTGTGACGATATCTAATAAAATAAGCATGTCAATAAAAAATATCTCATTCTACCTTTAAAAAAATCACAGTTATCTTTCCAATTAGGGAACAAGGTCCACTCTAAACCTCAACTGTACTTCCCCTAATTATCCTATTGAAACTTTCTATAGTGCGTTGTGTAGAGCAAAGACGAGACTTCCAGATACTTGTACGTTTGTTCCGATATAGCAACAAGAGGGAAATAATAGAGACAAAACATATAATTTTTCCAAAATTTCCCCCTAAAATCTGGAATTAAAATATTCTGTAGCTGGCAACACTGCTACCAAACAGACGCAAGCTATCTTAAATTAAACATTGGTACACCACTAATATATCCTACAAATATTATGGCGATATTTAAGGAACAAAGCTTCTAATTACCAAAAATATATTACGGTAAACAGAAAAGTAAGGGAAAACTAGAAAAATCAAGGGCTACGTGCGCCCCCCTAATTACCCCATTGTAACGATCTGTACTTTCGTTTGTTAAGTAAGGACAAATGTTCGATTGGCGTAAGTTGACTTGCACTCGGTCGTATAGGTACGGATTTATAAACAAAAATTTCTAATTTTTTGCCCAAATATAGGAGAATTTTAATTTCCCTAATTGGCAACACTGCGCGCAGGCCCGTCCAATTGATGTCAACAGTTAGGTATTCGTCCGAGGTATCTACCTGGCAAGTCTTAAGGAGGTCTTTCTACAACGAAGGAAGCTACAGAGGAAAAAAAGTAAAGGAAATTCGAAATTAGAAAATTCTCGAATTTTTGACTGGGGTGAAATTTGAGAAGGAAATTCGACACCAGAAGAAAAAGAAATTAATATTATAAACTATAGTCCAACCACATTTTGCAAGAATAATATCCCGATATCTTAATTAGTGTCAACACTGGAGTGGGTTAAACAAGTGACACATCTGTGTGTGCCACTTTGGCCACCTGGGCCACCGAGTATACATTTGATTACATTTTTTTGACTACTAACTCGTGTTGTTGTTGTTGTAGTTATAGTCTCGACTAATAATAATATCGTTGTAAACAATAACTTTATAAGGAAAATTTTATCTCCTTTTTACATCTTAGTTCCAACACTGTTGGTGAGAAATGTAGGGTGTTTCAAAATAAATTTTGGGGTTTTAAGTCTTCGTAGTACTTATTACATTTTACGTACAATTATAAGCAATGCATCACGTAAAAGAGCACCTCGAACAGTCTTTGCTACAAGTGTTCAATGTGAGATTCATTCGTCACACGGCACATCTAGTCGATAGGCGAGAAAGGCCCATAAACTTTCCGCCATATGGCACAAAACACATTCAATTTAGGGGAGTTTCGTTTCAATTGTACCATCTCCTGAGGATTTGCTGACGGTCAGATGCAAACATTATGAGTGTTCACATTAGCTCCTAGGTGAAAAGTCGATTTATCACTGAATACGACACGATCCAGAAAATCTTCAATGTTATGCAGGAATATTTCACTTGCGAAATTGGCACGTAAACCGTAGTCTGTAGGCTTTAGACCTGTAGCAACTGCAAACAATAAAGACGGAGTTGCAAGCGTCTCCTTAATATTCTTCACACAGACGGTTGCACTGTACAGGTTCAGTCTTTATTAAAACACAAAAAGCTTTCTGCTCTCTAGTCTCCATCTTTGCTACTTGCTCTTTCTAACGACAGACAGAAGAAACAATGCATGTACATGCGTGCGTACAAAACCGTTTGAGTTGCTCTTTCATTTGATCTAATATTTATAATTGTAAGTTAATTATAATAGATACTACAAAGTTTCAAAACCCTAATATTAATTTTGAAACACCCTGCATTACTTCAAATTGAGTCATCCTATATTCAGGTCCTAGTCAATTTGTCGCCTCGTGCAATGGCATAATTTGCCGCCTCCCCCTTTCTCCAGAAAGAACAAATCTTAGAAGTCATGATTTTAAGTATGCTACTCCAGCATGAACAACAAAGGTGAGGGTAAGTGCAGTCGCACTCAGAAAGGTTTAAATATTTAATAAAAATTCAATTCCGTTGTGTCTGTTTTTTTTCTTTAAATGTTAAGCTATTATGATAGTGAAAGATAAAGCAGACACACCTGCAGAGGAAAGATGGTAATCCTTTTTATAGAATTCACTATCCAGCTTCAATCTCAATGTATCAGTTTGCAATTCCAATGCAACTAGCTCTTTTATCTTTATTCCTTGATTTTTCTTCTACATCTTCTAACATTTTTTTAAAAGAACTTGTTTCTATCTTCAATGATAAGGAACTTGCTTCTGACAAAAATAAGACTACTTTCATATCAAAACTGAGATAACTTACTAAATGGAACAGATATTTACTACTATTCGAGAATTGAATTCTTGCATTTGACAAGAATAAAGCAATTTGTGCTCGGATTTATTCGACCATTTGCTTTAGCATTGTCCATGTGGCCTTAAACTAATGCAACCTAAACATAATTTATGAATGTTGTATTCAAATAGAAGGTCAGCTTAGTAAATGTAACTACCATCATCATGAAGTCTGTTTCCAACAAGAAATATTTAATTTAAATAATATACTTATGACAGATTTTGCCGGACCATCCAAGCTTGCCGTTCCACGCAAATGCACGTGTTGCATATATACAGTGGCGTATTTAGGTGGGCTTCCGGGCTTAAGCCCCCCCTCCGAAATCTTACTTACTATAGTAAAGTATATGAAATATCTTGCAGGATTTTCACATTTTCAGGCAAATCCCCCCGAAAGTTAGCAAAGCCCCTCCCGAAACAAAATCGTAAATACGCCACTGCATATATGGTAGAGCCGGCTCTGCATATCATATATATCTAGTCGACAAATTATTTACATATGACATTTAGAAAAATACTATTAGGCAAATTAGTATTAGTTTTTAACTTTAGACAAGTTATTGGAATTTTACACTGCTAACTAACTAACTAACTAACTCTATGGCCTATGGAACCCGGAGGTTCAGTGCCGCGTTCACAAAAGCTCTCCACTGACTTCTATCCTTAGCTAACTGCATCCAGTTTCTACTTTGTATTCCTATCTCTGCGAGATCCATCTTAATATTATCCTCCCATCTGCGCCTAGGTCTTCCTAATGGTCGTTTTCCTATGGGTCTTCCAGTCAAGACTTTGAAAGCGTTTCTACTTTCTTCCATTCTAGCTACATGGCCTGCCCACCTAAGCCTCCTAGACTTGACGACCCTAACAATGTTGGGTAAACCGTATAAACTATGTAGTTCCTCGTTATGAAGTTTCCGCCATTCCCCATTCTCGTTCCTCTTGGGTCCGAATATTCTTCTCAGGATCTTGTTCTCAAATACTTTCAGTCTATGTTCTTCCCTCAGAGTAAGTGACCATGTTTCGCAACCATATAGAACAACAGGCATGATTATCGTTTTATATATTTTAAGCTTCAAATTCTTCGACAGAATTCGCGACGACAAGAGATTTTGAACCGAATAGTAACACGAATTCCCTGCTTTTAGTCGACATTTAATTTCTTCGTGAATATGATTTTCGTCTGTTAATATTGATCCTAAATATTTGAAAGTATCCACTTTATCAAAAGTATTATTTAATATTTTAACGCCTCCACAATTTGCCGTATTACGGTCCCGACGCACTTCCATGTATTTAGTTTTCTCTGCATTTACTTCTAAACCCATGTCCCTGCAAGCATTTAATAAGATCTCTGCATTTATTTCTACTGTTCTCCTATCATCCCCTATTAAATTTACATCATCAGCATATGCCATCACCTGATGAATGCCGTTCAACTCTAGGCCCTGGTTGCTATCTTTGATTTTCCTTATAGCGTATTCTAGCACAAAGTTAAATAATAATGGCGACAACGCATCTCCTTGTTTCAGGCCATTTTCGACGTGAATGCTCGTGGACAAAAATTTTCCTACCCGGACTTTACTTTGGTATTCACTTAAGCATATCTTAATTAATCCAATTAGCTTTCTCGGTATTCCAAGTTCTGTAAGAACGTTGTACAATGTTTCTCTCCTAACCGAATCGTAAGCCTTTCTAAAATCAATAAATAGTTGATGTACCGGCGTATTGTATTCCCACTTTTTTTTCGAGTATTTGGCGAATTGTAAATATTTGGTCAATAGTTGATCGATTTCGTCTAAATCCGCACTGATAATCTCCAATAATTTCATCTGCGTATGGGGTCAGTCTTGCTAATAGAATATTTGAAAGGATTTTATAGGATGTTGACAGAAGAGAAATGCCTCGATAATTATTACAGTCAGTTTTGTCGCCTTTCTTGTGAATTGGAACAATGATTGATTCTTTCCATTCTTGTGGCAATTCTTCCTTGTTCCAGATAAGGAGAATGAGTTTGTGTATCTTGTTCCACAATTTTTCGCCTCCAGCTAAAATTAACTCAGCCGGAATTTCATCCACACCCGGAGATTTGTGTTTCTTTAATTTCTTTATAGCGGCTTCTACTTCTATTCGATTGGATTCTGGAATATACGGTTCTGCGGTGTGTATCTCCTTTTCTCCACGCGCATTAGTTTTTGGCTGCGTGTTCAGCAAATCGTCAAAGAAATCTTTCCATCTATTTAAGAGGCTATCCGTATCGGTGAGAACTGTTCCGTCAGCTTTCTTTAATATATAAGCACGAGGTTGATAGCCTTTCAATAATTTTACACTGCTCGTGACATTATTTTCGTACTTATTAAAGGCCTGCATCCACGAAAAAACAAAATTTCATTTCTACTTTTATTTCTTACTTGATATTGATGAAAACTGCTGAAACCCGAATTGTTAATAGGTATGGTATTCATGTAAATTGTAAAATATTTGTAGCGTATTAGTATCTAGCGTTTAATTTATGTTGCATTTTACGGTGATTACACCTACATAAAAATATTTCATACTTAAATAGACGTAAGATGCATTACAAATGACTATTTGAAAAAAAACGAAATTTAGAAAAAAAACGAGAGGCAATGTTTTTTTTCTTAAAAAAACGTACATTTCTGAAAAAATACGAACCGTTTTTTTTCTATTTACAACAGTACTAGAAGTGTTGTTTCTCGCTTGTGGAAGACATTTTACATCGCTTTTTGGGCACTGTTATCTTACAATAGTTTGATATTAATTTCCATCTACGGGGTAAAATAATCAAATTGCAGTCTCTGACGCATAATCAGTTCTCCTTTCTAAGATACAATATATGTCATGATATACGCGTAGCATGACATTGGCCACACAACAAACAAGCCAGCACAATTTCAGACTCTAGCTGTGTTCACCTTTGCTACGAATCAAATACTGACATCTGGCATTTGTGGAAAGGTTGCCTTAACAGTTTTTTGTGGAATAAAGTCATTATGATATGTTTTTTGAGTATGTTATTGTGCTTATGAAACTGTTATTCTGTGTTATAAAGTGGTAGATAGTACTTGCAATATGTATTTCTTCATTTCAGGTCTAACATGTGCATTCATACTTTCATCCGAATTGTTTCTCATCTTTTGTGCATTGTGACCCTTCTAAACTATTTAATATTATATTTGGAGATATTTCAGTGTGTGCCGTTACTCCCACTGCAACCACTTTTTCATTCATAAGAAAAAACTTATTCCATAAATTTCTATCTGGTATGTCTATACACCTTTTTCTGCAAATTGTTCTTGTCGTTTGGGAGATTTTGAGCTTTTTAAAAATACTTCGGAAGGGGCTTAAACCTTTTCAAATCCTTTTTTTGATAAACGAGAAATACGGGACGCTTTATTTCATAGGCAGCGCCAGGATTTTGGTAATGTGGGTGAGGCTAGGGTGGGGTAACACAGTCTAGCATTGTTGCCAGAATGCTCTGCAATATTGAGCCTTAAGGTCTCAAACATAATCCCTAAGTTTCACTTTAAGAAACTAGAAAAACACTGTATGATAGCAAGTAGCTTATGAGAGACTTAAGAAGTCACCCAAATATATCCAAACATAGCAAACAATAAATATATAAAATAGAAAGGATTATTGTATGAACACTGAAGATCGAAGTTAATGTGCATGCAGCGGCACCCACTGTGGCGCCGTCTATGCTATTTTTTGTCGAGTATCTGCCTGATAAATTTCGTTGAAATCGACGACAAACATTTAAGGTTATTCCATCTTAGTTGCAGTAATCTTGCAAGTGCATCTGATCAAAGTAAGAAGTTGAGGTGGTGCAGTTTCTAGATTAATTTGAGTGGAACTAATTGTTCTTGTTTTAGACTCCATCCCCAATCGAGTGGATCACGAAGATTCAATAGCCACTTCAACAAGCAGCACTCTTTGTTGTAGGTAGCGTTGCTAGCTGGAAGTTTCTGAAGTCGATTGCCGAGACACTAGTTCTGAAAAGACAACACGACGAAGTTCGCTTGGGCCGTCCCAAGCTTTTCCTCCACATAAGCTTACAAGAAACTTTTCCACACATTGATTATGATTTCAGACTGTGCGTTGAGTTCATTGTACGCCTTTACAGATTCCAAAGGTTCAGAGTTCTTCTGAAGTAGTTTAAATGTACGTTTCTTTCCTTTCTAGTACAGAGCTGATATTGCATCACAGCCTGTCATGGCGAGGAGGAAAGATTGCCGTCCTTCAATATCCCAAGTTCATTCTGAATCGCTTAAATGTCAAAACCATTATTTGGTCTGGAGCTAGAGCTTGACATAGGAAACTGGAATTTTCGGTACTGTCCTGGAAAACAGGATAAGTCTTTGTTTAACCCTCATGCACACGCACTAAATCTTTGAACACACGCTTCAGGTAATTTACAACACATCTGTTATATTTTTAACATAAAAATTATTGTATGTATTTGAGATGTAAAATGAAAATTATGTAATATTGACCTTTTTTATGTGTTATCATTTTCCCGGAATACTCCTTTTTATTTTATTGTCATTTTTAAATATTTTACCCTGTTTTATTATTATACTTTTTTAAATGTTTTAAAAACAATATTTTAATATTTTAATTCGGATGAAAGTATAAATGCAATTATTTTAAACACATATATTAAAATTAGCAGTATATTCTAATTCGTAATTGAACAGGACTCAAGGAACGTGGTCGACTTGCAGATACGATTGAATGAGCGATCATTTTAAGTTTACACTGAATGCTTGGAGCATTGTTGGCTTTCAATCTTCTTGTTACTTCATCTATAAAAATTTTAAAGGTTTTATGGACTAAATCATCATCACCAAACATGCAGTTAGATGGTAGAAAGACGTCGCAATTATATATTTTGAAGCGCAAATCTTCATACATGATGCTAGCAGCCATGGTGATAATGATTGACGCTCATCATTTTCAGTTTCTCGGAGAATTGTATACCAAGTTTCGTAGAAAGGTTTTCCAGCTACCAAATTAAAGGTAAGATCATTTGTTGAGTCTCTGATTTCAGTGATGTAGATCTGCTGACCATGGTGACCATTCAGTTTTTCAAAATTGTTTTCTTGTTGTAGCCTTCTATATCCCCCTAAAAGATTGAAATTTTTGAAGGAGTTTTTTCACTCGGTACTGACATTCACCCTGCGACTTAATAAAATCCAAAAAATTGAGGAACGTTGATTCTTTAATAATATCCACAGATCTTCCAACATTGCTTGAAAATTCAACAGTTAAAAAAATACAGTAAAACGTGTTCCATGGTACTTAGCAATTTCCGATACGGGATCAATTGCATTACTCACTCTCCTCAAAACAACGTCATTTTTTGTCGACTATTTCCTTTGCCTGCTATGTTATAGACACTTTAATCTCAACAATTGACAGTTCGTGAACTGATCGTCTGTACTTTCTGCCTTGATATCTTCTATCCTCTCAAAGTCTCTTTCCATCCGATGTCTCCTTTAAAAGTAAACATTCAACATCAGATGAGAACAAATATATAGGCTCTGAATATGACGATGAGTTGATCAATTTTTTTAATAATACTAGGGTGTGCGTAATTTGTCCTTCAGGTATCGTGAACTAAAATCTTCTCAAACTTCTCAAGTTCAATGTGAAGATTATATCCTCATCCTAAACTTGCTTTGATTAATGTAGACAAACCCTTTTCAACAGTGCCTATACCTTGTACGGATGTTGCAGTATTATATAAACTTTCAAACGTACTGTTGTAGACAAGTTATTATCTTGAGTATCCATAATTTTACTCTGGGATTTGAATATTCAGTTGAGTATGATTTGTAAACGGTATTTACGATTTCTAGCACATCAATGGGAATGGGCCCAAGAAACTTAGCTGAAGCTCATCATTTCACTATATATGTCAACTAATAGTATAAATTAACTTGGTTCCAAAATAGTTTAAACAAATAATGACCTAACCACAACTAATTATTATTTTCCAAGTTATGTGAATTAAATTATCCAAATAAACTATGGTAATTATGCCGAAACAAAATATTTAAGGAAACCTTATTACTTGATGAAAATTAAGTACACTTATTATATAAATCACAATTAAAAAGAAGAACAAAACTGTCATTAAACTCGTAATCTATTGAGTCCAATTCTTATGTAGTGCAGATAAGGAAAGTAACACAAGACTAGAAACATTACGAAAATTATTTATTTAACGTATGAATATTATAACACCATTTGACTAACCAGGAACTAATCAAAGAAAATTAAGTACAATTAATGAAAAGAAATTTTAAAGAAATCATGTCGTTATAGGTTACCCCGACTTCGAAGAAAATTATATATTTTTATGAATATCTAGTAAAGGAACTTCATTCTGCGTTTTGCTTAGCAATTGAATCGCTTTAAGTTACGAAAGTTGTGAGTTCCAAATCACTTCGCCATTAATTTACTCAAAGGAGCACAATTTCTCAACACTTTGGTAATAAGAGAGGGACTTGTATAGGTTAACATATATCTATGAATTTTATTCGTGGAAGCTATGGACATCGGGTGTATTTTTAACATTACAAGGTCGCCTTCCTTTTATAACGGTTATAATGGGTAGAAGGTTTCATTCTTCTTCACCTGTTATATCGGAGTTACGTCAAATAGCATCTGGCGATCCTCGAGTTCTATAGATAATAGCTTACTTGGCCAAGGAATCCTGTACATTAGACTCGGTCGTCTGACAAGCTTTATATATACCGTATATCCTACTATAGTTCGTGCGATACCAACCATTTCATATCTGATAACTGTTGCCATCATTTCCGACTCTTCGTGAATACGAATGATTTCCATAAACTGCGTTGAAGATTCACTAGTGCAAGGTTTCCACTTTACTTTAGCCAACCGCACATACGGTTTACCTTAATATATATCATTACTTCACTGGGTAGGATTAACTTCAACAGCGTTCAGTTCAGTTAGTAGCACTATCATTTCATCTACTGATTTCAAAGGCACAATTCTAACTAGATGTGATTCATCGGGTGGAATACACGCTAACAAATTGTTCGGCAATTCTTTTTCATTATATGTTTTCGCTATTCCGCGATATCGGTCTATTAACGACCACGCAAACTCTACTGTCGGTGAATATTTAGATTTATCATACCCTGTAGAATGTAAGCGTCATTTTTGTGTCCTGTCCATATTCTCGGACATATATTGAGCTTTGAATTTGTCCTCAATTCAGAGTAAGTTTTAACCATTTTTATCTTTGTGTGGTACCACGCACTAGCTGCTCTAGTAAGACAGTGGTTTACTAAAATTAATTTTTCTCCTCTGTTAAATTGAAAAGACGCGAGAGTCTATTGAACTCTTCCAGAAATTATTACGCAGCATCAGGAATTGACTAACCTTCAAATCGTGGAAAATTACGTACGTCTCTAGGCTTAAGAGACGATTCAACTACTTTAGGGTCACTCGACATTGATGGCAATCTACATGCATGAGGAAATGTTGATAAGTCATTCCCGATAGTAACCGGACTATCAATAGTCGCCATATTTGGGTTCCAACTAGATGCAATATTTCGCGCTGGCCTATTCAGTTTTCGAGTAACATACTTCTTTAGCCTAACCGGCATATGCGTGGGACGTAAAACTCAAATATTTTTCGAGTAACATGCGCGTAAGGCATTTGACAAGATTTATATATTGCGTTTGGTCTACACATAGTTCTAACTCTATAAGTATTAACAGATCTAACAACATTAGTTATAGTTGATGTAACAGTGGTACTAGAAGTTACAGTTGCAATAATAATATTTTCATTCGCTGAAACAAATTAATACTATTAGAATTTACCAAATCCGAAAATTTACCGTGTTTGTTCATCTTCAAGTCTTCCACTTCCTATCTCAGCTGTGCAAGCTTCTGATCCATACTTCTGGTTTCACAATCGGTTCAATTTCATTTGTTTTATCCAGAATAGCTTCTGTAACCAATTTGTACTCCACTACCTCTTTCTTGAGTTCACCCGTTTTCTGCCTCTCTTCGGAAATCGTAACTGTCAATGCTTCATCTTTTCTTCTTGTATGCCCACTTTCAGATTAGCGTGTACAATCACTGCTTCAATTTTAGAAACCTCTCTGCTTAAATCAGCTTCCCACTCATCTTCCATGGCTTTCATCTGGTCCTTTATATCTTTGAACTGTTGCCCCGTTGTTAAATTATTCCTATCTATTTTCTTCCTCATAGTCTTAGTTTATACTTTCAACGTGTTGACTACACCAAAAGTCGCACTCGTTTGCTGCTTGAAATAAATTAACGGCTCCATCACATTTTTAATGGTTATTTGTTCTACCTGAATCTCAGTCTCAGTCCGTGAGGAATTTGGACTCCCAACGTCGTTTCTAATTAACTTAACACCACTCAGTTCATTGCTGAATGTATTCCCATTATTCAATTCTTGGTTCCCGTTTCTGCACGACTCAAAATTTCTTTGGACAAACTCCGTGTGCGTGGGTTTCCTCGGGGTTGCTCCGTTTCCTCTAACGTTCTTCATTCCACTATTTTATTCATTTCTGAGAATCACCGTTTCTTTTATTCTAGGCGGCATAATCGTGGGACGTAAAACTCAAAGATTTCAATTTTCAAATTTTCTTTACAGATCTCGCAATACCATTTTATTTCTGATTTACTCAAATCGTCATAAAGTGAATCATCAAGATTAACACAGCGAAAATGATACCAGCAATTGCACGATCCGCACTACTGATTTCAATATTTCGTTATTAGTTTCGCCAAGTTCTGTTACGCCCATGGAACATGCGTAGTTATCGCTTTCACTCTGTCCATTAACTTATTGTTGAACTTTCATTATCTCATTTACATACGCCACATTCCCAATGAATCACTAGTAATTGTTTTCCTTTCCTAACTTCTGTTTCTCACCTCTCCTCTATCACTTCATTCTCTACTTAGCTACGCTAATGTTCTGCATCCTCTACGTTGTCCTGGAAATAAGGTCGCCAATTCTTTTCATGTGCTAATCTAATATAAAACTGTACGTTGTTAATATGGTGTCATACTGCTACGCATCAGCAGCTACGTTGCAGTAGGACAAGGCATCGGATCGAAGACACAGATAAGGAGATGTTATAGAGGTGATAGACTTTATGCACAATATAAGAGATGTTGAAACAACTGACAGTAGTAGTTGTTATTCTTTTAGCATTCGAATATTTAAATAAAACCGGATTTCAAAATCTTCAGTTCATTTATTGTAGTACTCATTCACATTATATAAATTTTTTAGCTTACTGTTGTACACAATTTATCAGCTTGAGTATCCATAATTTTACTCTGGGATTCGAATATGCGGTTGAGTATGATTTGTAAGCGGTATTTACAATTTCTAGCACATCAAGGGGATTGGGTCCAAGAAACTTAGCTGAAGCTGATCATTTCACTATATATGTCAACTAATAATACAAATTAACTCATTTCCGAGATATTTTAAACAAATAATGACCTATGCACAATTAATTATTATTTTCCAAGTTATATATACTAAATTATCAAAATAAACAATGCTGTTACCTGACCAGGATATTAGGTGTTTTTTCGTGGATGGTGCTGGTATTGTGTTTACATGAGTTTCTAGGTAAGCACGGTGGGACAGGGGAGCGGAGAGCGTCACTCTGCAGTGTATCCAACGATTTCCAAAAATTGGATGACAAAAAAATTATTTCCTTCAGTTTTAACCAAGGTAGAATTCCGATATGTTTCTATCAAGAACTATGGAAATTCTCTTCGTTGGTCTATTGGCTAGCGCATGTGACTTTGTTGTACGTGGTTCAGAGCTGAAATCCCAGTGAAAATTAATTTTACCACTTTTCACTTTCCTTAATCATCTTTCTCCTATAGCCTAAAGAACATAATGATGGTACTTTAAACTAAAGAAATTTCATTTCACATTTTCGATGAATTTGAACCTTTTGGGTTAAAAAGGAGGTGAAAAAGAAATTTTTCCTTCATTTTTTAAAGGGCTATGGGATTTGATAGATTACCTTTCGGGATTGACTTGTACAATCTGATTACAGTGCATTTTTCTTTTAGGATTATTATCGAAATCCATCCTTTTGGTAAACGTGGAATAAAATTATCGATAAAACATCAACGTATGGGTAATGCGAGCGTAAGTATCACTGCTTCAACACATAATAAACTCACATTTATTTACGAGTACAGAAATTACCCTTGAACTTCCTCTGAATTTCTTCCAGTCTCTGTCTCAGGTGACAAAGAGGAAATTCTACTATCTATTTTCATACACAACATAATTTTAAAACTTGGGAGCCTAGTGTTACCTTTGTGTCTGTACTACATAATCATTTATCGATTGACTTCAGAAGACTGATTTTAGCCCGGAAGCACAAGTTGCATATAGTTCAAACACATCAGATGTACGGTCTTGTTTAACATCGGTCTTGTTTAAGGTCGATTCCTTTATTCCCTTTCCTCGGATAGTGTGCACGCCGAGGGACGTCATCCCTCAAAACGTGACGGGCTAAATGGGTTTAGTTGCCGAGAGCCCAGAAATCTAATATCCTAATCCTAATTCAAAGACAAAAGTAACCTTCTTTAAACAGCTGCATTTTTATTTCAACTCTAAGCATTAAAATGTGCTACATACAGTATGGTTGCAAGGTGCTGGGTGGCCTTTTTCTTCTTTTTTTTTTTTTTTTTTTTTTTTTTTTGCTGATACTGACTTAGATACCTAACATTGGCACTCACCTCCTTCTACATGAACTGATGTTAAGAAGCGGCCGCGTGATTTCCGGCCAATTGTTTCATCACCTGTATCTTTCAGCAAAGAGATAACAGTGAAAGAAAATATTATATAAATGGTTTTGCTATTCAAAGTCATATCTATTCACTCTATTCAGTTTCAGAAGTAGCACTATTTTTATAACAACATAATGCTTGTAATAGTTACCCTGAAAATATATTTTGTATTTCTTTTTAATACGTAATTCATTTTTTTTTCTGAATGTCACTGGAGTTCATCTCCTTGGAAGGACAAGGGACCTTCAATTGCCAAGCATCCCACTTTAAACTTTAATTGCTTCCCTATTGCCTCCAATGTTACACTGGGTATATTTCTTTTAAATAAAGTTTACAAAATATGGCAGAAACCCAGGGTGTTTTAAATGACCAAACCATGCTAAATATTGACAGGTTAGACATCAGAGAAAGTTATCTTTATCTACCATCTCAATCAGGGTCGGATCCAAGTCTCCTTTGGAGGCGGTTACGAGTGTGACGGTGAAATATTATCGGTTTCTCTCTGACCGGTCTTCTGCAGCACATCCGAAAATGAGCTCAATGCAAAAGAATTTTGTTACCAAAGACACTGCTTAGACAATCGATCGGAGATCACATGGTCCAACTTGGTTGCAATTTCGAAGACGTTTTATTTCAAAACTGCTCAATAGAACTTGCTTTAAACAATAAAAGTGCAGTTGCCGAAGTATAACTTTGATTCACAAAGATGAACTTCGAAGTTTTGTTAATAGGTGTAGTAGGAATTCGTTACACTAGAATGTTACGAAGTAATTAGTGTTTCTCTGTACAAGTTAATGCCAAATTAATATTGAGGTTTCATGTACATTTTTTGCAGTCCCTTAAAGTGTTCTGGAAAAAACTTTTGAAACTGTGTTCGTGTGTGCACTCGTTCGCTGGTGAAGTAATAATTATCCCGAAACAAAATATTTTAGGAAATCTTATTACTTGATGAAAATTGAGTACACTTATTATATAAATCATAATTAAAAAGAACAAAATTGGCATTAAATTCATAGTCTATTGAGTCCAATTCTTATGTGCTGCAGATAGAGAAAATAACAGCACACTAGGAACATTATGAAAATTAATTATTTAACGTAGGAAAATTATAACACCATTTGACTAATCAACAAATAATCAAACAAAATCAAATAAAATTAACGAAAAGAAACTGTAACGAAATCAGGTCGTTACAATTAGACTGTACAAATTTCTAGGGTTGTTAATTTTCTATTTCGAGACAGATAAAAATTATTCTGAAAAATTTTTGAATTAGATCACAAACTACAAAATACATTTACTTCTTCTGTTATATGTGATATTTATAAGTCTTTTAGAACAAACTATAAGTAAATCTATAAAGCTCAAAAAAATAGTACGGTAAAAGCAACATGATGAAGAACAATTTGGCGCTAATATATGCTGCCATCTATGAGAAGTACTTAAATTTTAGCTTTATAGAAACATAAAATTAATAACTTTTATCATCAACTTTTATTTCTTAACTTCTGAATTGTATTCTAATATAAATGTCCCTAAACGTTTAAAAAACGTGATATTTCTTTAATACGTCTGACAAAATACTTATCACAAAATTTTACTTTCACTCTTTCGTATGCATATACATACTTGATAAGTATACAAAATAGCAAAAAGAAGCCAGTTATTTTCGCCAAAAGTCCCCAAGTTGAATTTTCATGGCTGCCATATTTGTTCGCCACTTTGACAGAAAGCAAACTGTGCAGAGTATAGGACTTTTGATGTGTCAAAATACATTTGCAAAGGAAATTATTTTGAGAAATTTAAAGTAAAAGGTATTTTAGGTGTAAAATGCTTGCATGTCTTAATTTTCATGCTGTATAAGAAGACTCTTCCCTTTCTGCTACATTTTGTTACGAAATTTGTCTACATTAGGATAATTTCCTTGAAACTACAGACATTGCCAAAGAATCATTGCTGACAGTTGTCATATGAAATTAGCTCCTTCTGTCACTGGCACTTTTTATGTATACTTTAATTATTAACATTGATGTACAGTATATGGGAAGTGTATGGATTATACATTAGAATCAACACTTATTTCATCACAGCTTCATATGTTTTCTTAAAACTTCATAAAACGTTGGAGAATTTTCTAATGGTTTGTTATTGCATCGCACAAACTTTCTTTCTGTGTTGGAAAGTGTTCCTTCTAAAGTGCTGTTATAATTGTGTATATATTCGAAAGTGTTGGAACAAAGAGAAACAATGAAAAATCACTTCTGTTCTTCGCAATATTTGTGTACCATTTAATCTATTTTCAAGTTAATATGATAGCTTACATCAGCAATATTATCAAGTTAGCCAATATCTAAGTTTATCTCATGAAGAAAAAGCTTATAAAAATAATCTTAAAAGAAAGCTCAAATGTTTGATGGAATTAGAATACTCAATTTTAATCGTATACCAGACGGTGAAGACACGTTCAAATACTAACAATGGCAAAGTTTGCCTCAACAAGCAGTTCATGTGATACATATTTCAATTGGCTTATCACAAAAATATTGACCGACGAACATCACAACGTCTAGAACGTATTTAACTTAGTATACAATTATAATAGTACTATGTTTTAATAAATAAACAAGATATTTTAATGCTACCTACCCCTTAAGAATTTTGTTAAGACTCTTGCTAAGAACATTTGGAGGACATGCTTCTACAGCAGGGAACGGAATTTTCCATTCATTGTAGTTCTTTTGGATAGTCACTGCAACAGGGTTGTCTTGAAATTTATGCCAAGATTGAAGACTTAGGTAAACGGTGCAAAAAAGCCCAAATGAAAATGAAATTCCCCACAGCAATCTGAAAATTTAAAACATAAGTAAATAAGAGATTTTGTAAAGTGTTATTTCTGTTAAATGTAATCAAGTGTAAGATATTATAAATAAAATGCAGAAAGTAATTTGATTATATCTTATGGGATTTTGGTAATAATATGCAATCGAATGAATATAAATATTAAAAATACATTATTTACATTTTGTTCACAATTCGTGCGGATAATACCAATCCCATTGCAACTCTTTACATACCCTTCAGGTATTTATATTGTAAATCCATTTTACCTTCTAAATGCCTGTAACGCTGGAATTTCATAGCACGTTCAGCTACTATAATTACGTAGAAATATACATAAACAAAATAACAAATGTCATATAAAATGATCCCAGGTCTTATTTAATTAATTTAGGTTGATACTCACGAAAACGTAACTTTTATTGCCAACTAGCAAGTAAAGTAAGGAGCTAACCGGCTAACCAGCGTAAACCAGGTAAGAAGTTAAAACGCGAAAATAAGAAAGATTCGGCTTAAATGAAAGTAACTTATCTTTGTTTCAGGTAGTTAGTTGCATTTCAACGAATTAACTTAGATATGTAAGATTTCCACTGTCATAATACAAGAACGCTACGCAACCTTTAACTATAATATCATTTTTACTGATGTTGACACATTTTTTTAATTTTTTTATTAATATTAATTGATTGTTAAATTGTCTTCAGGGAAAATCGTTTGCTACACAAAGATGTATACACACATACTGTTACTATATATTGTTACCCCAGATATGCCTACCGTCTATGTAGAAGAACGCTGTGCAATACTGACTTTGAGGTGCCCTCGTCTATGCTATATCAATCCAATGTGATTTCTACTGGCTTTTATGTTTACGAGAGTGTTCAAGTAATTACTTGCGCGCTGTCGCTTTCTTTGTTTTAAATATAGCTGTCGTGGTGGTCGCGTATTCTCACATGTGGTTAAAAATGGCAGGGAAAGTCAGATATCGCTCTAAAAGGTAGGATTTCATAAATACTATTGAATTTATTTCATTGTTGAGGGCTTTTGCTGTTTGAATAAAGATGAGGTATAATATCCGTAATGATATTTATGTAATTTTGCTTTTAACGTTCTTGTAATTCAATTTGAATTCTCATGTCTTTTAAAAAGGACAGTAGGAACATAAATAATCAAAAAATTGAAAATCAAATGTATTGTTCTTCATGTTGTTTTATAGAATTTTCATTTCTGCTACTTTATTTACATAACATTTAACTGCATAACGTGCAATATGAAATATTTTTTTATTATAATTAGAGGGTTAGGATTCTCTTCAGCGGTCAGGATCATATTTTGAAGTACAAGGGCCAAATATTATTCAGTTATATACCTCACAACATTATTAACTCTTTATTAGCATTACTCTATAGCAAATTAACATTAACCTAACTTTCCCTAAGAAATTTTAATTTAAATGTTGAATAATCAAATTGTATTTTATGGTGTACAAAGCACAAAATATTACTAAATATATTCCTCACATCATACACAAATTTATCTATTACCTCAAACTGACCTAACTTTACTAAAGAAATTGAATTATATTTTTGGCTTTCGTCTGTTAAAGTTGTGTCGAGAATTGTGTATATCGTAATATTTGAAATTGCCGGACAGTGGATTGATATAAAACTTTAAGTCTGTACGTTGGTTCAACATTACCCTACAAATGTGAAATATCATTTGTACGCTCTGGGTGGAAATATAATATATTTCTTAGCTTTTACAGCATACACACGATTCGATATCTTACTACCTGTACGGAAAGAATATGAGTGAAACATCCAAACGCCAATTGGAATCATTTCCATATTAGAAATCCATTGTCCAGTAATAACCAATATTATATTTTTTAAAAGGTTTACAATACTTTTGCTATTTATGTTTGAAAATATTTATTTATATTTTCTATTTTCAGGTCTTTGACTCTCGATGAGACATTGGCAATCTTAGAAGAAGATGATGGAGGTACAAAGACTGAAGTGCTATAGTTATTCAGCCATCTTGTACTGCTACTGATGACTTAACAGACGAGGATTCAGGCTACGAGGATGTTATAAATATCAACAATTTACCTGGTTCACAGTTGAGGGCTGAGGCAGAGTTCCTTGATATTGACAGAGAGGTAAATGTTGATAAGGACACAACTAATAATGAGACAACCTATGTTCCACTAAAGAATAAGTGAGATGTAACCTTACACTTTGGTGTACCACACACCAAAATGAAAACAGAACTGCAAGGAAAAGGATGCGACTGAAAAATGTGCATTTTGGTACCACTGAAAGTTTGTGTTTTGAAGAATAATATGTAATATTTTCTAGAGTATGTAAAGAAAGATCTATAATGAATAAATATATGTATAGCAACTGAAAATATAGTTGGGTTCTTCATTACTTTACTTGCATTCTTGCTTTCTTTGTAAATAGCATATCCAAATATTTAACAAAAATTTAGTTTTCAAAAATATATTATTTTTATATGTGCTTCTTAAAGGATACGCCCTCAAGGTCAAACTAAAAGTGAGGCGTCATCTTTTTGCTGTTTTTCGTAAAAATTTAAAACAATTAAGAGTAGATTTTTTCAGGCATAACTAGGTTACTCTAAAAATGCCGAGTACAATACTGATTTTTTTAGAAATTTTCAAACAAGTTACATTATATTCATACAAAACCCTGTTTTTTGAACTTGTTTCCAAAAATAAACTTCGTTGTTCAAATAATGGAATTGAAATACTCTGTATTGTTTCCATTGAGGCAAATTTATTATAAGAGCTGATCCTTAACATTGATAAGAGCTTTACAAATCACAAGCACTTTTTGATACATTTATCCAACTTTTGTAAAAACAACAGCTTTCAAAATTCTCCACTGGCATTTTGTATTTACCGGTATGTGTTTCCAAATTTCATATGAAGCTCACGCCACAAGATCGGTGTCTTTTCTATTATAATGATAAAGTCTTCATGTTATTTGCTTCGCAGTTAATTACTGTATAACTTGAGAGAGAGAGAGTTTGGGATTATTATCCTTTTGTAGTACACAACGATACGGCCTATTTTTAATTGCGTGCATCTCTTTAATGTTGCGATATGTCTTTTTTCCAATAAATTAATATGTTGATTTGATTTAAATCACCAACTTGACTTTCCGTAAAATATCACACCACGACACTACATTTCTTTTGTTTTACTCTAGGTATTACACGGTGTGGATGAAAGCGCTTTTCGGAAGGGAACAGGAAACTTGAAAATTTGATTCGTCGATGCAGATTATTCCCTTACATTGTTCTCCGGTTAAGTGTTGCAATGTTTCGTGCTCGAAAAAGTGCTTTCATTATCGTAATCGCGTTCTCAATACCATAAAACTGCAGATTTCGATCACTGTCACATTTAACCTTATTTGAGAGGTGCTCTCTGTAGTTCCGTTACTACGTTCAGAGCGAATAAAGGCGTCCCTTTCCTTGTAGTTATAATGAACTTGCCGTTATCAGAAGCTGTTATGTTTGAAGGACCAGTTCCCGTGTGTTATTCACATCAGTTTGTGACAGCATTTCAACAGTAAGACACATTCCCTCACTGATGTTGGCCACTACTGAGAGACTGTCAGCAAATAATTCTCTCTTCTCTCAAAATAACTACTTCAGAACTCGATTCAGCACTTAGTTCTCAGTTTTCCTTCCGCATTTCATAGTACTTTCACATTCTTCTTAACAATTCGCGCCAATGAAAGCAATACAATAACATGACGTACATTCGCACTCAAACTTACCATACACGACTGAATTAAATAACACGTACAACTGTTCATGGCCATAAAAACTAACTAATAAAAATTGTTCGTATAACCACTACCAGACGTCGTTGAAATGATGCACCACGAAACAAAGCGTACCATTAGTTTTCTGTTTTTTTTTATTTATTTACAATAACAAGGTTTACATAAATAAAAGTGTTTCAATGGAAAGTAAGTCAATGTATATGAATTGTATTATTATAATAAGAACGTAGTACAAAGCAATACATGATTTTTTATAGACCCAATCCGCCTTATGCAGAGTAGTTTGAAACTACTACAAGAAACATGTTAGTCAGTCTGTTTGGAATGGCACTATTAAGGCGTCAAAACGACTCTGCATAATGCCCAATATCTTTTTAATTTGAAAATGTTGAAAACTCAATAGTGTGCTCAGACTTTGTAAATATAGTATACACATACACACACACATACACACACACACACACACACACACACATACACATATATATATATATATATATATATATATATATATATATATATATATATATATTAGGGTGGGCTGAAAAACGTTTTACTTTTTCAGGCGCTATAGCGCGGAAAAGTTGTCTTTGATTCTGATTGGAAAAAGTTGTCTTTGATTCTGATTGGATTAAGAAAAAAATTGAAATCGGTTAACATCTTCCGTTCGCTCATCGTAGTTAAAGTTTACCAAAAATGACGAAAATCTTGTGATTTTTAATTTCTTTTGTCTCATAAACAAATAATATTTAATCGATTCCATGATTTATTTTCGTTAATATAAATTGTACTCAAGTATAAAAATAGTTACAGAGTGTTGTTTTGTTCTATGTTTTCCAATTGCACAACTTTGCTGTAAACTTTTTTTTTTACAAAATAAAAGGTAGTTCATGCCTTATATCTAGGGTAACTTTGCACATATGAGTTAAATGATTGGTTTAAAAAACAAGCAGATTGACAGATAAATATTTCACCGCAGTCCGACAATTTACTGGATTTAATCCCACTTCCCCTCCCCTTCTGCAAGGTAGCTTAACTTTGAGATTGTTCGAGCATTGTTGCTGAATGCTGAACGCTGCAAGTTTTGACACGCATTCCGTGTCCGTCACGTCCTCGTCATTTCTCACTTAGTGATTAAGTGTGGCTTTGTGCTCTTCACTGTTAGCTGTGTTATTACATTTGTATTAGTTGTTCTTTATAATCTTGAATTATAGTGCTTAGTATTTTTGTTGCATTCCGTGCGGTGATCTTTCGAAGCGCTACAATAGCAGCTTCGAAGATGATTACGAGGCAAAACTTTGAGTGTCCTCTTTTTGAGCATCCCAGAGATTTGCCACTAACTAAACTGCCTACATATGAAGATGTACGACGGTGTTGTTTTCACGAAAGACTGCAATTGTATCCACAAAAAAACAATGCAAAAGGTAGCTTTTCAAAAGTTCCTGGGATAGTAAAAAGAAAAGTAAAAAACACATGATAAGGCGTCCATTCCTACCGTTACTGAGTACAGAATCATGCAGCTTGTTGTTGCGTATTATGACAGTTACCATAGACTGAGAAAGTCGCACGGTCGTGATTTGAACAAGCCAACATTTACAAAGAAGATTGCAGACTTCAAGCAAAGATCATTGTCGTTATTTGATGTGGCATGATGCAAATGCCCTATCATTTTGAACTGTACGTGTGATAAGACAGAAGATTTGTGTGAATGTTTAATTTCTATCAAGTGCAAGTGTGAAAGTCTAAGAAGATACCTGCCCTTGAGTTACGATTCATCTATTTTCAAAAGAAGTGTCGTTTGGGCAAAATTGGATCAAGAGATCTTCAAGAAACGAAAAGGCTAATTCAAGACTAAGAAGAAGGAACTACAAACATAGACGTGATTTAATGATACACCTTCAAGTTCATCAACCCTTATTTAAAACGACCCTACAGATGGTTTTAGTTCAAGACTTCAACAAGACGGTTCTGGCTCTTCCGAGTTCTGTGAAAGTGAAAATGATGAATTCGTCCCAGACATCCCCACCAAAACTCTGCCAGAATGGCAAATGAGAATAAAACTGAAGACAACGGCACTCAATAGTGATAGGTTTGGTATATCTGACCGTGCTACTGTTGTAATTCCTTCTAACGTTCTACAAGATTTTGGAATGGTGACAGACACGGACTATTCTCATGTGGTCGATAAAAATAGTCATATCAGGAGAGAAAAGTCATATCAGGAGACCTTTGGAGTGTAAACGTGATACTTTGCTTCGTAGTCTATACTTTGATGGGCGCAAATATGATACTTTGGTAGTTGAAAAACGTGATTCTAAGTTATTTCGTAGACTCCAAAAAGAGGAGGATTACACTATCATTCAAGAACCTGAGTCGACATATACTGGCCACGTTTCTCCATCATCGGCATCTTCTACTGATATCGCTTCTAGCATAATTTCCTACTTGACCGAAGTTGACATTTCTTTGGACGAAATAGATGTTGTTGGCTGTGATGATACTGCTACCAATACAGGATGAGGAATGATGTAATTCGGCAAATTGAACTTCATATAGGTAGACCGTTGCAGTGGGCTGTATTTCTTCCCATTTTAATGAGTTGCGTCTCCGGCATTTATTTCAACATGTTGATGGGGAAACAACAGGTCCTAAAACCTTTAGTGGGCCGATCGGTCAACTGTTTAGTGGCTGTGAAAGATTACCTGTAGTTGAATTTGAAAGAGTTGACTGCATAATCCCGGAAGTAGACCGTCAAATTCTCAGCAAAGACCAGCAGTAATAGGGATGGTACCGAGACCGAGACGGACTTTTATATACCGAAACGTGACCGAGACGGACTTTTACATACCGAGAAGAGACAGAGACTGGGAAATACCTCTATAAATCGAGACGAGACCGAGACGAGATCATGGTCAGTCTCGAAAGTCTCGGTCTCGTCTCGAATATTGATAGTTATTTTGCCTTTACTAGAAATTTGTTTCGTTGCTGTATGAGACAATATGGGAATGGTTGACTGATGTATAGTGGCGTATTTAGGGGGAAGGAGTCGGGCTCAACCCCCTCCCGAAATAAATTTGTAATCATTTTTTCGCATTGCAAGTGAAACACAAATGTTTTTTTACCCGTTCCTCAAGCCTCTCCCGAAACAAAATCCTCTGCTGTTGTATATAATCTTCTCTCTCTATCTATCTCTATCTCTATCTATCTATCTATCTATATATCTATCTGTCTGTCTGTCTGTCTGTCTGTCTGTCTGTCTATCTATCTATCTATCTATGTATAGGGTGGCCTAGTTTAATATTTCCACGGAAATATCTCGAAAACGGTTGAACATAAATGAATTGAACATAAACTAAGATAAGAAATAGCATGGGGAAGATTGAATGGCGATGTCATGGTGTCCCCAGGGCCGCTTTTCAAGGGGGGCCGGGGCCCAACTTTAAAAATCTTAAATGGAAACATGGGTCGGGTGACACCTCGTTCGAGAGGTCTTTAAAAACTAAAAAGCGATGTGGCAAAAGATTTTTCATATCGGTCACCGTATTCAAAATAGCCCGCAAGATATGTTATCTGCATCAGATGAACTTCCAGTAGCACTAATATGAAAACGGCTGAACATAAATGAACAAAACAAAAATTCAAATATTAAATCCACGGGGAAAATCGAATAATGTTGTCGCGGTGCATCCCAGGGCCGGCTCTCATGGGGTCCAGACCCAACTTAGAAATTTTAAACAATAATATGGGTCAAGTGATACCTAGTTCGATAGATCTTTATACACTAAACAGCATTGTGGCAAAAGATTGTTCACATGTGTCACCGTTTTCAAAATGGCCGCCAAGACATGGTGCCTGTATCAGATAAAACGTCCAGTACCACTAATATGAAAACGGTTGAAGAT
The DNA here is from genome assembly GCF_964235325.1 of Thermobia domestica. NCBI lineage: Eukaryota > Metazoa > Arthropoda > Insecta > Zygentoma > Lepismatidae > Thermobia > Thermobia domestica. The sequence goes on from NC_137460.1 coordinate 131,458,698, forward strand.
AGTAACGGATGAACAGAATAAAACTCCCATAGGAAATCACAGAGGGTATTTATCATTCCAGGACTCGAGAATGTTGCAACAGAGGAGAAGATGCTTAGAGTAAAAGTGCCATAATGCAAAGCAGGAAATCTAGTTCCTAGAAAATCATCGTTCCACATCCTCCGTAAGTGGGTGAAACGGGACAGGAAGAAACGGTGAAATTGCAAATGAGAACCTTAGTTTTTGCAAATTGTATCTACACAACAAAATTATCTGAAATATGATTTTATAACAGATAGGTGTCTGTAATAGAAAAAAGTAGGTAAAATTCTTGTTAAATATTACTTTCCATTTTGATTGCAGGCAATGATTTGTACAAAAATGAATCAACTGAAATGCGAAACCAATTTGTCGAACAATGCAATTTTAGAACAACTTGTACAAATGATGGTTTTGCTCAAAAGTCGTCTGCACAATATTGGTTCGTTACTTCATTACAGTACCAGTCACTTGTACACCCAAGTGTTTCAGACATTCCATACCTATTGGAAGTAAAAGTGGGGTTTTCATTTAAGATTTTACCATTCATTTCCGCTTCACCCACTTACGGAGGGAGATAGGAAAGATAATTTTCTAAGAATTAGATTTTCTCCTTAGCATTATCTCACTTATACTTTAATAATATTTTTATCCGTTGGATTATTCTCGAGGCGTGGAATGATAAATACCTTCTGCGATTTCCTATACGAGTTTTAACCTGTTCATTTATCTCCAACCGTTTTCATATTAGTGGTACTGGACGTTTTATCTAATACAGGCACCATGTCTTGGCGCCCATTTTGAATACGGTAACTGATATGAATAAATCTTTTACCACAACACTTTTTTTAATTTTTTAAGATCTATCGAACGAGATATCGCTTGACCTATGTTTTTTCCATTGAGAGTTTTGAACTTTGGCTCTGCGCCCCCATGAAAGGCGGCCCTGGAGGTCACCACGACATCATAAGAACGTTCTTTATGTCATTTTCCTGTTTTACTTTTTGTTCTGTTCATTGTCACAACTCTGTTTAGTGTTTGAAGGTCTATCGAACGAGGTATCAGTTACCCCATGTTTCCATTTAACATTTTAAAGTTGGGCCCTGGGCCCCATGGCAACACCATTCGATGTGCCCCAAGGCTTTCCTATTTGAGGTTTTGTTTGGTTCATTTATGTTCAACCGTTTTCATATTAGTGCTACTGGACAATTAACTGATACAGGTAACATAATTATCTTGGCTACCATTTTGAAAACGGTGACCGTTATAAAAATCTTTTGCCACATTCCTTTTCAGTTTTTAAAAATGTATCGAGCGATGTGTCACTCGCCCCATGTTTCCATTTAAAATTCTAAAGTTGGGTTCCGGGCGCCCTGGGGAACACCATGACATCACCATTCGATTTGCCCCATAGTATTTCCTATTTGAGTTTTTGTCCAGTTCAGTTTTGTTCAACCGTTTCCGAGATATTTCCGTGGAAAAATTAAAATGGTCCACCCTTACATATATGCATACGGGTGCGAATCCAGGATATGATCAAGGGAGGGGCTAAACCATACTTTGCCTCTTTATCCAGTGTAACGCAGGAGTGAAGCTCATTTTATTCAGTGTATACCTGAGCATTAAGGTGGGATATGGCCCCTATAGCCCTTCCCTTGGATCTATGCATATGTATAAACAAGCAGTGTTAACAACGCATAATAAAGTTGAATTTTCTCAAATTGCACTATGTAAGATATTACCTATTTCTAATTTAGATATTAAATAAAACCACAATACCACATACATTATTCAGTGTAATAAAGGGCAATACAGTATCACTAACATCAACATCTCTAATCTCTAATCTAATGCGCATCATTTGTATCTTAGCGTCAAATACTATTGTCATGGTATAATGTATTTCGAATGAAGAAAGGAACAAAGTTACAAGAAATGAAAAATTTAACTTTTTCTAAAGACTTTGCTTCGAAAACGTGCTGACATATCACGTCTCGTCATGTAGATGCTTCCAAAAGACTTAAGTGATCATAATGTCATTTATAAGAGTTATTTTAAACCGTTTCAGAGATACCAAACACATGGATAGTGATTGTTTTATTGCTTAAAATAACGCATTTGTGTTAAGTTTTTATAATGATTGTTGTTTTAGTTTGCTTCTATAACATTACCACAATAGTTTTGGTTGTTTTAATTACAACAAGTTGCAGTTCCATTATTTTAAGTAGTGTTGCCAACTTAAATAAATTGTTAAATATTATTCTAAATATAGTGGAAACAACGTAACTAACTTGCAAAATATTTTAATAACTCGTAATTTGCTTTATGGTGCAAGAATGGTTTCAAAAGACGACGTTTTTAATTGTCTTTGGCTATTTATAATGTTAATGTCAAAGTTTTCGTTCCAGTAATACATGTAAATGCAAATTGTAACTGGAATTAAATGTAACTGATAACTTTTCAGTAACACTAACTCTTCCCCTAAGCCTTAGGCCTGATGTACACAAAATCATGCTTAATTAAAAGTTCTAAATACACCCTAGTTACATTTCACTTGTTTTAGTTTGACCACCGACCACCTCAAACTCGATCCATACCATATTAGCTATATGCAATTATTCAACGACTTACAGTTAGTAATACACATTGTGTTGATTTTTGGTTTGGTTTGTTTTAGTTTAACGTCCCATGATTATGGCAGGGCGTCTAAAGGAGACGTGGAGCTAATGATTATAATGGAATCCGAACCACTTCGGTCGTTCAACTGTACCCTCACCGGAAATCGAATTCGGAATCACGCGAAACGAAGTCAAGCGTGCTAGCCGCTAGACCCAATGGAGGTCCTCACATAGTGTTGATTTAAATTATTGAGTCAGTGTTGCCAGATTCGAAAATCAAAAAGTAGCGCGTCGGTGCTCCAAAAGTAGCGGATTTGAACTATTTGTAGACTAAATATATGCAGTAGAAATGAATTATTTGGCAACTAATGACTGGTATTAATTGAATAATTTTTAACATGGGATGGAAAATCTGCTGGACATATTGCAAGAAATTATGATCGATGAACAAAAACAATTCTAGACAGGATACCACAAGATAAAAACAGCCTAGGAAACGTCCTTATACAAGAAAGTTTGACGAAATCAAGAACAACTGGAGAGTAACTTGAAAAAGAATTGCTCAAGATAGATAGTTGTAGAGAAGACCTGGAAAGACCTTCATCCAGCAGTGGATTGACAATGGTTGATTGTGGCTATGATTTTATCATTGGACCTTAGAGGTAAACTAAAACAAGTCATAACTTCGTAATTTTACCAGAGTAGCAAAAAACAAGTTCCTTAAGTAAGACCTATAGTACTGTTTTCAAGCTATACTAAGTAGTTACAAAGTAATACGATGCTTTTAGACTTACATTTTAACACCACTAGAAAGAACATAGTATATTAAAAAGTATTCTTAACTCAATTTCGACCAAAAAATGACTTAGCATAGTCTACCTGTAAAGTTCATGCATATATATAACTTAGGGTAAAAACAGATCCAAAATGTAACGAAATTCGTACAGCGAAAAACAAATTTGATCCTTCATATTGCGGCAAAACTACGAAAATTAATACAAAAGAAAACTAGAAAGTTAAGAATCACGTGTTTTGCCGGGACAGAGAAAATAGATACATATAGCTCGAATTACCTATATACTTACATAATATGTATGTCCATGTTTCGCAAGTAACTTTTAAGCAATATAAAATTTCAGCGTAATGAATGCATGATTAGTTTTCTCGAATAAAGATCACATGAACCGCTGAGAATAATGAAATGAAATCTTTGAGTTTTACGTCACACGATTATGCCGGTTAGGATAAAGGAGACGGTGATGATGAGTAATGAATGAAATGGTGGAATGAAGAAAGTGGGAGGAAACGGGAGAACCCCGAGGAAACCCACGCACATGGTGTTTGTCCACCACAAAGTTCATTTGGCGGGAATTGGGATCGAACCAGGGACCCCAAGCACTAGAGATGAACGCTCTACCACTGAGCCACCGTGGCCCCATGCACCGCTGAGAACTCAGGAATAAGCTTAATCTATGTTACGGCACTGGATATATGCGTATATAATACATTACGACCTTATAAACTTGTATAAGAAACAGAATGTACTTAAAGTGAGACGGGAACTATACGAAACATAAGACTTTGAATCTAACTTGTTTGGTGATCCAACCCGAGAACACATATAGCAAAGATGAGTGCCGTAGCTCCCACCATAACATTAAGGAGTGCCTGTTTTAAAGTGTCAATTAAACATTGAAATTTGAAACGGTAATAAAGCAATTGATCAATTTGAAACAAACACATTGAGATGTGAAACGGTAATAAAGCAATTGATCAATTTGAAACAAAAACATTGAGATGTGAAACGGTAATAAAGCAATTGATCAATTTGAAACAAAATATATGGTAGTAATAATTTATTCTATTTGTTAAGATAATGAACGTTATATTGTGTTTTTAAAATGACAATCAAAGCAGAGTGTTTTGGATAATAACTGAGAAATTATAAAATTTCAACTTCAGTACGATTAAATACATTCTTGCTGCTATGTGTTGCGTTATCCGTTAGGAGGTATTGAACAATTCTGATTCAAAGGAAGTAAACAAACTACTGTATAGTACTAGAGTTAATTTAATAGAGCTTAATTGTATAGGCAGTACTGAGGCTATTTGAGACAAAGTCTATTGCTGAAAGTTAAATATGAGGTATTATTAGGGTTTTATCCCAGGTATGTTATACCCAGTGATGATTGAACCTGGAACACACGCATGGAAAGCATTAGCGCTAGCAAACTAGCTACGAAGAAATACATCATGCCATAATCTGTCAAGAATGAAGGCAAAAAGTAAGAACCAGAAACGACAGACTGTTCGATAATAACACTTTTACAATTTTAATTTCATACTATTTATTTCGAGACTTTCGAGACGAGACCGAGACTTGGCCTTCCAGACCGAGACCGAGATCGAGACAAGCATCTGTTGACCAAGACGAGACCGAGACCGAGACGGCGATTTTTAACTCGAGACGAGATCGAGACCGAGACCGTTATTTATCAACCGAGACGAGACCGAGACTGTACAAAGTCTCGTCTCGTCTCATATCGATACCATCCCTAAGCAGTAACGTTTGGATATTTCAAGATCAGTAAATGCAGGAGAATGTCCAAAACACTTGTCCTATCGAGGCCCTGGCCATATGTCGCACTGAAGATGACTCACAACCGCAATCAGAATTCTTAGGTTGTACATCAGTATTGAAAATCCCTCAGAAGGTCTTAAAGAATTGGTACTTTTTATATGGCGTTCATACGTGCCTTTCTAGTTTAAAATCAATACAAGCCATTCATTTTCAGATGGTTCGAAACATCTTTTTGAAGCAATTGCTACAACTAGATACCTCCCTGAAACTCTTCGGCAAGTGATAGAGCTTCTAATTGAGAGAAACACATTTTTTGCCCATCCAGAAAACATGCTCTTGGCTGTGATAACGAACGAAAGGAAACATATTAGAGAACTTGCTCTTAGACGAATAATAAAGTTAAGACAGGCAAAAACTAAAGTAAAGACAATCAGGAACTTCATACCACCCACACTCAATTTGGGTGTTTAAGATTATACTGAAATGATTGACTGGTCGACATGCAAAGTATCTTCTCCTCCATTGTTGCATCGAATCAATGATGATGAAATCAGACTCCTTATACAGAGTGGCATGGTACCCGATTGGGAAGTTGTAAGAGGATTCCCTTGCCACACACAAGCTGTCGGTAGACATGTAAAACTGGTCTCAGAAGCAGCTGGCAAAGTATATGGTGCTCAATCAAGAGATGGATATATCAGGGCAACTCTGCAATCCAGAGCTATTATGTCACACTTCAGCCAAAAATCTCATTTCAAAGTGAATTCTCATTGCTAAAAAAAGTGAAAAAATTCACAAAAACAAGGATTAACTCAAAATATGTAAAACACGCCTGCATTGGATGGTTGGTAGGGAAGGGTGTGGGTGGAACTCGAACTGCAGCCACCTCCTCGTGGTGAGTTCTCGGTCATTCCTGTTTACGAAAGGCCGAAGATCTCCAGATGAAATTATTTAAATTTTAAGTACAATTTTAAAAAAATAACATAGTTGCATGAACGTTTTTACAAAGTTCATTTTGCTTTTTAAACCAGTCATTTAACATAAATAATCCAAACTATATTATACAAATGAAAAATTTTATTTTCTGGAAAATAATTTTCAGTTATGTTATGAATTTAAAAAAATACAATAACTATTTTTTACAGTTTAATACAATTTATATTACAGAAAATAAATCATGGAATCTATTAACTATTATTTATGTATAAGACAATAGAAATTAAAAATCATAAGATTTTTGTCATTTTTGGTTAACTTTAACTGTGATGCGCGAACGGAATATATATATCATCCTGAGACCCAACACAAGACTAAAGTGAATTTTGTCATCAAAAATGCATTTCTTAGATGAAAATTAGATATAAAAGTCAATTCAAGAAAAAAATTATCAACTCAGATTTTTTTATGGTGTCATAATTGGATGTTCCCTATAGGGAACATTGGGCTTCGAGCTCATGTTTTGTGAGGGTATTTTTTAAAGAATAATGTCAATGTTTATTTCAACTATTTTAATATTCTTTGCCAATTATAAGTACAATATATCATTACAAGGATTAAGAATAGGGTGTAATTTTTTTACATATATACATAGTTATAGATACACACTTAAAATACGTACAATAAACTACCTTTTAATTATATCGTTGAAATTTGATCTTTTCGTCTACTTATATATATATATATTGTTCTTAATAATTACAGCATGTTGTGATACTCTTTGAAGCAATTTCTATTAGCTACCAGGCACAAGTGAACATTAGATGCCTTGCACAGAACTCTGGCTTTATTGCTCTTACATCCAAGAAGTCGACATCTATGTGCTTCGCTATCCATAATTTCGGGCATATGAAGAGAACCTTTCTTCCTGAATCCAGCTGAGGAATGGGGACTTGTTGCTTGTCGTTTACGTGGATTTCTTGTCATTTCACTTTCTTCATTGGTTTTGTTTTTGTCTCTGACTCTCCATTGTCCTTCATTTTCATTGTGTCATGGAGAAGGGATTCAGCAAGAGACATTTTGAAGTCAAGAAACTGGAATCTGTTGTTTCTAGGTGTGCCTCTTACTATTTCATCTGGCCTCATTTCTAACCAGCTAGCTGCAATAGCAAAGTCATAGAGATGCATAATAACTCTGACTGTCCCTTTCCTCGTTCGTGTTTGAATTCTGTGAGGAGATAGCTCTGTGCAAAAGATCAACACCTCCCATTTTAGAATTGTAACTTTTTACGATTGTTGGCCTTTGGACAGTCACATACTTTTTCTCTTTTTTACACCATCTCTTACACTCATCTAATGGTAAGCAACCATCTACGGAAGATGCCAAGAGCACAGGCTTATCATCAAACCAATTTGTCATACATATTTGTCCATCATTTATAACCACCTAATCAATTGATCCCCTACCTAGGGACTGCAACTCTCTGTCAGATTTCAAGCGTACAGCTTGGGAAATAGTTCCTATTCTTATGGTACCAGTTCCCTGCCTCTTGGCTTCCGAATGAAGTAAATCAAGGAGTGTAATGGACGTAAAAAATAGATCCATATATATTGCACAACCTTCCGGAAGAGATTAAGTTCACCTTTTCACCGATGGTCAGATTCTTCATTTCAGGATTATCTGATTTTAAAATTGTGTCCGCTTTTTCCTTCATAGAAAAAAATCTAACGGAAGTCCATCAGGTGAACATGCAACAAACACCTTCAAACCGGAGGGTTTGGTTTACCCCTAATGTACTGACTCATCTTGACGTGACCCCAAAATGGAACTATTTGCTCATCTATTGAGACTGTTTTCGTTTTAGCATTTGACAGACACCCTTCTTGTACTAAATTTATTATAGGCCTAACCTTCCAGTAAGTGTCATTTTCCTTTTCTATTTCCGGAACAGCTAAATCATCTACAACTTTCAAATTATTTCTCAAAATTGTGAGTCGGTTGCGTGACATGCAGTCTGCAATTGCTGAAACCCGTGTACCTCGAGCCCAGTACATTCGCAGCCTAGGATACTTCAAATACGACATCATAACTATATCTCCAAATTATTTTTTGATCTCCTCAGGCGTAGTGTTTAAGATCTTGCCAGTCTTAACATGATATATTTTGTTTGTTGCTTTACTTACGCCTTCGTAAAAAGCACCAGAAAAGTACTTTTCAAAATGTTCGATCGGGCGACATTTTCTTACATCGGAGACGTCTGATTGAAAATCAGGAGCAGGGAGCAAAGGTTGGAAAACATCTGTATGCTTCCACCGTGTAGGACGTCCTATACCTTCTAGGTGAACTGGAGAGTCTTGTTCTTCAAAATCTGATTTATCTTGATTTACAAATTGACTGCTGTCCTCTACATAATCCCGTGGAACCAGCTCCAAGTACTCCTCTCCATCTTCATCAGAGAGATCCAAATTAGAGTCATTTCCATCCAACAATAGTTCCTCTTGAATTTCTTTGTATGTCAGACCTACGAAATAAAAATAAATTACAATATATTAGGTGTGATATACTCGAAACACGTTAGATTAATTTGCAAGATAAATTATTCAAATCCTAGGACCTCATTTTCCATCTAGATTGGGGGAAGATATTATGCATCTTAATTTGAATTAATTGTTTACTTTCTTAGATGCGTAAAACAAAAAAGGGAAAAATAAGCCTTGAATTATAACACTGGGTAACAAATTTTGACCAACTTTATGTTTATCTGATTTATTTTCTTTTTTTAATATCGTTGGGTGGTACTAATAACGTGCATAACATTGGTTTTCCCGAAATGTCAAAAATCGCCTTAAAATTCGTCTTTAACCCTTAGAAATCTGGTAATTTGTCGAATTTTCCCTCCATTTTTAGTTTAAGCGTAATAACTAAGAAACCATTTGCCCTCACACAACCGGTTATACCTTGCTTTTTAAGCAAAGGAACAGGCTTTTAAACTGCAGTTTATTTGCAATATTGCATGCGAAAGTTCAACAAATTTTGAAAAACATCTTAATTTTTCCTCAAAATTAAGTATTTTTTATTTATGGAGTTGGCAACACTGTTAGTACAGTTAGTCAAATTACATTTTTTTAAATCAAAAATTGATTCTGCAAGTTTTAAATTGATATTCACAAGACGACACAAACTGTTGGGGACAAAATTAGAAATTTGGTTATGAAATCAAGTGGAACTTGAGAAAGAAAAATGAAAAAAGTCATTTTTCATTTTCGTGTAATAGTTCCTACCTCTATTTTTAACTAAAATATATTACATTTCTAACACTTTTCGTACGTAGAAGAAGTGAATATTAAATGGCTAGTCTATATAAGCCTCAGTTTTGGCCCGGTTTTAATTTTTATCGAGAAATTTACATCTAATTGCTATCTTAGAATATGCTTCACTGAAGAAATTATGCAGAATTAACTTAGTCACTACGGAGTACGAACACAGCGTACAAAATAAAAAAAAAACTTAGCAAAAATATATCCTCTTTCACTACAAGCACACAATGCAGAACATTTTAAAAATGAGCACGCTTGCTTTTTCGCTTCTGCGAAGCTGATTTGTCATCAGAAATCAATGTCCAAATGTAATCTCCCATCATCGCGGTGTCCCAGCGCCCTTGGTATCTTCTTTCCATTTGTTCAATGTCTTGATGAAAGCGTTCACCATGTTCTTCACTCACATTTGCTAAATTTGGACGGAAAAAATCAAGATGGAAAAACAAAAAATGCAATTTCAACGACATTTTACAACCCAAATTGCGATATAGGTCAATCAAAGAATCTATTAACTGCTTATAATTTTCACTCCTATTTTTACAAAGAAAATTGAACTACCGCCCTAAAAGCTTCCCAAGTACTTCTTTCCTCTCGAATCATTCCATTCTGAAATTCTTCAGACTGAAGCATCACACGTATCTGTGGGCCAGTAAATACGCCAGCTGTGATTTTAGCGTCAGTTAACTGTGGAAATATTGTTAGGTAAGAAAGAGCTGCAGAATGTGGATCTAATGCTCTAACAAAGCGTTTTACAAGTTCTAATTTTATGTGGTGTGGTGACAGTAAGATTATTTTCTCTTTCAACTAAAGGTTCATGTATGACATTGTGAGTGCCAGGAAGTAAATGTTTCCTTTCTGGCCACATCTTGGGTGTATAATGAAGGTCAGTAGCTCTGCTATCCCAAAGGCAAAGAAAACACAAATATTTAGTATAGCCACTCTGCAAACCAAGAAGAAAACTGATCATCTTAAAATCTCCACAAATATCCCATTTATATTTTTGGTACTCAATCTTTTCCAACAATAATTTCACGTTTTCGTAGTCTTCCTTCATGTGGACTGAGTGTGCAACTGGTACGGAAGGATTCACATTTCCATTGTACAGAAGAACTGCCTTCAAACTTCTAGATGAACTGTCTATGAAAAGACGCCACTCCTCTGGTTGATGTGGGAAACAGATAGCTTCAAATAGACCACTAACGTCATGACAATAACACAAACTTCCTTCCATTTTGAAGAATTGTGAAAAAGGCTTGTGCCTTTTCCTATATTTTGATATTTTACATGTTGGAAGGAGAAAATTCCACTCATTCGTGAAACAAGATGTTCTGCCTTTGATTTGGGAAGATATAAATCTCTTATCAAGTCATCAAGTTCTTGCTGATTAAGCAAATGAGGTTCCTTTTTCCTGGTTTCATGCGAAAAACTAATATCAAGATTGGAAGATTCCTCTGGCTCTCCTTCCAATGACAATATATCTGGTGGTTTGGGTACAGGAAGTTCGTCACTGTGTGGAACTGGAGCAATGGATGTAAGTTACTGAGTTATTCTATTGTCTCCTACTCTTTCTGTTTTTATAGTGTGTCATGTCAACTGAACAGAAGTAGCAATCATTATGGTGATTAGTAGGCTCTCTCCAAATTCGAGGAATAGCAAATGGCATACACTTGCTGGTTCCCCACAACCAACCTTCTAATGTAGAGAGGGAACTATCGCATCACACATGCGGAGCCCAATGTTTGTCTTGATCACCTACGGGCACTCGAAAGTAAGCTTCATATGCAACACAGAACTTTATTCCAAGCACAATCTCATGTTTAAGTTGTTTGGGGCTTATGTAATATCCACAAACGTAACACAATGAGTCTGCTAACAATTTACAACGCCTAATTGTAGACATTTTATCTTCCACACAGCACCTAGTGAAATTAAATCAAATGCCACTGATATAATATAGTTACCACTATAGCTACATGCAGCTGGCGATCCAAGTGGAATCATATAGAAATTTACTGACTTTACTTAAGTAAAAGTTAATATTTTTTATAAAAGTAAGGGGAAAAATAAGAAATTATATTTTTCTAGACAGTTATTTTCATTCAAAATAAATGCTGTATTCAAAATTTGTAATCATAGAACGAATATGTTACGAAACGAAACTTGCTAATTAATCCACAAGAGTTTGTTCTGTGTTGACGTCTATGGACAGCCGAAGTAAAGGCAGAAATTCTTCCTCTAAAATAGCGTTCTTGAACAAAGACGATTTTGTAAAATTCCTTCCAAATAATCGACATTTGAGGAAAACTAATACCAGATTCGTAATTAGCACGTCAAAATCATTCGGTAAATGTAAAAACATTAAGATAAACAATTTCTTGTTGAGCAGTGTACTCAGAGTAAGTAATGCCGAATTGACTAGAATGGGGATTTCCGCTGAGATATGGATTTTGGAATCAATTTTAAAAAATATCCTAAAACAATAATACAAAATGTCTCACAAAATATTTATTTCGCATTCGAAGAAATAAGTGAGATATTGGACTTTTGAAACAACGTATGCAACAAACACTGAAAACGTCACCTCACCAATTTAATTGGTGTGGTGTCAAAATCAGCTTCTGCATATTTGCAAGTTGTATGAAATTTGAGTGATCCATTCATGATTTTCTAGTCAGATGTTAAAGTTAATGAAATAGTTGCATTCCGATCCAACTATTGCATATATACAGAAGCTAAATAAGGATATTTTGAAGCTAATCAAACAAAATTGTCGCGGATTCGATTCTAGTATTTTTAGCTTACGTTATTTTCAAATTCATGTATCACTTTTACTTGTGTGAACTTAAAAATATCGATTTATTTATTTATTCCAGAGACTTTCAAATTGAAAAACAAAATTAAAAATAGTAGAAATCACCATTTTAGATTAATCTTATGCACGATATTCTATCATCATTTCTGTCAATTCATGTACTAAAGTTGCTTATCCAAGATAGGGGAACATTTCTCTTGGTTGCAATCGTCGCCTCTGGTTACAGAATTAGACCGTGGAAACAGTGGAAAATACCATTTACCACAAAGGCATTTTGGCTACAATAGTTCTTTAATTAGATAAATTTAAAAAAGTTTAAAACACAGCATGAATTTAGACAATTACTTACGTAAATTAAACTATCGCATAGAGATAGGCTAAATATTTATCAAGGACATACACACTACTTTCAGAAAATGTACTCTATCATCTATTAGTACTTTCGTCAATTTGGTGACCCAATGTTCCCTGTAGGGAACATCGAAAATAAGGACTCGTTTTCGAAATTTTTGTAAGTGGTAAGAAATGACTGTTACGGTAATTCAACAATACACTACTTATGTGTACATAAAGCAACAATAAATAAAATAAAATGAAAGAATCATATTTCTAAACAAATATTTACTTTTACGAGATGCAGACGCGAAGTTTTCTGCCATCTGCGTTCACATTCCACTGTCCGATGTCCTAAGAAAACAAATGAACATCGATATTCGCTACGCTGTCACATAGTTGCCAGCTTCTAGTACACATTCAAGAAAAATATCCGCCTTCCTATTACTGCTATAAAGAAAAACACCAAGCATATAGATGTTCCCTATAGGGAACACTGGGTGTATTTCAAAACAACACCGACAACATTTGGGAGGTCATTTCTGACACCAAGATAAGACAAAAAGTATTAACCAACCTGTGAGCACAAATGCTTCCTTTCGATGTTATAGGCCGCCAGAAACATGAAAAAGTAACTTTAAATGTCCATAGCTCCAAAACTGTGGGACCTACCGTCGTCGGGTTAAGACTTCACATAGAAACTAGTATGTGGCCTATCGAAATATCCAAGATTAAGAATCCTGCGTTACTTCTGCAATAACTTTTACAGATTCTATTACTGAGTACTTCAAATTATATGCTCGTAGAAAAACTCCCTCTACAAAAGTTGATTGATTGAGTTGATTTTTACCTTTCAGCAACGAGGCTATATGAGACGTGGACCTACTGATTAACGTGGAATCCGAACCAAATGCGCTCCCGCCGGGAATAGAACAGGGGTCACCCACGCCAAAGGCGCGTACGCTAACCGCTTAGCCACGAGGGAGCTCTCTCCACAAAAATTGTTGCCTGAGTGAATTCTGAAGCATGTATTTTTGATAGCGCACATGTTAGTTCTTAAGTGAAGTCTGGGCCCGATTACAATAAGTCCCATAGTTTTGGATCTATGGACATTTGAAATTCATTTTTTTAAGTTTTCGGCAGCCTGTAACTCCGAGAGGACGTATATGTGCAGTCAGAATGGTCTATAGTTTTTCTTATTTTGATGTTAGGAATCACCTCCCAAACATGGTCGGTGTTGTTCTGAAACACCCTCTAAATATATATATATATATATATATATATATATATATATATATATATATGTGTGTGTGTGTGTGTGTGTGTGTGTGTGTGTATGGAATCAAACGTTTGTAGGGCCGCGGTGACTCAGTGGTAGAGCGTTCACCTCTGGTGCATGGGGTCCCGGGTTCAAACAATGCTCCCTCCAAGTGAACTTTTTGGTGGACAAACACCGTGTGCGTGGTTTTCCTCGTGGTTCTCCCGTTTCCTCCCACTGTCTTCATTCCACCATTTCATTCATTTCTCATAATCACCGTCTCCTTTAGCCTAACAGGCATATAGTGGGACGTAAAACTCAAAGATTTCATTTCATTTTTTTCAAACGTTTGTAAACGTATCTGTTTACACACCTTCAGAAATGGTACCGGAATAGTGCTAGGATAATTTCTTTTCACAACAAAGAAAACAGGTAGAAAATCCATATTTCGAGCAATTTACTCTGGAAACCAGACTGGAGGTTACAGTTCACTTGCAATGTCAATAAAAATATCAGAAGCTGTACTAGTTTTCCCTTGACTTTCCATTCATTTCTCTGCTGCACTAAAGAAAGGTTCATTAAATAGCATTTGCAAATATTATTTAGATTCCTACCTATCGTGGGATGTTAATTGCCAGTATTCGGATCACAGTAGAGTTACACAAAAGAATATAGACAGGGTTATAGACGTGTGAGGGAAGATTCCCGTGTGTATTGATTGCAAAATAGTATGAACGAAAATAAGAACACTTAATTTTCCGGTATGTAAATTCAAAACATGTGTCAATCACTAGCACATGTGTCAATCACATGTGTCATTTAATTATTAGCTTCAGCTCTTTCCATATTCTTATATTGTTGCTCGGAAGCTTAAAAAATCACATATTTCACCTGCTTAAGTATCTCGTTAAGCGTTTTGATATTTTTTATTCTAACTTATTAATTCATTTTTTTGGTAATAGTTTTCTGAATCCTGGAATTCTTTGTATTTCCGCTAACTCTTGCTAAACAACAATGTCTCCAAGAGTATCTTATAGAAAGAGTGTTTTCTTACAAGACGGATCTTTCAGGTCGATATTGATATCGACCACATCAGCTGTGACGTACCAAACGCCAGCTCAGCTGTTTTTGAAATCCTTTCCATGATCCTAGGACTTGCTCGTCAGATATTCGCTGGGCAACAGCTATCAGACTTATCTCAGTCAAGGGTAGCTCGTTGCGACACTTTAGACTGGGACATTTCCTCACCTAGGCCACTATCCGAATGGTTGGTCTTCAACCTACTACCTGGTACCTATATTTGATGGATCATCTTTGTGTTAGATTTTCACTAACTATGTCTTCTACAGGAAACACTACCACCGATTCTGGCTCTTCCGTTAAACGGAAGAAACGCCGTGGAAAACTTCAACCTAGTCCTGAACGCTCACGATCGCCTCAATCTAAAGAGTACCCTCAGTCAAAATCATCACGAGCTAAACGTCCTCATACTCTTAGTGGAACATCAGCAACTACTTCAGGTCATTTCCACATGGATGTAGAATTTCCATCTTTACCTCCTTCACAGAATCCAACTATAGTCAGCAATCTTCAGCTCCAGTATTTTGCTCGTTTTTACTTACCAATTACGATCCAAAATATCAGGATCTAAAGCAACTCTACTTCGACTCACCAAGTATGTTCCCCGTGAAACATCACCCAAGTAGTCTCAACCCGTAAAGGCATCATCCTCAGAAGTCCCGACTCAAACATGGCTGATTAACTGTTAATACATACGCCTATGAAGTCTTTGGCAAGAGCTAAAATATTTCTAAACTACCAACGTCTCATTCCAAACAACCTCCACCACCTCGTCGATCACCAGCACTCTCAGTTGTTATTCGAGGAGTATCACCTGATTACAGCGATGAAGAGATTGCCGAGGAGCTTAAACTTGACGGGCACTCAATCGTTCAGTGCATCCGCATTAAAAACGCCTCTGGAAACACCAATATGGTCGGTGTGCTTACCAATTCCAGATCAAAAATCGACAATCTTCTTTTGCATGGCGCTTACATTTGTCGTAAAAAGAATAGATTACAACCCTCTGAATCTCCAGCACCCTTCCTTGTTCGTTGTGAAGCCTGTCAATTCTACAACTCGTATCATATATCACAATGCCCAAATAGACCCAATTGTGGTTTCTGCTCCGGACCACATGCCACCAAAGCATGCACAAATCTTTAACAACCTCCACTCTACAGTACCTGTGGCTCTAATCATCCAACCTATAGTTTTGAATGCCAAGCCAAACCAACCGCCGAAACGTTTATGCCGGAACTCGTTGTTGCTCTCCGTCCACACGGGACTCAAGATACCACTCTTCCTCCGCCATCATCCGTATATCAACCAATCACCATTAATCAATTCTAGTCTTTCATCACTGTTACTCTTCAGAACATTCATCCTTTCCTTCGTCATTACATCTTACAACAAGTACAACAAACAGCCACCCTTAACGTCGACTTCGAGCCGCAAATTTTTGTCGTACTTTATTTCCACTCCCATCTGCTCCAAACAGCAGTGTGACTCTACACTATCTATCACATACACTAACTTTTGCTGTAGCTTTTATTATGGAACTAAAATTTCTGTTTTTGAACATTCGTTCCCTATCACAACCTCTTTGAGTAACTGCTCCGAGAAGAACATATTACAACGTTTCTTTTAAACGAAACTTATCTGACGCCTCCATCCTCGTATTTCTGGTTATCAGATAGTTATCAGATAGATAATGCTCTTCCAGCACGTCGTAATAGTGGTGGGGTGGCCACCGGATTTCCACCCAGTGTTCCTTATCGCCAGCATCTCTCCACTGTTCCTAATCTTCTGAGTATCTGATTTTTACGCTCTATTTGAAACATCTATCTGTCACTCTTTATGTTCGTCCCGGTCATCTCATTTCTCAAGACATTTTCCACTACATCTCTTCTAATTTCCTCTCTTTCATTATTATGGCCGATCTTAAATTTCATAGCCGCTTAGCATATCAGAAACTCTACTTTCAAACGTATATCACTACTCACACTACTGGGTTCATTCATACTCTTCCCAAACAAACTCGTCCCAGACGTGGTAATAACATCCGCCAATCTCTCCACGCTGGTGGACGACGGTCTTCGACCAACTCGGGAGCGATCACGCCCCGGTAAAACTTTCCATCCTTCTCCGGCAATCACTTTCTAATGCCCAGTCTTTTCCAGTTCATACCACTTCTCGTTTCGGTAAAGCCGACTGGGTTCGTTACCGCTTCCACATTTGAGAAAACCTCTCTGATGTCTCGCCTCCAACTACAGAAATATAACTCTACATGACTCTTAACATTGTCATCGACGCCATTCACTTAACGTTGCAGAAATGCATCCCACAATCTGTAATCTGACCACCAAACGCCCTCCCACCCCACTATTTCTCTCTCATCACATGCTCCCTCCAACTATATCGAGATTTTACCCGTACAGGAAATCCTAAATCCCCTCGCCTTCACTTCCAGTACCAACGTACAATCCATAATTATCTCGTGGCTTACAAGCGTTGCAGCTTGATTAAAAAGTGTCACACTCTTGCTGACACCCCTCGTTGCACCAAGTTCTTGAAGCGTTTCCATCAACTCACCGGCACACCCTACCCACTTCTCGATGGTGATCGTCCTTTTTCCGACGATACTACCAAAGCCAAAGCCTTTGCAACACATATCCAATGTATCTTCACCCCAACTGCGCTTAATCAGACTATTCGCCACCACCCAACTGTTCAGGTAAAAATTTCCTAACCGAACTTACAACCTCACTCAGATCATCAGCTTCCTCCAAACAATCCACTCACCGTTCCCATTACTGTCCCGGAAATCTGTCAAACCGTCTCTCGAAAAAAAAGAACACAGACCCCGTCATAGAAAAGAAAGAACACTGTCACATATCGTCATATTAAGAAAGGTCCTGATATCTTAAATTACTATATTTCCGTTATTTTCACCTTCATCCTTCCCACTGCATTTTACCCAATACCCAGGAAAACCTCCACAACATTAATGTTTCTTAAACCCAACAAACCAGCGCATTCTGTTTTCTCTTATCGCCCCATCCAACTCACAATAGTACTTAGCAAAATTCTTGAACGTATTCTTGTCACCCGTCTCCTCACCTATCTCACTGCCTACAATTTACTCCCTCTGCATGAAGCTCGTTTCCGCCCTTCCTTTAGCATCTCAGATCAACTTCTCCGTCTCACTACTTTCATCATCAACCAGTTCAACACTTCCAAACCATCCTGTCTTCTGTTATTTGATCTTGAAAAAGCTTTCGACAAGCTTATGCATCTGGGCTTTCTCTATAAACTCTTTCACTTCAATCTACTCTATTGTTACGTTCGTCTTATCTAACACTTTCTAACCTGTCGCCTTAGCTACGTATCCATTAATAATCATCTATCTTATCCCATTTTCCTTCACTCAAGTGATCCAAAGCTGGGCTCTCTCACCCCTTCTCTATCTTCTTTATGTCGCAGATTTTCCTAATCTACCCGCTAATTTTACCTTTTTCAATATGCTGATGACTCTGCTTTCTGGCTACAGGAAATACGATCTCTCGTCTTAATTTCTTGCTCCAACCAGCCATCGATTTCTTTCTTTGTTGGTGCCACACATGGCGACTTACCATCAATGCCACAAAAACCCAGACGTTCATCTTCATGCTACCCGAACAACGGTCCCATGTCTATCGTTACCCCGACAACTTCTATCTTCACATTTCTCACACTTCTATAACCTCAGTAAAACAGTCACCTACTTACGCATTATTTTTCATCAACATATCAAATGGACTCCCCACCTCAAGTATATCTGTCGAAAGGCCTATACTCGCTTAATCTTCTTTGTCGCTTGACCGGTACCACATGGGGTCTTTCCGCTACCACACTTCTGAATACCTATAAAGCTTTCCTCTGACCAGTCCTCACCTATGGCTTTACTGTTTGGGTCGCGGCTTCTCCCTCCTTCTACAAACGCCTTCAAATTATGGAGCACCACGCACTCCGGTTTGCTTTCCGAATCCGTCTTTCTAGCCCCACAAGTGATTTATACGACCATACATCATTTCCACATGTTCTCTACCATCTTGAAACTCTCCGCTTACGATACATCTATCAACGCTTCCAGAACCACCATTCGCTTGTATTTGACAATAAGCACTTTGACGCCACCCTCCGTAAAACGCAATTACTTCGCCATACTCCCTTATGTTTCCTCTTCACTCTCTACTACTACTCCTAGAGATCCTCTTTGGCGTGGGAGACCCGGGTTCGATTCCCGGCGGGAGCTCATGTGGTTCGGATTCCAAGTTAATCAGTAGGTCCACGTCTCATATAGCCTCGCTGTTCAAAGGACGCTAAACTAAAAATCAACTCAATTTAATCACCTCTCCTACTACTCCCTACATCCAGATAGTATTCGCCTTCCTCTCGTCGCCTATTTCATCACTCATCTTGATTCATCTTTCGTTTCTCCATCTACTGCACAGTAGTCCTACTGTTTCACTAGACCTCCCACTGTCTACATCATGATCCAGATCCAGATCATCATGATACCTGGATCAGACGATAACAATCATGGGTCTACTCTAACCATCTCCCTGTTGTTGTTATGTCTACTGCACTTCATTCTAATCTCATCCTATCCTACTCGAATGATTATGGTTAAATGCCATAATATCCTTGCAGCTCATATACTGCTGCGAATTGATGCTTCCTTCCACATTGCAGTTAGATTTTATATACAAATAAAGAAATAAAACAATAACGGGTTTTCACCATCCATCATTTACCTTTCTCCGTCAGTTTTCCTTTCCTCCCTCATCTATCAATAAAGGGTGTGACCCTTTCGGCGGGTGCTAGTCGTAGTCGTATGCGGCTAGCAAAAAAAAAATCTTACAAGGAAAATAGATTACGGTTTGTGTTTCTCTTATAATAAAGCAAACAAATATTTTTTTTCAAACATTTCATACATTTATGGGCTGGAACAATAAACAGAAAACTGTTCATATATCCGCAAACCATTCACCATCTTTTACTGGCACATGAAAGAGTAATATTAGACTGATTCCCTTAATATTTCAATTAAGATATATATATATATATATATATATATATATATATATATATATATATATATATATATATATATATATATATATATATATATATTCAACTTAGTCAAACACTTTTTTTATATTGTCGTTTTCCAAGTTCAAAGTTCTTATGTTATTTTTCTGAAACGTTAAGGAATCATTAAAATCCAATTCTACGTTTTATTTGAACTATGTTGTTTTTTATTTTGCAATCAACAAAGAAAAAAATATAAAATCTTATTCTTTACCTTTCCCCTAATGATCGTTTCTTTCTCACTATATGTCCAAGACCATGAACTGAAGTGACTGACAGAACGTTCTTGAAACAGCGCAACATTTCAACATAGAATTATTACCTGAAATAAACCAAAAGTATCAATTAGCTTAATAAATTGAGTACTTAAATATCAAAAGCATATTGTCGCTTTGTAACCAAAGTTTCAGTTTGTTTCTAGGCAATAAACTGGAGATTTTGCATTATGTCAATTAGTCGACGCAGGTGTTAATTGTGAATTATCGAATAAAGTATTGCATAATTGCGTGTTTTAATTGACCTTTACACTATGATATAAGAAAGATGACAGTAAAATTAATAAAATAAAATTTAAAATTAGGACTGAATATTAACATTTAATTTTGTTTATCCAGAATACAGTAAAAGTCTCCTTTAACTGGTACCTCTCCATAGCTGACACCTCTATGAGAGAAAACGACTTCTTTCTCCCTGCAAGAACATATGTTTGTATTAATATGGGAAATAATCCTCCCTTCTATCTATAATCTGAGATACTGACACATACAGTCTTCATTAACCTAAAACTGGAAACTCGGCATAACGCACAATAATTATTATCTGCTCAAACGTATTTAGCACAGAAAATACATGCTGCAGACAGCGAATAATTCTTCAATTTAACTTTTCAACTAACAGAACACTTGCAAGCAAATGTTGATATGTAAGAAATTAATGTTTCAGCATTACAGCAGGATTTCCCTTACAAATTCATAGATTTTAATGATTCATAAACTTAGTTATACCTACATTTCCAGTATGTAATATTATTAATTTCACATGTTATTAAGTTCCTTTCTCTTTTAATACACTCAGTGACTTCATAGAGTTATGTCTCACTCCTGGAAGTAAGGCATCACTCAAATATTATGTTTTAAATTATTCACCCATAGAAGTATCCCCCAACAATAACTTTGTTTCTTCATAGCGGACAGCTTCCCACTAATTTCTTCAGTAAATCGAACACTAAATACAGAATTTGGATATAAGGCTATAATTATATTTATAAGAAGTACATTTTGTTTATACTGCTTCAATTATTTCTTGTCATTAACTTAAATTTATGTAACTAATTATAAGTAGCCTCCATCGTAAAATATTATGTTTTCCAGCAACTTGAAGTCCTTGAGCGTAAATTTTTATGTGTCTCTTTTAACTAAATTAAATAAACTAGTTTTGCATATCTGCATTGTATATAATCTTTTGCTACTAATAACTGACATACTTTATTCTTCTTTAGTAATTTCTTTATTATTTTATGTAGTACATGCTTTAAAAAATTGTAATGAGAATATGGCACATATTGTTCTGTCTTTCAATGCTGACAAACATGTTCCTAATAATAACACACACACTTTCTTATTTGTAACATATAAGTGATGCATATAACCTTACTATACGCTTAGTCCTAACAGTGACTCCTATCCGTTACGCATATACTATTTGCACAATGAAGTTTTTCAATACTGGTACAGGTCAGAGAAACCCTTTATCAGGATTGTTTACAAGTAAGTACTGACATTAAAGCTCATTTTGTTTCGATGATCTTATTTTAAAACGCTTCACCTTTGTTCTCTTCCCATCGCCACACAAGTTTGTAGCTCTATACCTCGTATGAAAGGACCCCTTTATATTTCAATGTGTTAAGTATGACAACGCTTTACTTGCGACTACCTCAGGGCCGGCGCAAGGGGGGGTCGAGCCGTGCCATCGCCCAGGGCGGCAACTCTAATGGGCGGCAAAATTTGAAGTATCAAAATATAATGCTTCGTTATAGACCCAATGGAAATATAAAATTGTGTTCAACTGAGAATGTAATTGAACTTACTTCACTCACATTCAGGATAATACTCATTCATGAAATTCAGAACATTCCCTTCATTTTCAGTTATCAAACTACTAGCCACAGATATCTCATTCAATATTTTCCTTGCCGCCTTGCATTACAGAGCAAATGACAATAATCATTCGTTGTGTACAAATCACACACAATAATGAAGAGTGCCTCGTAAAAATTTGCTAACATTTTCTTAGTTTCGTACCGATAACAGACACCATTGGTCTAGGGCTGACAGAAGAAATAATTAAACAGCTAAAGGAAATGAACATTCCTATCGAAGACATGAGAGACCAAGGATATGACAATGCAGGGGTGTAGCCAGCAGGTTTGTGTAGGAGGGGCCCGTCGTTTTTGAGGCGGGGGGGCAGCCACAATGTACAAAGCCAAAAAAAGTGTTGCTGCTAGTGTTTTTGAGGCCTGAAAGAAAGGAAAATTGTGGTTTCCTTCTGGAAAACTAAAAATACTATTTTGGCTTCTTCTTCTTCTTCTTTTATTATTATTATTATTATTATTATTATTATTATTATTATTATTATTATTATTATTATTATTATTATTATTATTATTATTATCCATAAATTATATTCAAGGTAGTTTTTATTATGCTTAATCAAGAACTACTGCCGGAACCAAACGCTATACCTTTCTGCATAACTATAAAAGTAACTAAGAAAGTTCTGTCCCTTTTCGTGGAGGTCTGTATTCAACTGGACCTCACACCGTGAGTTGAATGCGAGTGGAGATAAGGCAAACGTCAGTTGTTGGTGTGGGTATATCCAACATACTACTTGGTTGTGGCAATTCAGATACACCATGAACATGCGTAAAGACAGAGGGAACATGGGACATTCACAAAGCATCATAAGAGCATGTATGCTGAACGAGTTCAAATGGAGGTCAAACGCCGCTGACGACGCGGACAGAGCAGCAATGGTTTAACAAGTTTAAGGACGATGACGAAACAACCGAAACACCACGTGCCGGAAGACCAACACATGTACAAAGAGGAACTGGGACTACAATTCAGTGTGAGTGGAGAAACCATTCGGCAGCACATCCATCAACTTGGGAAGCACTACAAGTTGAGTCGATGGGTCCCACATATTTAGACTCCGGGCCAGAAGGCAACGCGGCAGTCACCTGTGTTTATTTACTGTTTCGGAGCCATTTCTGGACAGGGTGTTGACATGTGATAGAAAAAAAAGAGGGTTCTATACGAAGCTCCACGGCGCCATCATCATTGGTTAGCATCCCATGAACCGATTTCAAACAGCCGAAACCAGCATTGCACCAAAACAAGGTCCTTCTGTGTGTTTGGTGCATCTTGCATCGGGAACTGCTACCAGCTGGTCAGAATATCAATGCAACTGTATAGTGTCAGCAGTTGAACTGTGCTGAAGAAAAACTCAAAACTCTGGAGCCATCACTTCTAAATTGCAAATGGGCCCTCGTTTAAGGGACAACTCTAAGTCCCATATGGCTAGGATGACTCAGGACACCATTCTCCGCCTTGGATGGGAAACAATATTGCAACCACTATATTCCCCGGGTATTTCACCAAGCGATTATCACCTGTCTATTCTTTGGACAATCACCTTAGAGGACGCCAGTTCAAATCCCTAGTAAAAGTCCAAAATGCACCTGATACCTTCTTCGTTTCACGGCCCACCAAGTTGTACCGCAATGGATTCCATGGCCTTCCAGAACGTTTCCAGAAGGTCGTCGATGCTGATGGGGACTATTTTTGATCTTCCAGGTAGTCTTAGGTGACATAGCGATGTTCGAAGGTGGCGGGTGAAAAAGCAACAAAACTTTTCTTGGTTACTTTTATATTTAAATTTAAGACCTTGTATACAGAACCTATCTACAGAAAATTGATTTTCTTTGAAATTTCACTTAATTTCTTTACGGTTTCCTGACAAAAATATTTATTTATTATTCCTGACTAAAAAATAAAAAAAAAAAACAATTATTTTATTACACTGAGTAGAAATAAAAGAGAGAGCGAATGAAATCCAAACTCAATAAAAACATTGTTTCTCACCAAATTTTCCATCCTCTTTGTCTTTTAAAACACTTGTTAAAGCATATAAAAATATACTGTACTTACAAATCAGTTTAGTACCTTTGTTTTATGGCTGTATTTATGGTACCTTGTTATACGTTTGTCTTCAACTGCTGTCACAAAAAAGTATCCTATTTTTCGATGGATATAAGGAAGATATAGCATACTATTTTTCGATTGGTATGGAAAAACAATATTTCTCCATACTATTTTACCATAAATTATTAATTGTCAATAAACCTTGTTACTTTTAAATGAATGAAGCGAGATAATTTTACTATGATGTTTTAAAAGCTGGTCATTTGGGGGGGCAGGAAATCATTTGGGGGGGCCTGGCCCCAGTGGGCCCCCCTTGGCTACACCCCTGTGAAAATGATTCCAATATAAAAGGCAAACATTCATTTATTCAGAAGAGAATTTTAGGAATAAATTACCGAGTCTTCTATGTTCCTTGCAGTAGTCATTCACTAAACCTTATCGTTAACGATGCAGTCACAGTATCTTAGTACGCCGTTTCTGTCTTTTTCTTTCTTTCTTTCTTTCTTTCTTTTTTTTTGTATAGTTAAAAAAGTTTATGACTTTCTGCGTCAGTTCAACGTTGGGCCATATTATAGGAGCATATTAGTAGTCTTATTTTAAAACCATTAAGCACCACAAAGTAGGAGAGCCGAATTGATGCTCTGACTCTACTTACGTTAGATATCAAATAGGGGAGGCTTATGATACCTTACTTCAAATAAGTAAAGACAATGGAACAGATAGAATGGTCACCCATGATGCTCTGTGTATAGTAAAGCAGCTCCGTGACTTTTACTTTCCTTTGCTCACTTGATATCCGGTATGACTTTTTACTCCACGTAAACATAAGCAAAAGTCTCCAAAGCATTCATTCTCATGTGTTGGATACAGTCCGGTTTCTCGAAAATATATCTGAGTACTTTGAAAGAGGCAGAAATGATGCAAAATTTCATTCTTACTTAGTTGATGCGATGGAGTTGACACCAGCGTTAGATATGGATGATCCATGGATAGGTAATACGGTGCAAGCTCGAAGTCGAAAGAAGAAGAGACAGTTTCAGTACGTGGCAGAGGATGAAGCTATTGAAGATCCACAAATAAGATATAAGATCGATTTTTATTACAAAGTTCTAGACGTGATTGTGTTAGCTTTAAAAGAGATGTTTGAGCAACTTAAACATCGCAGCGAGTGTTTAGATTTTCTTTACGATGTAAGTAATCTTAAAGATATTATGCTACCTGAATTTTGTCTGAAAATTGTACTAAACTTGCCAGCATTTTAACACACGAAGAATCGAAAGATATTAATCCCAGTGATTTGAAAGACGAGCTGAAAGCGTTATCCGCTATAATTAAGCCTAAAAGTTCAAAAGTTCACCAAAAGAGATTTTAAGATTAATGAAATGAAATGAAATCTTTGAGTTTTACGTTCCAGATTATACTGGTGAGGCTACAGGAGACGGTGAAGATGAGAAATAATTGAAATGGTGGAATGAAGAAAGTGGGAGGAAAAGAGAGAACCCAGAGAAAACTCACGACCACCGTTTGTCCACCACAAAGTCCACACGGCGCGAGCTGGGATCGAACGAGGGACCCCAAGCACCTGAGGTGAGCGCTCTACTACTGAGCCACCGCGCCGTCTTAAGATTAATTAAGGAACATGACTTTGCTCCCAATGTCAAGGTGGTACTTAGGATTTTGTTAACCTTATCGGTAACAGTGGCCAGTGGAGAAAGAAGTTTTTCGAAACTTAAACTTATTAAAAACTATCCATCTTCTTCCATGTCTGAAACACGCTTGAGTGGTCTAGCGACGATAGGATAGAACACGAATTGGCTGAAACATTGAACTACTCGAATGTGATACAGAAATTTGCTCATATCAAAGCAAGAAAAGTTTCTTTCAATTAAGGTATGTTAAATTTTATGTATCTCCAATGTGTTCAGTAAATTATAAGGCTTAGGCTAATCACTTAGTTTGCCGTAATATCTAATTCACTATATTATCTTCATGCTCCATACTCTATTGGAAACACCTTTTTGATATACAATAAGCTTAAAAATCAAAATTCTTAGTAAAAATTAAAATTCTTAGTAAAATTATTTTTTAAATAATAATTTAAAATTAAAAATTAAAGTTATATATAATTTTAATTTTTGTATTCGTTTCTGTGTAT
This sequence comes from Thermobia domestica, assembly GCF_964235325.1. Classification (NCBI taxonomy): domain Eukaryota; kingdom Metazoa; phylum Arthropoda; class Insecta; order Zygentoma; family Lepismatidae; genus Thermobia; species Thermobia domestica. Next base: position 131,485,123 of record NC_137460.1, read on the forward strand.
CACAGATATACAGCAAAATCGAGCATACTGAATATTGTGTCATGTGTATAGTAGTTTAAATATTACGTAAACATTCCAGAGGTAGTTCAATTTTTTTAAATTTATATTTCCATTTCATACATGTTTTTAAATAGGGCATCTTACTTTCTCGTGACACTTGAACGTTTTCTATCAAAATAAGGTTTGCGAATTAAAGGGACGACATGTAAAAGTTTCGCCCAGGGCGGCAAAACTGCTAGCGCCGGCCCTGGACTACCTGTATAAATATCGTAGTCTTATTTGTTGCTAGTAGAGTTAGAAGGTATAATGCGTTTTTTATTCAATTTATAAACTAAGTTCAAGTGAGGAAAAATATAATAATTTTCTGTTTCTCCACTGTTTATTATCAAAAACTAACAGAGAGAAAATTTATATTAAACATATGTGTTCTTATAATGTTAAAATATCTGGTAATTCAAAAGAGAGAATTCAATTGGAATCTGCAACGGAAGACGATAGTGATAGAATTTGATTATTGATACGTATCTTGGAATTTCTCTGCGAGACTATTAAAACTGGTATTGTTTTAGTTCCATTGAGTCCTAAAATTACAGATACTCAACGACTAGTGACTTCCTTTTTCTCTTTTTTCAATAGATTAATATGTTGACTACATGTTCGATAATGTTGAAAAGATGTTTGTTATGAAAATACTGAATCAGGTGATTGATTGTTAAGACCGAAAAATCATATAATAAATAAATCATTATAGCATTTACTTAAGAACGTTAAGGTTGGTTTAAAGGGACAAGTCTTGCCAATAGATGTCACTACAGTCTTCGTATATCTCTCATGTATTTTTTACTTTTCACGAAAATTCCAGATTTCTCTTACACATTTCGAACTACAGACTTCAAACTTTTAGAGAAGGAACTTCATAAATTATCGAAGGCAAAAATCTGTGCCGATTTTTTACTTAGAATTTTCTCCATTGTTAAAACAATATATTGTTAAAGATTTGGATATCCAAGTTCAACAATGAAGCCATTTCAACAATAAAGAAAATTCTAAATAAAAAATCGACACGAATTGTTGCCTTCGATAGGTTATGAAGTTCCTTCTCTAAAAATTTGAAGTCTGTAGCTTGAAATTTTGCAAGTGAAATCATAAATATTCATGAAAGGTAAAAAATACACGAGAGGACTGTAGTGACATCTATCGGCAAAACTTGTCTCTTTAAACCAACCTTAAATATATTTTTCCCTTTTGTAGCTTAACCTTCCTACTACGAGTTCGACTTACCAAGTAACTTCTTCTTTGAAGAAAATAGATGGATTTTGAAATGTAAATATATTACAAATTTAAGTACCACCTTTCAAACATGTTAAATAACATTTTCTACGGTTTAAGTATTATCCGAAACGTGAGACAGGCATGGGGGTTTCATTGTATTGATACAAATTAACTATTATGTTTTGCCCCTAATTGAGCAATATGTACTGAACCTCTGTCGATGGAACCTTGCCGTCACCATGAACTAATTCAAGTGAAATATCCTTTAAAAAAATTAAGAAAAGAAGGAATTAAAAAATCAGTAAAAGTACGTGTTAGCTCTACAATTTCCTTTATTCTTGAATGCTTTAACATGATCTACTGGTTTTAACATGAATGGTTTTAAAGATACAAGCTGTCTATAATTGACTAACTAACTTTATGGTCTATGGAACCCGGAGGTTCAATGCCACGTTTAGAAAAACTATCCACTGACTTCTATTCTTAGCCACCTGATCGAGTTTCTACTTCTATTTCTGCGAGATCCATCTTCATATTGTCTTCCCAGCTGCGTCTAGGTCTTCCTAATGGTCGTTTTCCCATTGATCTTCCAGTGAAGACTTTGAAAGCGTTTCTACTTTCTTCCATCCTAGCTACATGACCTGCCTGCCTAAGCCTCCTAGACTTGATGACCCTAACAATATTTGGTAAACCGTATAAAATATGCAGTTCATTGTTATAAAGTTTCCGCCATTCCCAATTCCCGTTCCTCTTGGGTCTGAATTAGGGGTCTGCACGGGCCAGAAAGTTTAGTCCGGGCCGTGAATTTGCAATGTAAGGCACGACCCATGTCCGAAATGTTTTAGCATTTAGACCCGAGCCCGAGCTCGTTTTATAGTCAAATGAGCATGAAATAAACCCGAATTACAGAAACTTAATAATTAACTCAAAATCGTATTTTTATTTACAACACTCAACGGTTTAATTTTGCGGTTGTGCTCTGAAAGTTCTCCTGAAAGAGGGATCCAGAACAACGAGGATGTATGGTTGTACACTATATTTAAAAAATTAGAACCGAAAATACCCGATAAATAAAGTTGTATATTTCAAAATTTACGGTCCGAGCCCTGCCCGGGCCCGAAGTATTATATGGTTTGTAGGCCCGAGTCCTGCCCGCGGGCAAGGTAGGGCATAAGCCCGCGAGCTCGTCACGAGCCCGTGCAGACCTCTAGTCCGAATATTCGTCTCAGGATCTTGTTCTCAAATACTTTCAGTCAATGTTCTTCCTCAGAGTAAGCTACCATCTGCTCTATACACATGCTAATATAGGTTGCAATTTCAAAATCACATAATTAATTTTAGAGAATCCATATATTAGTTGATATATTTTCATATGACACAACTTAACTTTTCCTTGCGAGTTTGATTTAATGAAGTGAACTGTTCTAGAGCAATAGACAATGCTGAAACAAATATTAGCTAGATAAAAGAAACTGATATTGAAGATGTCACAAGAAAAGATAATCGGAAATGAAAATTTAGTTCATGTTACATTTCTATTCTTACCGATAGGAATAATAAACTTACAGCTACCTCAGGAAATTCCTCAGTTAGATCATTGGTAAGGTTGGTAATATATGATCAAAACAGTTCACCCTATCAATATGGTTTACTTCTTTATAGAGGATATTTACCATAAGATTCACGTCCGCAAAATCTAAATTACTTAGCTTCTAAAAACATTACAGTCAAAAATTATGTGCTTTTACTCGGAAAACAAATTCTTTAATTGTACGTCCCACGATTCTGATATGCAGACTAAAGCAGATGTTGATCATAAGAAAAAATAAAATAAAAATAGTAGAATAAAGGATGGGAGAATCCCTAAAGCAAGCACACACGGTGTTTCTGTGAACTCTCCGTCTTTGAGCTTCAGTGTTCCGTATACTTACTGGAATTTTAAAACATGTAGTCTAATTAAATAATTTCACACAGAACCAAAGCGAAATTTACTATATTTATTGCATTTTAAGTATTATTCTTCCTAGTACATACAGATGCAGTCAAAATACAATACTAGATGAAAGCACCGGGTTTTCGAGCCGTTGTTTAGCTAATTCAAAGGGATGTAAATATTAGAGTACTTTCTTCTGTAGTAGTGTACTCCTCACTAGGAACCGGTTGCTATGTCCTTAGTTTTCTTCAGTCACTCCAATAATTAGTTCTCCTGAGTATTTCACATATATGAATTGAGCTCATACAGACTAAGGTTACGAATACCCTGAGCAGATTTTAAAATTTTACTGAAAATTGATTTTACCAGACTGACAAGCGAGGTTTAATGTAAAGTTAGTTCTCGATCTTAACTTCCGAAACCACAATTTAGCACCAGCATGGGCAGAATTTCGTCGAGAGAATTAACCTCTCAATGTTAAATCATGTCAAAATCATTTATACATCATCTATTATATAAAATGTTTATCTCTTCACATTATCCTAAAAAGGGGTCTTCAAAAACACAACATCGCCTTTACGTACGTCAGTTATGTTACTAGTTTCTGTCTTGATTAAAACATGTCAATTATTACATATATTGTAATGTAATGCAGCTTAAACATAATAATAAGCATTATCAGTAATAAGCTGTGAATTTACGTGATTCTTCTACTAAAGTGCCTTCTTATTTCTTTAGTATAGTAAGATATATTCCAGTAACACTGTTTTATTAATTACTTTCAAAGCCAAAGTAAAACTATCCATATAGTTGAGAATCTCCTAGATCCTACTGTACACTTTGAAAATCAAATGAAAAAGAACATTAAATGCTTATTTTCAGTGTTAAAGTATATTAATTTTCATGTATTTTGAATAATTTATTTATATCACAATTTTTATTCAAATTAAAACTATTCAGAATTTACAATTATTATTGAAATCTTAAGCTCATTCCCTTTATGCATCTACTTACCTGCAATTTGTGGCTACTTGTTTGTTGAGGAAAAATAACATAAAACATCCACTTTATTGAGTTTAATTTCAAGGGAACAGCCATGGTTCTTTAGGTCTAGAACAGCCATGTATTTGGTCTAGGAATTAATTCGTGCGGGTGGACAAGAGATGGCGCAACGAACGGAGCGTCCCACAGTTCCGTGTATCCACACATGTGTTGCAAACCCCTGTCATCGCGTATCGTTCGTAGTATAGGGCAGTGGATTAAAGCGTCAACAACACCAGTTTGTAGTTAAGTGAACATGGCGCAATTTGTGCCTGATAAATTGTTTTTGAGGGGTGTCCTGCTGCATTACTTTAACATGCAGAAAAGTGCGACTGAAAGTCATAGTATTTTGGTGGAAGTGTATGGTGACCATGCTCTAGCTGAGCGAACGTGTCAGAAGTGGTTTGCACGGTTTAGAAGTAGTGATTTCGGCTTGGCAGACCAAGAGCAAGCTGGACAGCCAAAAAAATTTCAAGACGAAGAATTGACAGCATTGCTCGAGCAGGATTCGTGTCAAACGCAGGAACAACTTGCAGCAGCATTAGGCGTTGATCAAACAACAGTCTCCAAACGCTTGAAAGCCATGGGAATGATTCAAAAGATGTTACATTGGGTTCCACATGAATTGAAAGACAGAGACGTTGAAAGACGAAAAACCATTTGCGAATTGCTGCTTCAACGACAGAGCAGAAAGGGGTTTCGGCATCGAATTATTACGGGTGATGAGAAGTGGATCCATTACGAGAACCCTAAACGAAAAAAAGGCCTGGGTGAAACCAGGTGAACCAGGTCCATCACAACCAAAACGAGATATTCACTGTGCAAAGGTTATGCTGTGCATATGGTGGGATATGAAAGGTGTGGTGTACTATGAGCTGCTGCAACCGGGTGAAACTATGAATGGAGAACGTTATCGACGACAATTAATGCGTTTGAAGCAAGCTCTGGCCAGAACACGATTAGAATGGCAGAACAGACATGATAAACGTATTGTTCAACATGATAATGCTCGCCCACATGTCGCAAAACCGGTCAAAACCTATTTATAAAATGTCGGATGGGAAGTTTTACCCCACCCGCCGTATTTACCAGACGTTGCTCCTTCGGACTACTACTTGTTCGATTGCATGAACAACGATTTGATTGGACAGCGGTTTACTTCTTCAGAAGATATCGAAACATGGGTCTCTGACTGGATCGCTTCCAAGGATGAGGACTTCTTTCGCCACGGAATCCGTACATTGCCTGACAGATGGGTGAAAGTGGTGGCTAGCGATGGACAATATTTTTCTTAAGGTATTTATGTATTTTGTGTTTGTACTACAGCTTCAATGTGTGCGTACCAACCGCACGAATTAATTCCTGGACCAAATATTATAATCGATTTCAGATGTCATTAAACTCCATTGAAGTAAATGATATAAACATAATAACATATTATAACTGTTTTTGAGTGTTCATGAATTCTTAAAGACCTATCATATTATTTGCGTATTATTCATAGTGTATTTCAAATATAATATACTGAACAAAAGATTTGATTTTGGTTTGTTATTGGTTTTCTGTAGTACAAAATTCAAGTTACATGTTCTATACATGAATATTTAACGTGTGTCGTGTATGAATTAAAAACAAAGGTCGAGTATACTAATGCAATTGAAACTAGGTCACATGTCGAAAATGTTTTCCATATGTAGTACATAGCGTTTTCTGGAACAACCCAAAAAATAATTATTTGAATGATTCTCACGCCAATATAAAAAGAAATTTTCAATTGCGGATTTTGATCACAGGCTCACAGTTATGAATATAAAACCGCTCGAGAGTTTGTTTCATGCAAATATCAAACATCTTATCAAAAACTAAGTAGAAAGTATCCGTATCAAGCATTCTGAAACCACTAAATCTCTTCATATAGTTTACAAAACATTCTTTTTTCTTTTCGACCCTCTACAGTTAGATTTCAAAATTTGTTCAAAGAGATTTCAACATTTCTCTAACAAGACCTCAACTATATAAAATATATATTATATACAAATATTTCAAAGCGTTACGCATATCCAACATTTCAAATTTGAAATAGACAGTTCAGTAACGGATATATTATTGCTTTTTCAGAGCTACAACCAAAATGTTAATTGCCATTACGGAGAAATAGTGTTTTAATGTTATTTCACATGGGGATTTGGCTGGACCTACGTATATATTATTTCACACGACGCATTCGGGATTTAGTTGGATTCATTTTCATTCGAAATATAATATACTTAAATTAGGATCATGATTCATACTTTCAAAAAAGGTAACACTAACAGTTTCACTCACTTCAGCTGGGGCTTATTATCCTTAATCTGTCTCTCATTAGGGTTTCTAGCCATTAACATGCTCGCCCTCATAGCTTCATTGAGCCTCGGCCGTTCGATCTCGTGATTTATTTTCCGAAACATTTATAGCGCCTGTGTTCATACGTATCTACGTCCAATTATTGAACTCTAGATCGATTGAGCATGTACTTGAGAATTTGTAGAACTCTGATCATTATTTAAAATAAAACTAAAAAGATACAATTGTAAAGTTCATCCAATTCTCTAACGCATTCGTAGTCGATGCGCGTTGCCATGGAACCATCGTAATATGTAATGCCCTTCATGTATATTAGATTTTCCCTTTCCTAATTTTCACTTTCAAGCTCATTGCCTAACTGTTCTCTGTTGTATGTTCTATTGTCAATGGATTAGATGTTAGTTTATGTTTGTTATTTGTTCAAAGTTGAGAGCGTGTTTTTAGCAATCATAAATTTAGAAGTACGCAAATTCAACATATTGTTGCCTGAAAATTCAAAGGCTCTGAAACCTATTTTCGAAAATATTACATAATACTACAGAATTAAGGAGTTACTTACAACATATATTCGCGCAATGTCCCAATCGGGAATCGTAAGAAACTTATTGAACTGCAAAGTTCTCCGCAGCCCAATGTGTATTACACTAATTTTAGAACCCCATATCGGTAAATTACATATTTATGAGCCCTCATATATACAGAATAAATCATACACTACTATAACGCTCGAATATAAAATTGATTTAGTTTCTTTAGATACAACAGGACATGAATGTGGGTATATGAAATACAAATTGGATCAAATACTGTTTCTGTGTCACATGTTACCAACACCTTGGATCCACCAATTTTCGTTGAACTTTCGTATTTTTAAGTGGGAATAGGTACAAGTGATACATCAAATTCATGTACAATTTTCTCGGAAATACGTTTTTCTAGTGAGTTTTACCGTAAATCAAACAGTACCGACTTTACCATAGCCCGAACCCAATATGTTGGGTCCAAATGGCGGCCGGGTTGGGTAGCATGTGTCAGAGAAGCAGTACTTGATCCGATTTGTTTTACATATTCCCACATTCATTTCCAGTTCAGTCTAAAGAAACTAAAAGCAAGTTTGTGTCCGAGCGTTATAGTAGTGTATGATGGAATTTGCGATATGTGAAGGTAAATAAATATGGGAATTATTCCTATGTGTCGCTAAAATTAGTGCAATATACACTGGGCCTCGGAGAACTCTTATTTCACGACGAATAAAGAAATCGAAAATGAAATAATTAGTCGATTCGTCGTGATGGTTAAATCAATAGAAAGAATTGAAATGGAATTATTTAGTTTAACGTCCTACGATTATTCTCTTAAAGCTAAAGATGACGGATTATTATTAATGAGAGTAAATGAAAATAAATTACTTTTTTGTCTCTGGGATTCGAAACCAGAACCACAAGGACGTTAGTCACACGTGCTACTCGCTAGACCAACTCGAAGGACTTTAAAGGTAATATTTTGTCTCAGGATAGAATATTGTATTCACATTTATTTGCAACAGTTTATATACAAAAATAACCTAGCTACTTTCTTCATTGACTTTTGTAACAGCTTGTAATAGTATTCTTTAACTTCAGTATAGCTCACAATCCGCTATCTATGTATTTTATTTATTTGATTACTAAAAAGATTTTCGATACGGAAAATATACAATTTTTTTTGTAAAATGATTATTATTTTCGTGACCCAAAGATTGAATATTCTACTTCAGTTAGGAACTATTCCTATACACAAATAATAGTTCACGTTTTTATTATGTATGTCCATTTTGTTTACATCACATGCAGAGAGTATTGGCAATAAATGTTTTATTTTAGTACTATTTTACTTAAGTGTAGTCATACTTTAATTAACATTTCAAATATTTGTAAGTTTCCGATTTCAATCACGATAATGGTTAGAAATTAAGTTTCATCCTTTTACAAAATTGTTTACAATTTTATCATTTAAAAGACACAATCCTGGATTATTTTCAAATATTCAAATAAGCTAGAATGGAGAAGGTAATACTAAAGAAGATTATTAGAATAAAACATTGTTTTTTAAGGAATTGACAGAATCAAGCTTTTCTAAAACGAAGCTATAGAAAGGTATGGGATTGAGCTGATGATCGTGGAAAAAGAAAAATAGCATTCCTGCTAACCAACTGTGTACGCAGGTAAGTTAAGATTCGTTAACTTCGTAGACATATTTAGTTAAATCACTAACAAAACATTCTTGATCGTTTCACGTATTTTCTGGCTTATTTGTATTTAATCGTTTGTTCATTGAAAGTTTCGGAAATTTCATTTTAATTATAATTTGCTTATTTCTTAGTTTTCCATTGAAATATTTTTTGTATATGTGTTTTTTCTGCATATTTCGAAGAAGACGTCAAATTTTCTATCATAAAAAAGAGCTATTCCTATTTAGGTCAGGCATGTGTAAGTTGGAACACGTGGGAAGCCAATCGCAGAGGACTTTTATTGGCGTCTAGATTCGTACTAGGCAAGGTATAAAATTTTCAGAAGAATTTAATAGCTATATTCAATGGAAAATATCATTCTCGTACATTAACATCACGGGAACGTTAAAGCTGTTTTGTCGGATACCAAAAATATTTACCTACTAGAGAAACATAAAAATCTCACTTATGAAGAGTTTTGAACCACAAAGTTGAGTGACAAGCGGTGGTGATGAAAAGAAATACTAGCTTCTGGATTGTTTTCTCATGCTGTAAGTCTCACTGAAGGTTCAAGGGTTGCAGTTACAATTGTGGTTTAGATATTAGGTAAGACATACAGTTTAAATAACATGCCAGACTGGTCAAATGGAAGGAATCAATGACCCGGAGGGCCGGCTGGAGCACGTGGCTGATTTCTGTAATTTCTTAAAACACGGGAAAAATTATTGAAGCAAGTGTATATACAAAACCTGTATATCGGTCTTTTGCCTCCTTCCTTGAGAAAACTCTTGTCGGCGTTACTGGTAATCATTATGTTGTTTACATACTGATTTATATGGTGTTTCACACAGAGTAAATACTTCTGTATTTTATGTAGCATTTAGAATATTTTTTACATTACGACAGGATGCTTACTTTATGACAGAAAAGCATATCCATGTTCAGCATAATCAGGTTCTATTGTCAGATAAAGACAATGAATCGAATGCAATAATTCACTCGCATATTTAAGATTTGGAGCAGTGTCCTGCGAACAGGTCATGGTGATTTTTCCTGAACTGTGGAAAACACCGTTAGACCTTCTATTGTCAAAGCAATTATTACCTCAGCCGGTAGGGTGCTGGCTTTGTAATCCAAAAGTTGCAATTTCAAGTCTAGGTCAGGTAGAGAAGAATTTTTCTGATTTAATTCTTGAAATGTGGATAATTCTCTCTTCACTTTATATCGTAATCCTGGGTAGAGATTTGTGCGTGCTGAAATAAATATACTAGAATATAAGAATTGAAAAATAAATTACATGATTCATTTTGCAATTTTTAACAATATTTTCACCTTTCTAAAAGTTTAGATTTCTAAATCTTCCTTTCGCTCTCTTACGTGGGTTTTAACTCGGGTATTCAAATTACTATAGTTTCTTAGTACATCACATAGTACAGATTGCATATCTCTTTCTTTCACTTCCCTCTACATCATATCTGGAAATGAATTTTCTGACACATATTTTACAACGGCTATTTAAAACGTAAGACGATATACTCCATCTGAGTTTGAAAAGGAAACGAGATTTTAATAATAATAATAATAATAATAATAATAATAATAATAATAATAATAGTAGTAGTAGTAGTAGTAGTAGTAGTAGTAGTAGTAGTAATCGTAGTAATAATAATAATAATCTCTTCTTACTTGTATGAGAGACCCGCAAGTCTACTATGCCGCTGGTGTCTCTTATTTTGTGTTTATATCTCTTTCAGTTTCGTGTGGATGTTTGTTTTTGTGCTGTTAGGGTTTCATATTAAACCTTTATATTATGTAACCTTTTTCATTGCTACGAGATTATCATTTTTGTCCTTTGGAAAAGGAGGGAAACTGCTTTCCTCTAATATCTATTTCTTACCATTCATCTTATTTGAACTGGGTCAGATCATTATGTAACTTTTTCTGTCATCCATTGCCCTCACGAGAATAAAATCGTCAATTTATTTTTTCTCTCTTATTTGCAGTATGCGAAACTGATATAGTTGTAATAAAATTGAGATTTGGTCCAACACCTTTCTAATTGTCAACCACTCCAACGACCCTGTTTGTGGATTGCATATTATTGCAGGAAACGGAGAATCGCAGGTAGGAATGCACTTCTAGAGTCGTGTATACAAGAAAAACTTATTACAATTAGAGTTTCGTTTATAATATAGTACACAAATATACCCTTTCCAAATAGCTCATGAACAAATATATTTTTCCGTACATTTCTGTTTTATTGTTTATGGCTGGAACAATAAAACAGAAAACGTTCAGATATCCGCACCTTCTTTTATTGACACAAGAAAGAGTGATATTAGGCTAATTCCCATAACATATTAGTATAATATATAACATTGTTTCAGATTTGAAATTCATCGTAGTCAAACCCTTCTTTATATTATCGATTTCCGAATTTAAAGTTCCTGTGTTAGTGTTCTGAAACGTTGCCAATTTCTATTAAAAATCCATTCTACGTCTTATTTGAGCTATGGAGTTTTGTTTGAAAGTAAATCAAGAACAATCATAAAACTTAATTATTTACCTTTCTTCAAATGATCGTTTCTTTCTCACAATAGGTCCGAGTCCATGAAATGCAGTGACTGACAGAAAATTCTTTAAACAGCCCAACTCTTCAGCACAGAATTATTGCCTGAAATAAACCAAAACTATCAATTAGCTTAATTCATCGAGTTTTTAACATAATATCAAATGCATATTGTTAGGATAGTACCAACTTGTCAAGTTGTGTCTGGATAATACCAGGGAGAATGTTGCGTTATGTCAATTAGTCGAACAAGGTGTTTGTTGTGAATTTACGGTCAAAGTTCTGGACAATGGTACAAAAAATTGAGGACGTTATTATGTATAAGTAAATACGGGGCTATAAATAACTAAGCTTTTGTAGGTAGGATATGAACCAAAAGTGGCTGAGTAAATTTGTAGACGTATCATATCTCTGAACTTTTGTGGCTGTAACAGTATATATAAATGTGCTAGATACATAATGGTACATTAAAGGTCTCATGTTGTCTGAAAGTTGTTAACAAATTCATTCAAGAATATTAGTAAGACAGTAAAGTTAATTGGAAGTAAATATTTTAGCTTGTAAAAATATTATACATTAATTATCAGATAACACACGTTTATGTAATGGAATTTACGACCAAGGTTATACTGCTAAAGATGAGAGATCAACATCCAAAAGATATTTATGTGCGGATTATAGAATAATGCATAAAACATCGCCTTGTATTTTTTTTCAATTGCATGATGAAGTGCAGCGGCTGGAAACAACACAAAATGTGTACGGTATGCATCAAATGGGCTCATTCCACCTTGATGAATACAGCGATCTAGGTATTAGTCGTCATCCTACTCAAGAAGTCAGAAGAAGGGACTTTATATAAGATGTATTAAATGTAATAGATTTGACGTCAAGGAAAAATGTCCATCCCACGGCAAACATTGTTTTCGTGGTAAAGCGCATTATCATTTTGCATCTGCGTGTATGTTGCTATCAGCAGAGGCAGAAATGAAAAAAATGCAAAGTTTTGACATTAGTAGCCACAAAGGAAGAGAATTAGGTGCCAGTTCGACAATAGTGGAATCTAAAAAGGTGATTGATCCCTGTCATGTTCTCACTGTCGACACACCCCATTATCAATAAGAGAACGACAATTTACTGGAAGCCGATTATGCAGAAGACGATTGATAGCTTTAAATGTGACAACTGTAACGATATTTAAAGAGAGAAAGATTCTTTATATAAAAAAATAAAAAAAGAGGAGGAACTCGAGACCTTACGATAGTACTTCAGTTTTGCAACGCCGTGGTGCCAGAAAATGGAACTACGCTGTCTGCTGGTGGCTGTTTCGGATAGGGGTTAACACAGCTACTTAAAATGTCAGGTGGAGCACATTGAATATTGGTTGGGAAACCTTGTGCAGTTACTTAGAAAGAGACGTAAAGGCATGGTTCGGAGGGACACTATCATAACATGGGTTAACACCGTGAAAAGAAAGCCTAGTATTGAGTGTGATTTATATAATAAAGTGCATTAAATTATTATTGCGCAGGGTCACCTTGTTGACATCCTACTTGGGATGAAATAGTTCTATTTCCATAAAATAACAATGATGGGCTAGAATAGCTCTGCCAGAAATATGGATATAGTTGACGTAGAATTAGTTTAACGTCCTTTAAAATGGAGTCTCTTTCCACTGAGTTAAAAGCATTTTTGTAATCTATTTTGAGGACTACCTTGTTCGAATCTTTCTTTGCTTTTATGAATGTTCTGGTAGCGTGGATAATGGCCTCATTGCCCTTTTTTGTAGCAAATCCCAATTGACGCGGTTGTAAATAGTTAGTACAACGACTGTAGACCAATGAAACAGCAATCTTTGAAGCCAATCTTCTAAAAACTAAACCTACTGCTATTGGCCTGATTCCACCATCTTTCTTTCGCAAGGCACATAAATTTGCTCCGTAAGAATATTTACATATATTAATAATAGTAAATCAATAATAACGGTATAGCAATATAAATATGTTTCGTAAATTCATAGAAATGCAGTTACATTATCATTTGTAATTTTATTAGGAGATTTTAAATATTCATTCATCAAATCTCCATATTCATCTTGTCTCAGTTTTGATCATTATTTTTATGAATGAATGTGAATGTTATAAATCCGACTCAGATAAATCCGATCGGCATTGTCAATTTGTCTTTTGTATAACACAATTGTAATCATCGTTCCATGTTGTTGTTAATGGATTGAATGTATCATCGAGCATCGATTCTGCTGGATGGACGATGCTCAGGTCATGAATGAATGAAATATGGAGTCATAGTAATCATATTATCATTTTTTCTTTCTCCTACATTTCTGGAATTTCAATAAATATATACTTATGATATAATGCTATGATGCATATTATATGTAATAAATTTTTGTATATATTTCGAGAGAGAGAGAGTCCTATATTGAATAATGTTTTTGTTAGGATGCTTCTTTATTACATTCATCTTGTACAATTATGAAAGTGAATTACTATGACCTATGACAAATTAGACTAATTAACCTTAGTAGAAAGGTGAGTGGATTGTTGTAGAGGATGTTGTTTTCTAGTACATTTAGTTTTTTGAGGTTGTTAAGTAGTCATATAGGTAGTTCGGATACTAATATCGACAGCTGACTATAAAATTTATCTTTCAGAAAAGTTGTAGATAGGTTATAAGATATACATATACTTATACAAAAATATTAGAATATTTTTTAATCCCCACAATGGGATTGTGTAACGATATTTGAAGAGAGAAAGATTCTTTATATAAAAAATAAAAAAGAGGAGGAACTCGAGACCTTACGATAGTACTTCAGTTTTGCAGCGCCGTGTTGCCAGAAAATGGAACTACGCTGTCTGGTAGTTGCTGTTTTGGATAGGGGTTAACACATCTACTTAAAATGTCAGGTGGAGCACATTGAATATTGGTTGGAAAACCTTGTGCAGTTACTTAGAAAGAGACGTAAAGGCATGGTTCGGAGGGACACTATCGTAACATGGGTTAACACCGTGAAAGGAAAGCCTAGTATTGAGTGTGAATTATATAATAATCTGCATTAAATTATTATTGTGCTATGTTCTTTCTACAAGGTTTCGTCATTAGACAAGTTGTGAAGTGAATTTGTATTCCGTATTGCTGAAATGGTTCTTTTCGAATGATTTGATTAGTGGTTGATCAGTTTGCCTTATGTATCTGATCGTTAAATTGATATTCTACGACTATTCTCTATTCCTCGCAAGAATATTTTTATTCTATGAAGACGGCAATGGTAGTGTAAAAACATATTATATATAGAGGATTATTAGGTACCTATATGAGTTGTAAAAGGGACGAGCTGTTTTACTCATTGATAAGTGACCCAATTATATGCATTGATGATATATATAAAATGACAGTATACGTTTATGTTGTATGAATAGAGATTGTAACATATATATATATATATATATATATATATATATATATATATATATATATATATAAATCTGTCTTTTCAAATTTGTCATATAAATATTTTCGATCATATACAGCTTTTTCTTTGCTATAAAACTAAAATCAGTATATTCATCTGACCTATGAATCCGATAGGTAATGAGTTATTTCGATTCGTAGCTTGATTAACTTTATTAAATCATAAAGTAATTACTCTAATAATTTGAACTCAATTGTGATTTCAGTGTAGTGAGTTTTGTAGGGCAGTTTTAGTTGTATCGGCTCACTTCCACCCAATGTCACTTCTATACCATACTCTATGCGACGGGGTGCGTTGCACAACCCAAGACTAATGGAGGGGGATTGTCCAATAGCAGGAAGGCTGTAGAAGGTTTCCCCTCCGGTTTCTTCAAGGAAACATCAGAAAAAGAAAACTAGTGCTGGGTAAGAATGAGTAAGGTCTCAAGCAAATGCTCAGAGTTGAAAAGACGAAGCACAGTTTACAAGTTGCTATCTAATTCCGGGAAAGAAGAAGTTGAAGTGTTAAGAAGAAGAAGCGGAAAAATAGGTTTACTAATACCAAAGTAAAATGTCGAGGGCTAGATCGAAAATTAAGATGTATACTCAAAATGTGGAAAATGACAAAATAATACTTCTGAATTTAGAATGAAGCAAAGTTATTAAAATGCATCTATACTGAGCTTGTGTGTGGAAATCGGAAGACGCAGGTGAGTAGCAAGATTGAGGTGAGGTTCAGAAGCGTGAAACAAAGAAAGAAAATTGAAGGGTTTTAAAAATAAAAATGTGATCTGAACTACTGATTGTACTTTATTGTAACTACGTACGGCTTGAAAATTTGTGGTTTTATTTGCCTGGAGAACTTGGGTTGGTTGGGTTGGGTTGGTAAATAAATAGTGTGTTTTTGTGGTAGTGGACGAAATGGAATTATAAGTTGCTGAAGATATTTGTAGGACGTAAATGCACAAACGTTGCTGAGGGTATAGTAAAATTGTTGAAGTGTAGTATCTATGAACTTGTGTGATTGCAACGGGGTATATAAATGTACTAGACATATATAATGACCCATTAAAAGTTTGATGTATTGTGGAAGTTATTGAGATATTCATTTGAAAACATTACTAGGACAGTAAAGTTAAAAGTAATTTTTTCTCTAATTATCTAATTTCTAACACAACATAAAATGCTGTTAAGTCATGTAGTGATACCCATAGTTACATCATTACCATACAGTGCATATAGAGTTCAGTACAGTACATATAGAGTACAGTACAGTACCATACAGTAAATATATATAACTGGGAAACTGCTGGTAATTATCGTAATAATTCTGTAGAAAACATAGCCCAAAGGAGTTTTCTTTATTATAGGTTTAGTGTTGTTTCGTAACCAACGTTTATCTTCCCGATAAACAGCACCTTTTGTAATTTGCATTAATATTTTTAGCATAAGAACACTTAATATACGGTAATATATTATCGCTGCGGTAGTTTCCTCACCGAACATACAGTGTGTTGCTTCATTCAGCAAATACTATCGCATTATGAAATCCGTGCTTTTTTTCTCCCCATTAATTCCACAACTTTCTGAAACGTAGTCTTGTTCTTTGTTCATTATTACTAAATAAATATTTACTATATGATATAAAATATCTATATGATATATATGATGAGAAGTTATATCTTCTGTAAATGAAAATGCAGTTCCTTACAGATGCCAAAGACAATAATATATATACAGAGTGAATCAAAAGTCTGGACACGGTTGAATAAGTCGAGAACTGAACTTGGATCGAAAAACTAAAAAACGCGTGTTTAGTAATATTAATAAAATCTATATATGTTTTTATCTTTCTAGTTGCAGCTTTTGTGTTCATTTTTATCTCCGTAAAGGATGTCGAATGCATGCTAATTAATTTTAGAAAATCTATAAAATAATTGAGTATCATATAGTATTGTACTATATGATTATTGTACTATATGATATGTACTATAGTATTGTATCCTATACTGTTGAGTATCTTCATAGGACAATCTTTAACTTTTCCTTATGAGTTTGATTCAATGAAGAAAAGAAGTGGACTATTTTAAAGGAATAGTCAATGCTGAGAAAGATATTAGATAGATAGAAAGAAACTGATGCAGAAAGATATCATAAGAAAAGATCATCAGAAAATGTAAACTTAGTTCATATTCCTTTTTTCTTACCAATACTAAAATGAACTTGAAGCTAACTCACAAAAATTCCTCAGGCGAGATCGTTTGTAAGATTGGTAATATATGATCAAAACATGCTCACCATATCAATATGAATTCCTCCTTCATAGACAAGAGTTTTACATCATGATTTACATGCTGCAAAATCAGAATTAATTGGTTGCACTCAATCAATAGTTAAAAATTCGTCCTTTTACTCGGAAAACAAAAACTTGAAGTTTCATGTCCTACGTTTCTGATACGGAGACAAATGGAGATGATGATGATGATGATGATGATGATGATGATAAGAAAAAACTAAAATAAAATAGTAGAATAAAGGATGTGGGACAATCCCTAAAACACACACAAACTACTTTTTTGTACGATATATTTAACCTACCGCGATCAAGGTACCCCTGGGACGAGAGGTGATCTTTCCATCTCTGAGCTTCAAGTTCCGTACAAGGAAAGGCATTTCAAACATGTACCCTAATTAAATGTTTTTGCACTGAACCTAAGAAAAATATGCTCTCTTTATTGCTTTTTGAAGTATTGTTCTTCCTCATACATAAAGATGCAGCTAACTTACAATCATTGAAAAAAGCATCGTGATTTCGAATCATTGTTTAGCATAATTCAAAGGGTGTGTAACTTTAGGTAGTTGCTTCCGCATATACTCCACATTATGAACCAGTTGTTACATGAAAACCTCTGTTTAGTTTCCTTGATACACTTCGAAATAATTTTTTCACATAAATGCATCCACCTCTTACAGACCAAGGTTTGAAACAACCTAAACATATCTTAAATTTGTACTGAAAATTGATTTTACCAAACTGACAAGCGACGTTTAATGTGAATTTAGTTTTAACTTCTGAAGCCATTCCTAAACTTTTTCAAGACACTAATGTTCCCAATGTTCCCATAATTTCAGATTTTTTATACATAATATAATATAGTAAATGTTTATTACCGCATTATCTTGTTAAAGGGTGGTGATATTCTTTCTAAAATTAATTACCCGAAAACTCCCTTAACGTACATTACTTATATTAATAGTTTCTCTTTTGATTGTAATATATAATTTATTTCATATATTGTAATGTAATGCAGCCAAAACGTAGTAAAGAAGTTTATCAGTTTCTCTTCTTTTTACTAGAGTTTGAACAATAGGCCCTCTAGCGATAGTACTGCAATTACTGGAAATAGCACTGAATGTTTGGAAATTATCTGTATTCCACGGTGTACGTTGGAAATTATCTGATTGAAAACACGATTTAGCCAAAAGAAGAGTAATTATAAAAATAAAAATGAATATGAAATTGCAATAGAAACAGGAAGAAAGAACGTAATTAAAGAAAGAACAGTGCATGTATGTGACAATTGCTGGAATTTATAAAATACGTTTGTTTATTTTGTTCTCTTTTTCTCAACTGCCTTTGTATATAGAACGAAGAATGTTAAAGTTCAAGGTCTTGCTGCTTCAATAACGCGGAAAGTGAATATGTGATGCCTTGAATATTGAAGTAACAACTTGTTTTCGTGGCTCGCTAAGTTGAGTTGGGGCTTAGGATTTGCCTCCGAAAGTTCGTAATAGAGACGAAATAATCTGATACTGGAGTTACGGTTGACATTCGTAGCGGATTAAGTCGTAAACATACTCGCAGATATTTTTCGTTTCTTCGTCATTGATCTGGAATATTAACGGTTACTACGAAGATCTGAAACCAGTGTTTTCGCCTATTCTTCTATTATTTCCTGGTTTTTCCATAGATCGGCAGTATTTGTAGCTTTTGGAGCTTATTGGATTTTAGTGAGGGGTGACCAGTCCAGTTAGCAGCAGGTCCAAGAGTCTGGTAAGTGCAGTGTAGTTAATTAAATTTAATGGGCAATTCTTCGATTCATTATTTAATTTCATACGTCAAATTATCATAGGTGTCCATAGGGTCGGGAATTACAGTTGGTCTCTTTGAAATAGGTTCTATATAGTTTGAATGGTTCTATTAGTTTTGAATTATTTATTAGGGATTCAATCTAGTCATTATAATAATTTGATTTGTTCTGTTGTTAACATATTTACCTGTGATAGATTTGGATATGCTTTTTTCTTGGAGTATTATTATCTTCCTAGTCTGTCGTAAAAAAAATCCGTGACTTTGACTCATAGGTAAGTGCTAGGTAATACTTTGTTAATTCAATCGAGAGAATTTAGTATTTGACGAACTTTGCAAAGCGCTATTGCGTTATTGAAGAAGTAATTTCAGTGTTAACAGTTAAATTACATTTTTGTACTGTTGGAAACCAACGGCAATTTAATAAGGTTCGTCGTATTAATAAAAAATATGAATTATGTAGTTAATATGAATAGTTTGCTTTCTATTTGATCTACTTGTTGTCCAAAACTAGTTTAGAATGTTATTACCGTTATTAGTAATTTCATTTATTATCATTTGAGTCAAATTCATATTGAATTTGTTATTAATATTTGTTGAAAATTGCCATATTAAGTTTATAATAAATTATATTCTATTTGAAATTACGGGATTAATTTTTGTAACAAAACGTTATTTGATCGTTACCTTACTACTAGAATCCTTTTAGTGTAGATAATCTTTTCCGTTAGGAATTTGAGGTATAAAAATACTCGTTGAGCGCCTCGTTTCAAACAAGTGCACTGCAATACCTTATATTCAACTAGAGATTATTTATTACTAATTTATTTTTCATTATCTAATCGTCACTTCTGAGTAATGGCAGAGAGGACGGCTACAGCCTACTTTGCACCCCTCTACACTATAAGTTCAAGGGTTTGTTCTATAAAAGTGCCTTCTTATATTTTAATATATTAAGATACGCTCCAGTAACAATGTTTTATTAATTACTTTCAAATTCTATGTAAACCCAGGGGAGTAGCCACGGGGGACATCGGGGTCATGTCTCAACATTGAGTTCTTGCCCCC
Source organism: Thermobia domestica (assembly GCF_964235325.1). NCBI lineage: Eukaryota > Metazoa > Arthropoda > Insecta > Zygentoma > Lepismatidae > Thermobia > Thermobia domestica. Next base: position 131,505,122 of record NC_137460.1, read on the forward strand.
AAATGACAAGCTTATAAATCATTATCGTAAGATTACCTCGCTTGAGTCATTTAAAAATAACAAAGTTACACACAATTAATAATTTACGGTAAAATAGTATGGAAAATACTATTTTACCATATCAATCGAAAAATAATGTGTTATCCACGGGCGTCGTTGAGGGGTTAAGAGTGGAGCTTCCTCCCAAAGTTCCCAATTTCTTAACTAGTTGGCAAATTAAAATAACTAATTGGCAATTTGAAGAACCCCGTTTGTACGTTCTGCAAATCATTACCAGTTCTTTTATTGACTTGGCATATATTTTGTGTAGTTTTCTATCTTGAAATAAGTTGATATATTCGTTGAGAGCTTCTTTTCTTTTTGTAAGTAGTCAGTGCCAGATTTATGTATGGGTAAACAAGCTATAGCTTAGGGCCTTACTGTCTTGGGGGCCCCGAAAACCTAAGAAAAAACTGGATATCCATTTCCAAAATATAAGAAAATCAATCTATAAAAAAAATTTACATATACGTAGGACGTATCAACAGTTCTTCCTGTTGTGTTCTTCCTATGATGTAATTAATGGTGCTTCCTGCCCTTCTGCTATGGCCCTTCTGCTATCCTGCTTCATAAATTATCATTAGTTTATTCATTTCTGTATATAGGATGCCTACGTTCACCTGGACACGTAAAGGACCTCATTATCTTCAAAAGCTTAGCGCCCCACTAAACCTAAATCCGACTCTGTAAGTGATCAAACTTCACTTTTGTTCATTTGATATTCTAAACATGTTGAAGAATCTTTAATGAAAAATCGGGAAAATTTACCACTGACAAAACTGAATAGAGGTGTCGCACAGTGCGTCGAGCATATGGGAATAATGGACAAAAATAAAACAAATCATACTGAGACTTTTATCACATGTTTATTGTGTTGCAAGGCGTTCTTTGCTCACTTAGACTGAAGCAAAATTGTTCTTGAAATTATAGAACTTGACAACTGTACTTATATAGAAAATAATATCCAGTTCAGGGACGTAAAAGAACTATGTTAGACATTTAAGGCCTTATGCAGACTACTTCTGACGCGTGATTAGTGTCATACTAAAGAGTTCGACTAACATATGTTTCCTGCAGTAGTCAGGCCTTTGGTATAACGCTAAACATATGTCAAAACGACTCTGCATATGGCCCTTACTGTTTACGGCACTCGTAAACACGAACCCATACGACTCAAAACTACATAACACTAAAATATAATGAAAAGCAGTGCATAGAATGACTGAAGCAGTTCTAGAGTTTATATATATATATATATATAGATCAGTCAGTACCATCACTGTCTAAGTTATCAAATTCCATAGCGATAAAATTATGAAGTTGGACAGCATTAGCAGCATCAGTTTTGAAATAACTTTTCAGATCCGTATCTGTCCTCCTTTTCTTTGCGTGAATCTGTATCTTGGAGGAGACAATGGGGTCAGATAGAATAAGCATATGCTTCATCAGGTTTAAATAAGTATTGAAGAGAGAAGTTTTCCGTATAAGATGTAGCCTAGTGTGACGGAAGACTTTGTAGAGGGCTTCTAAAGCTTCTTCCGCATAACCGACAGTCCTTTGGACTATTCGTCATTTCTTGGTGTATTTAATTTTGCTGCTGCTTCTTTGGTAGCAAAGGCAAGCTCCTCTGCCGATTTAGTCGCTACAAGAGGATCTAAGCGCCTTTTCTTTGTTTTTACTGAACACTCTGCAAGCTGTTTACTGGTTCTACCGCGAGTAGAGCAAGCTACATCGGTCTTCACGTTGTTGTGATATCACTGTTGAAACAGAGTCCGGAATTGTACATGCACGATCAAACCACTCTTTACTTTTAGCTAGGAAAACCGACCAAACTCAGTGCGACATCTCCATTTTTTTGCTCAAGGTCATATTAATAACTTACTAAATTTCTCTAAACTGTTGTACACATCTTCTGTGGCGTCTTCAAGTTTATAACGACTACAAATAGCCTGCGTGGTTTCCGATTTCTTCCAATTAGCACTGGTGGTTGTTATTCATCTTTCAAAAATGTCCTTGTTTTTCATGGCGTCTTCTTTCGCAATTTCACTAATTACAGTCGATATTGCGGACACTTGCACACACACTATTGCTGAATCCAAAGGAAATCATTAAAGAAAGATATCCCTGCAGAGATCTCAAGACATGTTTAGGCTTTTTTGAGATATTCCAAATATACCAGTAAAAAATGATTACCAATCGTTCGTTGTAAAGGAAAGAACGTACCTGTGCTATAACTGCCCACTAGTGACACAAAGTCTCACCTTTCGCTTTGGTGTGAAGCACCAGTGCGATCGCTGCAGAGATAATGACTCAGGTCGGTTTAATATAGTAGTTGTGCATGCGAATTGTTATCTGTAAGAGTGTCATCTCGATTCGGGTCGGTCTAATGTGGTAACTTTGCGCGCGCCCTCTGTGGGCTGACGGGTTGTTATCAGTTTGTGGCTAGGGATTTCTGTCTTGTGAATCATTTGTGCTTCATTCCGTGCTATTTGCAAGTCCGAAGAAAATTGTTTCTTTTCTCATTTTTGTCCATTGGTCGACGCAATGTGTGTCGTGCAAAATTAAAACAAAGACAGAAGAAGCGTTTCAGTTGCAGATAGAGCATTCGACGCAAAAGCATTTGATACAAGAGCGTATACAAGACAACACAAAGCTTCTGGAGATTAACAGGAATTAATAGTCCTATTAATGAAATAAGAACAAGACAGTGACTGGTTAGTATAAACTTTTTACTATGTATAGTGTGTCAATTTGACAAATTTAAGAGTTTTATTTCCTAGGGAAGTAGATTTTGATATCAGAGTGTATATATTTTGTAACTGTATTTGCTTTGTGTGTAAAAGGACCTTTCCCTTTGAAACAAAAAGTGATCATATTAATACGGAGGAAAACAATAGAATATTTCAGTTGTTTTGCAGTAAGACTATTTACAGGGATTTTCGAGTAGGGAGAATTGAACAAAATGTGTTTTGGGAGTGGTACAGTAGATTTGTAGGGGTGTTGTTCGGTGGGGAGAAAAGCTACCATGGATGTCAAGCAGTGCCGTGCCTTGGGGTGGGGCGACCGCCTCAGGTGCAGATGTAAGGGGGCACAAATTTCGGGAATAATATGCGTAAACATGTATAAAATACAAGGAAAAAGTAATTAAAAGTGCTGAAAATCAAGAAAAAGCAGGGTTTAATTTTGAAAACTTTCTACCGTTTTGCGAGAAGCATGGTGATGCTTCGCGGCTGGTCTCTCGATCTCACCCATATGTACGGGGGCGCCGTGGTATACATTCCTCATGGGCGTTGAGTGAACAAGTTTTTAGTCAATTTTACATTTTGGATTTCATTCGCTTTTTCTTAATGCTCTTTGGTGTAAAACAGGAAGTAAGATATAGATGTTAATAAAATAATTGTTTGTTTAGTCACGAAAAATAAATAAATATTTTTGTTAGGAAAGCTTTAATAAATTAAGTCCAATTTCGAAGAAGATCAATCTTATGTAGACAGGTTCTGTGTACAAGGGCTTAAACTGAAATAGTTACCCAGAAAGGTATAACATTTGGCCCGGGACAGTAGTTCTGGGTTAAATATAATAAAAACTATCTGGAATATAATTTATAGAGAAAAATAATAATAATAATAATAATAATAATAATAATAATAATAATAATAATAATAATAATAATAATAATAATAAGAAGAAGAAGAAGAAGAAGAAGAAGAAGAAACAGCTTAAAAAGCAGTTCCTTAGCTTTCCGAAACAAATCCAAAATTTTCCGTTTTTTTCAGGCCTCAAGACAGTAGCTGCAACACATATTTTTTGCACTTGGCCCCCTTCAAACACGAAGGGCTCCTGCAACATTAACCTGCTGGCTACACCCCTGCGTAAAGCCATCCATGTAGTTAAGAATATGCTAGATTCAACTGTATATTTTGAGTAGCAAATCAACACCGAACATTGAAAGCTTGTTTTCAGTGTTAAGGTATGTAAATATTCATGTATTTTAAAGAATTTATTTATATTATCATTTTTATCCGAATTAAAACTTATCAGAATTTTGCAATTATTATTAAAATCGTAAGTGCATTTCTGTTATTCATCTACTTACCTGCGGGTTTGAAGCCACTGTTTGTTGAGGAAAAACAACATAAAACATTCACTTTAATCAGTTTAGTTTCAAGAGAACAAACACGGTTGTTTATATGTGTTCTAATCGATTTTAGACGTTATAAAAGCTGCTTTGAAGAAAATAATATAAACATATTAACATACTATACCACTTTGTGAGTGTTCATAATCCGAGTGTTCATCAAGACCTACTATAATGACTGGATAATAGTCATAATGTATCTGAGTATAACATTCGAAATATAATATACTGAACAAAAGATTATATTTTCGTTTACAATGTCTATTTATATAAATAAAATCACATTACTTGTTTCGTAAATAAATATTTAACGTGTTTCATCTATGAATAACAAAGAAAGTACATACTAATTCAATTGCAGCAATCACATATTGAATATATTTTCTATATACAGAGTGTTCTTTTGGACCAAACCAAAAAATAATTATTCTCATGATTCTAAAGTCAATATAATAGTTAAAATTGAATTCCGGATTTTGATCAGTGACTCGTAATTATGAACGCAAAATTGCGCGAGAGTTTGTTACATGCAAATGGGGAACATAGTATCAACATCTAAGTTGCAATTATCCGTATCAAACATTCTGCCAATATCGTAAAAGAAGATATAAATGGAGTGTAGTAACAGCATATCGGATTACTATACAATTTAAAGTCTCTTGTAATATATTACAAAATCTTTTTTACTTTTCGACGTTCTACAGTTACATTCAACGTCTCTATATCCAACATTTCAAATTAACAAAACAATTCACGAACGAACATGATAACGTTTTTTGCACTGTAACTAAACAGTTACTTCACGTTACGTAGAAACGGCATTTTAAACTTATTTCACCTTGGAATTTGGCTGCACCTATATATTATTTCACACTATGAATTCAGGGCTCACCTGGATTCATTTTCATTCGAAAGATATTAAACAGAAATGCAAGATCTTGTTTCATAATTTCAACCAAGTGTACTCTAACGGTCCCACTCACCTCAGCCGGGGCTTAGTATTTTTATTAGGTCACCCACTATCAATTAACATGCTCGCCCACATTAACTTCATTGAGCCTTGGTTATTCTGGCTCCTGGTTTATTTCCCTATCCATTTATAACGCCTGTGCTCATACGTAACATGTCCAATTATTGAACTCTAGATCGATTTAGAAATCTGATCATTATTTAAAATAAAACTAACAAGATATATATATATATATATATCTATATATATATATATATATATATATATATATATATATATATATATATATATGGGGGGTGTAAAGTTCATCCAATTCTCTAACACATTCTTAGTCGATGTGCATCACCATGGAAAAATCATAATGTGTAATGAACATGTATATCAGACTTTCCCTTTCCTAATTTTCACGTTGAAGCTCATAGCTTATCTGGCCTCTGCTATATGTTCAATTTTTATCGGATTAGATGTTAGTATATATTTGTTATTTGTTCATTGTTGAGAACATTTACAATAGTGATAATTCTAATTTTATTACTGTGCAAATTCAACATATTGTTACCTAAAAATTGAAAGGCTTATAAATGTATTTTCGTAAAATATTACATATAATACTTCAAGACGTACGTGTTACTTAGTATAAGTATCAAATACAACGCATTAAGTTTGTTCATGGAAAATTATTAACAATCACTTCACAACCACAACAACCACATAACTTCTAACTACCACCACTAAAATATTATACTATGTATACACTTAACCTTTTGAGTATCAGTGTATCTATCTTATACTTATGGTCTCTAGCTAGCTGGGATTTTGGCTTAGTCATTGTTCTTAGCAAATAAAGAATTTGAAAAATACAGTTATTAATACTTTTATCAAGGAAAACAAAAATTTTCTGACGTGTTTTCACCCACCATTCTTGAACATGTCAGCTAAGACGTACCTGGAAGATCTAACTGCATTTTCCAAATAACACAGTCCTCATCACCGTCGACGACCTTCTGCCAACGTTCTGGAATACCATGAATTCCATCGTGTTAGAACTTTGTGATCCATGAAACGTAGAAGGTATCAAGTGCATGTTGCAAATCTATTTGTGATTTCAATTGGCATCCTTTAAGGTTATTTTCCAAGGAATGCAAGAGGTGATAATTGGACATTTCAATGTGCAGGGAGTACGACGGATGCAATAATGTTTTCTATCCAAAGTGTAGAATAGTGCCCCTGGTCATCCTATCCACGTGGGGCTTAGCGTTGCTCTGTAGCAGAAGGACCTCATTTCGATTCAGAAATGCTGACGCCAGAGTTTTGAGTTTATCTTAAACACCGCTCAACTGCTGACAGTACACAGTTGCATTGATGATATGACGAGATGGTAGCAGTTCGCGATGCAAGATGCTGGGATCAATCCGCCAAATACAGGAGGTTCTTCTGGTTCAGTACTAGTTTTAGCTGTTCTGGAACCTCTTCATGGAATGTTAACCAATGATGATGGCGCAGTGGAGCTTTGTACAGAACACACTTTTCATCACATGGCAATACTCTGTCCAGAAATTGCTCCTTCCTCAGATGAAACAGCAAAGAAACACAGGTGTCTGCTTGGGTTGCCTAGTGACTCGGAGTCAAATCATGTTGACCCATCAACCCAACTTGTAGTGCTTCCCAAGTTGATGGAGGTGCTGTCGAATGGTTTCTACACTCACACTGAATTGTAGGCAAAGTTCCGTACATGTATGGCCACTGTTCGCCTAAATTGCTGGCTGAAGACTTTGCACATGTGTTCATCTTCAGGCACGCAATACGTGTTCGAGTGTTCCGTCACCGTCCTTAAGTTTTTAAAATCATCCCTCCACCCTCCGCGTAGTCACGGAATCCTCAACAAAGGTCTTGCATATCTTCGTCTTCGCTGCAGCTTCGTTTGACCCTAATTTGAACTTGTAGAGAATACAAGCCCTTATGGCGCTCTCTGGAGGTATCGTGTTCACACTGTCCTTGTGGAAGTTCACAGTATAACTGAGGTAGTATGTGAGATATAGCCTTACCAACACCTGACTTTCACCTTATCTCCATTCCCTTTCAAGTCACGGTGTAAGGGCCAATGGAACACGGATCTGTACAGAAAACGACAGAACTTTCTTGGTTACCTTTATAAATTAATGATTTAAGTTTGTCATTTTAACATCCATTTTACTAATAAATAATACTACATATAGAAAGATCATCATCATATTCTATTTAGGCGTTTGTTGCTTTAGTCACCTTGTGCAATACCACTACATCATCGTCTCTGTGTCAAATCGTGATACAAAACTTCTGTTATTCGTAACATTCAAGTAACATGCAAAAGTGCTAATCACTCTTTGTCCACGGACTTTGTTAAAATTGGGTTGAACTAAAACAACCACTTTTTATTGTGTATATTACTATAAATTCCACCGCCTGGATTTCTTAACATTAACTTTGTATGCTCGTATAATTTCTTCACTAACTGATCTTTTCCTTAACACACAAACTAAAATGGTTTGTCATTAGAAAAGAGTGTATGTCTTTTCTGTCACGTAGTTAATAGTACTCGTTTGAAATACCCATAACAATATGACCGACAAGGAACGTGGGAAAAGATAGATCTTGAAATATGGGGATGAGATGTATCTTTATTTATTTAAGAAAATATAAATCCATTGTTTCAGCGACATCTGTTGTTGAGAAATCAATAGGCAGTAGTTCTGATATTATGGGTCTAATTTCGTAACGATTCATATTTTTCGCTTTTGTTTGCAACAACCAATATATCAGATTTTCTTACTTCTTATATAATTTGCGTTAGGTTTTTATTCAAACATTTTGCGCGGACCGGAAACGTTGATTTGACTATCGTTCGGCGTTCTTCTTGCATTGTGTTGAGGTCTTGAATTTTGTATTTAAATATATTCATCGTTGCTCTCAGGATTACTTATATTCTTCTCGTTTGTTGTAGGTATAACTTACAGATGGAAAACTAATTATTGTCTCAATCTCTTAAGAAATTGATATCTTATTTACTCTAACGTTACTTAGTTTTTGCCAAACTGTGTTAAAAAATTTTGTTACTTTACGTGTAAAAAAATTACCTTACCATTTTTTATTACTTCTTACATGCATTTGTCAATTTTTGTGTACCTGAAACTTTCTCTAATTTTCAGCTTTTATAGTGGATTTATTCCCTTTTACTGTAATAGCTTATTCTATTTTAATTATAAATTATCAGCGTTCTAAGTCGAGTTTAAATCGACCAAAAGTCCAAATGGTCCTGGAAAGAAGCGTGTTCCAAGAGGAAATGCTTTTCGTGGATCCTGTATCCTATATCCTGAAATATTAATTATTTCTTAAAAGCGCTCCTTTTATTAGTTCAGTGTCTTATCGCATGTTCTCTATTCCCCCGTAAACTTTCTTCCTAACCATCCTTCCTCTTACTCTATTTTCTTTTCACCCATTTCTATTTTAAGCTTCTTTTTTTCTATATCCGTTGGTATGTAGTTATTTGTGAAACACATCTATGCCTTCGACTACTTTCATTTACTAAACTAGTCCCTCTATATTCTGTTCGCGTTAAGCAATAAAATCACCAATTTATGATAGAGATACCTTGATGCAAATATCTTCTTTGTTCTTTAATGCAAAACATTTCTTTTCAAAAAGTACAATTTCCATTCATATAAACTTAGAAACTAAACGTCTTTGATAATGGACTCCAACCACAGAGTTAGATTATTGGTAATTTCAAATCATTTCTTACATACAGAAAAGATCAGAAAGATGTACAGAAAGTTAAATGATGAATTACAGAGAGAAACAGACACAGTGAGGGAAGAGTTTTATGAAAGAAAATGCCAGGAAATAGAAGAATTAGAAAGAGCTGGGAAATATGAGGAAACGTACAAGGAGGTAAAATTAATGGAATTTGGGAGGAAACAAGGGTATATTATGATGGAAGTAGAAAATAAGAATTGGAAGGTAGTCACCGAGAGAAATGAGGTAAGATGGAAAGATTGAAAGAATACGTTGAAGACTTATATGAGAGTAGGGATAGACCGTGTCACCTAATGTTGAAGTAGAAAAAGAAGTAGGCGAGAATGATAAATGATTTAGTATTCTTCGGGATTGGTTTGAAAAGGCTATATCCAAGATTAGGAATGGAAAGGCAAGCGAGATAGATAATATACCAATCGAATTCTTTAAAAATATTGGAGACAAGTAAAAGAAAGAATTGTTCCGACTATGTAATGAAATACATGAAACTGGAAAGTGGCCAAAACACTTCCTGAAGTTGACCATGATACTGATGGCTAAGAAATCGAACCCAAAGAGATGTGAGAAATACAGAACTTATTGTCTCATATCTCATGCAGCTAATGTTCTACTCCGAATACTGAATATAAGGTTATATGGAAGAACTAATGAACTTGAGGAGAAGCTGTTTGGGTTCAGAAGAGCTAAGACCACAAGAGATGCTATTGGATTATTAAGGACGATTGGTGAAAGATTTATGAAAAAGGAAAAAAGGTGTATTTTTATTTATTCATCTACAAAAGGCTTTTGACTGTGTGAATTGGGAATTGTTGTTCTGAGTTCTAAAGAAGATAGCGTTGGAATGGGAAAATCGAAGACTAATAAGAAACTTATACATAAACCAACAAGTAAGTGTTAGGATAGATGAAGATTTGACGGAAGAGAATGCAATTGGAAGGGGAGTTCGACAAGGATGCTGCCTCTCGCCAACACTATATAATGCCAACGTACAAGAGATAGTGAAAAAGTGTTAACATGATTATGATGGAAATTTCGGTAAGGGGTAGAATGATTAGATATACACACAGAGCCCGAAGTACAAGGTATGGCATAAAAATATTTGTCAAACCTGTCCGAAATAGGGCACATACACATGTCGTAATGATACTAAACAAACTTCCAACAACGCAAATAATACCGTCACTGAACACGCTGCCAGAAGACGCTAGAAATATTAATTGTAGTGGAAATAATGCTAGTTTAGTTACTAGAACACATTTAAAAGGTGCTAAATTTCTATTCTAACAATATAAATGAATCAATTGTTTTTGATAAAAAAATATCCTTAAAAATTCTAGATCAAGCGACAAAGTACTACATTGGTAACACTGATAATAAGAGACAAACGACAACCGCCTCACGTTTCCGCGCATGTGTATAAATTTTTGACGTACAACTACCATCTCAAACATTGCCCCAGTGACCAAAACATAACATACTAATAAGTCAAAACTAATGAAAAAAAGGAAGTAGATAATTTTGACATGCTATAGTTGCTCACATTTTATGTTCATGACGGACATATCCGTAATGTCAAAAAAATCGACGTATTTCCTTACGTCCACCATTAGAAAGCAATTCATTTTTACAGATTGAAGTAAGTCCAAATTTGAAGACATGCATTTTTGTGTCGTTTTGAGTCGTTTCGGGCTCTGTGTGTAAGATTTGCAGACGATATGGCGCTTGTTGCAGAGTCTGAAAAGGAAATCAATAAAATATATGGAAACCTGAGGGTGGGCTTTGAAGAATATGGGATGAAAATAAATGTTAGAAAGACAAAACCCATGGTGATTTGAAGTAAGAGGTCTGTGTCAAATATAAAAGTGGAAGGGGAGCAAATAGAACAAGTGAATAGTTTTTGATATCCTGGGAGTATTCTTAGCAATGACATGGAGTACGTACGTGAAATAAAGGCGACGATAGTAATGGCAAAAGAAGCCTTTAGGAGGAAGAAAAGTCTGTTTTGCGGTACCTTGAATAAAGAGTTGAGAAAATGACTCATAAAATGCTTCGTGGGGAGTGTTGAGCTGTATGGGGTGGAAACGTGGACATTAGTAAAATTGAAAATGGAAGTCTTCGAAATGTGTGTGTGGAGAAGAATGGAAATAATTATTTGGGTCGAGCGGAAAATTAATGAGAGGGTGTTAGACATGGTACTGCAATTAACACTTCAATTTATTAACTTATCTTGTGTTTTCTGTTTACGTTATAGATAGATATAGAGCAGGCGAGTGCTGGCCCACCGGGACCTGTCCCGGCGTGCCCTGCGAAACATCACATTATAAATAAAGGCACATGTTTTATTATAATAAATTTTTACCGTTGTTATTGCTAAAGACCCAATACCAAGAAGAATTGGATAAGAACAGTGCGCTCTTTACATAAGGCGCCCTTTCAAAATCACATCAAAGATAAATGGTTTTATTTATTCTTTTGTATACCACAGTTCTGTGCAATGAACACATACTGTTACTGCAGATATAGAATCCGTGAGAGGTACAGCGCGCCCTGCGAAACATCACATTATGGATATTACGCAAGGACATATTCTAAGGGAATGGGGTCCTTCTGCTACAGAGCAACGCTAAGCCCCACGTGGATAGGATGACCAGGGACACCATTCTACACATTGCATGTAAAACATTATTGCATCCGTCGTACTCCCTGCACATTGAAATGTCCAATTATCACCTCTTGCATTCCTTGGAAAATCACCTTAGAGGATGCCAATTGAATTCACAAATAGATTTGCAACGTGCACTTGATACCTTCTACGTTTCATGGATCACAAAGTTCTAACACGATGGAATTCATGGTATTCCAGAACGTTGCGAGAAGGTCGTCGACGCTGATGGGGACTGTGTTATTTGGAAGATGCAGTTTGATCTTCCAGGTACGTCTTAGCTGACATATCGATGTTCGAGAATGGTGGGTGAAAACACGTCAGAAAATTTTTGTTTTCCTTTATAAAAGTATTAATAACTGTAGTTTTCAAATTTTTCATTTGCTAAGAACAATGACTAAGCCAAAATCCCAGCTAGTAGAGACCATAAGTATAAGATAGATACACTGATACTCAAAAGGTTAAGTGTATACATAGTATAATATTTTAGTGGTGGTAGTTAGAAGTTATGTGGTTGTTGTGGTTGTGAAGTGATTGTTAATAATTTTCCATGAACAAACTTAATGCGTTGTATTCGATACTTATACTAAGTAACACGTACGTCTTGAAGTATTATATGTAATATTTTACGAAAATACATTTATAAGCCTTTCAATTTTTAGGTAACAATATGTTGAATTTGCACAGTAATAAAATTAGAATTATCACTATTGTAAATGTTCTCAACGATGAACAAATAACAAATATATACTAACATCTAATCCGATAAAAATTGAACATATAGCAGAGACCAGATAAGCTATGAGCTTCAACGTAAAAAATTAGGAAAGGGAAAGTCTGATATACATGTTCATTACACATTATGATTTTTCCAGGGTGATGCACATCGACTAAGAATGTGTTAGAGAATTGGATGAACTTTACACCCCACCCACATACACACACACACACACACACACACACATATATATATATATATATATATATATATATATATATATATATATAGATATAGATATAGATATATCTTTTTAGTTTTATTTTAAATAATGATCAGATTTCTAAATCGATCTAGAGTTCAATAATTGGACATGTTACGTATGAGCACAGGCGTTATAAATGGATAGGGAAATAAACCAGGAGCCAGAATAACCAAGGCTCAATGAAGTTAATGTGGGCGAGCATGTTAATTGATAGTGGGTGACTTAATAAAAATACTAAGCCCTGGCTGAGGTGAGTGGGACCGTTAGAGTTCACTTGGTTGAAATTATGAAACAAGATCTTGCATTTCTGTTTAATATCTTTCGAATGAAAATGAATCCAGGTGAGCCCTGAATTCATAGTGTGAAATAATATATAGGTGCAGCCAAATTCCAAGGTGAAATAAGTTTAAAATGCCGTTTCTACGTAACGTGAAGTAACTGTTTAGTTACAGTGCAAAAAACGTTAACATGTTCGTTCGTGAACTGTTTTGTTAATTTGAAATGTTGGATATAGAGACGTTGAATGTAACTGTAGAACGTCGAAAAGTAAAAAAGATTTTGTAATATATTACAAGAGACTTTAAATTGTATAGTAATCCGATATGCTGTTACTACACTCCATTTATATCTTCTTTTACGATATTGGCAGAATGTTTGATACGGATAATTCCAACTTTGATTTTGATACTATGTTCCCCATTTGCATGTAACAAACTCTCGCGCAATTTTGCGTTCATAATTACGAGTCACTGATCAAAATCCGGAGCTCAATTTTAACTATTATATTGACTTTAGAATCATGAGAATAATTATTTTTTGGTTTGGTCCAAAGGAACACTCTGTATATAGAAAATATATTCAATATGTGACCTAGCTGCAATTGAATTAGTATGTTCTTTCTTTGTTATTCATAGATGAAACACGTTAAATATTAATGTATAAAACAAGTAACTTGATTTTAGTTATATAGATAGACATTCTAAACGAAAATATAACATTTTGTTCATATATTATATTTCGAATGTTATACTCAGATACATTGTGACTATTATCCAGACACTATAGTAGGTCTTTAAGAATTGATGAACACTCACAAAGAGGTATAGTATGTTAATATGTTTATATTATTTTCTTCGAAGCAGCTTTTATAACGTCTAAAATCGATTAGAACACATATAAACAACCGTGTTTGTTCTCTTGAAACTAAACTGATTAAAGTGAATGTTTTATGTTGTTTTTCCTCAACAAACAGGAAACTCGTAGGTAAGTAGATGTATAATAAAAGTGCACTTACAATTTTACTGGTTGGAATGAATGCGTCTGAAGAAGAACTTGTTAAAATAATTTTGGAAGGAATGAATCCAAATCAGAAATTCCATATTTAAAACTTGTATATTCCAAGAGATAGGATTGAACTTTTAGAAATTGCCGATCAATACATTTCATTTACTAGAAACTGACTTAATTATCATAAACGTTTGGTACGCAGTAAAGGAAATCGAATTTAGTACTATCTAGTTGCAGTGATAATAACAACCAATTTCGGAAAGGTAGTTTAGATTTAAAAATTAAAATTTGATAATGGTTCATAAAATCGAATGAGGAATATATCTCGGATGTAGTACCAGTTGTTCATTATCCAAAAGATAATCATTCTACAAAAGTTAGTGAAAAATTAAGTGCAACTATAACTTGTGAATTATAGAGAAGTGGTTCTGAGTTTGAACTTAGCTAGTTACCTTGAAAGTATTAGTTTTCGTATCGTGGATAGACTTATATGTGAGTATTTGTTGGAAACGCCGTTTCTAAGGAAGACGAAGTCAGTATTTTATTTTTCGAATAATAGATTGTTACTTTATAATGACAGGAAGATTATTCGCCTAAATTTCCATCGCGTAGTGAAGAATAAAAAAGGAGGATTTAAATCTATTCAACTGGGTCACCATCCTGAAGATTTGGAGAAAGGAGCTTCGAATGTAGCTTAATTTACAGGTCATAGAGCTGGGATAATTTTTTATTTATTAGAGAAGATTTTGATTCGTTGTGTTTTTCACACAAGAAAGTCCAATGCGATCTGTATTACCAGAATGTGGAATTGATATAGTTAAATATTGATAATCCATCTTTATTGCAGTTAAATGAGTTGCGATAGAGGTTAAAGGGGAATGTAGGAATGGTGATAGAGATTAAATTGGAGTCGGAAGTGGAGAACAGCAACAGTAAGGAAGAGTTAGAGTGTGGACACATTTCCAGCAAAACTAAACCATAAATGGTACAAACAGAGTCAATGTTGATACGACGAAACGAAAGTGAAATTCCCTTCAATGTTTTTAAGATTTAGCGATTATTTCGAGGGGAGTTAAGGATGGACATAGTGATGTGGATTCTTTCCAAACTTTGGATGCTAGTGGCTGCATGAACGTTGGTGGACTTCAGTTCCCTGTGAAAGGTGAAACAAAATATGAATGAAGATATACCATTAAACGCGAAGAATATGATTCCGAAACCAGCTAGGATTAGGAAAAGGAGAAGGCGGATGAAGAAGAAAGAAAATCAGGATGACGTTAAGAAAATTGAGGAGAAGATTGAGGTGAATTTTGAAGATCGAAATAGAGTAGTGAAGACTTCGGACGATCCTACGGTAGTTGTGAATAATGATAAAAATCGAGTACAGGTTAAAAATTGAAGGATGAATATTTACTCGCAACCGATTCTGAAGCTTTACATGTTGATCTGGAGCAAAGTGAAAACTTCCATGCCTTAGTGAATTGTTATAGATAGTTTTTAGTTCATGATAATTCCACTCTGGGTGAGAATAAAGAACAGCTGAAAAACCATTTAAACATAAAGATAGAAAAAAACAAACTTGGATCATAACGATTATAGATACTATGATTCGTATACCTGGTCATTCATTAAGATGATGGAAAATAATTATTCGAATGTTATTAGTGATAGAATAGGATGCACAAAAGACTACGTAGGGAGGATTTATTTATAGGAAACTAAGCCATTTATGGAGTAAGCCCTCCGAATATCTCGTAAAGAGAAAATTTTCGAAGAACAAATTGGAGTTAGTTCGACAAGTGATCTTGGTTGAGGTAGACCATTCAAACTATGGGAATAATTGCTTTGTGGTAAGTTTTTGTGTGAGTAAATGCATGAGAATAATACATATAGAATGGTGGGAAATTATATTGAGGTCAACAATTTGATAGTTAATTATGTTAGCCCGTCTCCAAATCTTGAAGTGTGTCTAGATGTGACCAGTCAATATTTATTTATTAATTTTTCCTTAAGTATACTGCTTGTCTTTGATCCGCCTGTGCTCCTGACGGACATGAATGTTACAAGTACCCTTAGTAAGACTTCAACTATGGTTTCTATCCATTAACATTCTCGCCGTCACTAAATTCATTAAACCTCGCTCGTTCGGTCTCTTCTTTTATTTCCCCATCCACTTATAACGTCTATGCTGGAATGTGTTCACGTCCAATGGCCATTTCTACTGTTTTGTATTGCTCTAATAAAAACTTCAGAGCTAGCTGATTAAAGAGAACACTTCCTTTCGCTCATGCGACGATTCTAACAAGTCAAAATTTGCGTGTGCTTAAAACAACGACCACCATGTTGAGTGCTAATTTCTTATATGCAAATTCATCGTCGATTCGATAGTTATGCGCTCAGGGAAGGGCCCAAGGAAATTAATATATGAATAAACATTTCTTGAAGTAAAAATAATCTAAAATCTTTATAGAGCTCAACAGAAGGGCGCAAAAACTTACGATTATAAATATGTTCTTGAGCATTCTGATAATTTACCAGTGCTATTATCGAACTACTTTACACATTAGCAATATTAAGTCATGACTTTTTCGCAGTTACTGACGTTTTCTTTAGCCAATGGAACATACTCGTAAATTGTTTGTATTAATCCATGTAAACATTTACAAATTGACTGAAGTGTTTTGAGCACATTAGTTAACATTTAAACCAACAAATAAGCAGATCTGATCTCGCAGTAATGATAACAAACTAGTTACAGTTGCTTATTACTGAATAAAATACAATGAAATTTATACTTTTATATTCCACGAATATGTTCTGTAGGGGAAGGAAGACGGATGATTAATGAGAGAGAATGATTATAAAATAATCCATGGAATGGTCATGTGGGAGGAAACGTCTGAATAGGCAGAAAACCCACGAACACAATGCTGTCCACCACAAATTCATATGGCTTGAATTCGAACCAGGTACCTCACACTAGAGGTGAGTGCTTCACTATTGATCTACTGTGTCCTTTGATAATAAATGTTTGTTATATGTCACGACGAGTAATAAATACAATATTCTGTTCCAGTGAGTGAAACAATATAAGAGAAATCAATCTACTGTATGAAACATATCAGAGGCTGAACTAGCTTCAAACGTTTGCTTTTATGACTTTTTTCTTTTCAGTTGTGGACCTCAGAACAAAAATCGAAATACTTTCACGATATAAACTTTTGCAAATGTATCACTATATACCAAATATTAATCATTTCAGAGCTGAGAGTTGGCTTGCAGCACACCCAAAAATGTAGAGGGGACCGGTAGAAGTTAGGGGGGGCTAATGCAACCATATTATAGTTCATCACCATATTATAGTTTATTTGCAAGCCAACCTTGAAAATTTTAAGGAGCAGAAAAATTTAGGGGTGCTTCCCGTGGATACGGGACTCTCTGAAGGGGAGAAAGAATATAAATAAACTTATGTTTGTATACTTAGAACACTATTTCGTGTGAGGTTATTGAAGTTAAGAAAAAATGAAGTTTCAAAGTAACAGCACAACTATGTCAATAACATTCATGTTCAGGCTCGAAAAATTCTAGACGCCAGGTAGTCAAGACGATTGGAAATATGAGTCTGACTCCTAAGTAAGTTAAATCAGAAATAAAATTATGAAGGCTCATGTATGAAATTCAAATATTATGGTCATAGGCGCCGACTTGAAGAAAATATTGGGGTGGGGGGTCGGGTCAAATAATGAATAAATATACCATATTCAGCCGTTTTATATCAACTGCTTCATGAAGGCTGTCTTCTTCCCCAGATCTCACTCCGCTGCCTCCGCTCCGCTGTGAAATTCACGTCCTAAGTCAAATTTATTTAAAGGTATTAAAACAAATTCAAGTTCAAAGTTTGGGAATTCACTGCAAGTTTGCGCACCGCATTGATCTTCAATTGTCATATCAGTGCTGCCAGAGTGCTCTATTGAACACAGTTTCGAAAATGGCGTTTTCTATTAAAATAAGAAGGGTGTTCCTAATATTGAATTAAGGGTACGACGAAGTTTTTGACAAATTCTTGCTGCTCTTTATTAATTTTTTTCTCAGCAGGATTATATTGGGGGGGCTAGGACCACACTTTTAAATATTAGAGGGACCACAAATGTCTTGTCCCCCCCCCCCCCCGAAGTCGACGCCTATGATTATGGTACCTAAATTTGAGAACCAGCGCCTAGGTCACAAGTTCTCGAGCACTCATCTTATGACAGTCTTCCGGCAGCCTAGCCGTCTGTCTTCCTCTGTTCTCTACATTTTTCTTCGGCTTCAAACCACCGCGGTGAGCACAAAAGCATTTCCCTTGAAGAACTACAATAAGAAAGTAAAGCGGTATATAATACGATTCTTGTAGCATTTAGATAACAATAGCTGTATCAATGGAGTGGAGTCATCAATTGCTAATATGCAGAGCAAATAGTAGAAAAAATGAAAGGATGTAACAGGATATTTTAAAAGGGATTAAGAGCTTTTATGAGCAAAATGTGCTTAGTTGTTGCCGTAATATAATAGCATAGAGATTCGCTACAAATATTCAAAACAAAGAAAAGCTAGGATATAATCGCCTAGATATCCTCAATCTGCGCACGAGCTGATATAGTGCTTAGACTTGAATGTTTCTGGAGTAATACAATAGTAAAGCAACCCTGCTTAAGTGCATCGGCGCAAATCTGTCTAAAAACATTTGAGGGGGACGACGGGTAAGACCGTTCCCATAATATATATAAACGATGTTGAAAATATTTATGAAGTTGAAAAACAATGCTGTGACGGATCAACGGAGCAGAATTGTATTCATGGCGTATTTTGGAGCATATCGGGTTCAAGCTACCCCCGAAATAAATTTGTTATTTTTTTGCATTCCACGTAGAACAATAATCACTCTTACCATTTCTAAGAATGTCATTGACTTTCCATTTTCGTATTCTCCTAGTTCAGAAATAATACTGTATTTGTCATATTTCATTCCATGTAAGAACTGCGTCCTTTTGTTCTTTCTTTCGTCCTTTCTACTTTTATTTTCATTTTTCTTGACGTTACTTTCTTTCATTTCGCCTCTCATACTTTATCGACCGTTGTCAGTTTTGATTCAAGTCGGCCGTCATCAGTAACACCAAAGCTAAGAGGAGTTGACAAGCGAAACTGGTGTTCCATACCAACTTGCGCTGATATCAACATGACAGTACTTTAGTTATTATAACAATGGAAAAATTATATCGTTTAGTTATTTTTAAAGGAAGGAAATGTTTGAATTAAAGAAAATCAAAACGGGGGAATAATTAGACCGGGATATTAGGGAGGCCAAGAGGATGCTTCCTTTTTCTTGTATGAATAGAATAAAGGGTTAAATTCATTCCTCAATTTTTGTATCATATAATATATAATTCATCGGTCTGTAATTCTTGTCATTATAGCTTCAATTTACGCATAAATGAAAATATATTTAATTTTCAAACTTAGGTGGGCAATTGCCCACTTCCTCCCTTGTGTTGGGAATAGCCCCTCGAAACAAAATCCTAAATACGCCATTGGTTGTTTTAACATTGAGAGGTGGCAGATTTAAGGCTTATTCTAGAGAAGGGAGATGAAACTTATATTGCGGTAGATGAATCTGATCATCTGTTGTAGAGTATATTATATATTAGGCGATGTAGATGAAGTAGTAGTATATACAAGTATTGCAAATCACTGCCGTGAACAGACACACTGAAATCTGAATACATGCACATTCATAATTGGAATGTTTCTAATTACGCATCCATAAGGTTTTACGTTAAAATTGTTTTATAATAATGTATAATATAAATAATGACTTCCCCAAAACTATGAAGAAAGAATATCTTACGTATGACGCAACAATACTCTTTGAGCAAAATGATGATAATCTCAATAACATTATAAGAATAGTTACAGAAATCTGACGCGCATCATATATTCTTTAGTTAACAAATGTAACCTTAAGATTATGGAGAAAAATATTCCAGTAATTGAATTCTTTTCTTTGCTTACGAAGCATCCTCTTTCTAGAGAAAAATTGGGACACGCGGAAATACGTAGGAACAAACCATGGTTCGAACTAGCAGAGAAGAGAAAATAGGCGAAACAATTCAGCTACAGCAAATTTCGTAGACATCAGGCGGGAAACTTCCAAAACTTTTAGAACAAAAATACGCGATTTTTTGAAAGCTAAAATTTAGGAACTTGAAGATATTAGTAAAATAAAAGCATTCGGGACATGTATAAAGGAATCAACGAATTTAAGAGAGGCTATTAACCTCGTGCTTATATTAAAGAAAGCTGATGGAACAGTTCTCACTCATACAGATAGCATTTTAAATAGATGGAAAGATTTCTTTGACGATTTGCTTAACACACAGCCAGAAACTAATGTGCGTGGAGAAAGGGAGATAGACACCACACAACCGTATATTTCTAAACCCAATCGAATAGAAGTAGAAATCGCTATAAAGAAATTAGAGAAACTAAAATCTCCGGGTGTGAACTAAATTCCGGCTGGGTTATTTTTAGCTGGAGGCGAAAAACTGTGGAACAAACTACACAAACTCATTCTCCTTATTTAGAACAAGGAAGAGTTGCCACAAGAGTAGAAAGAATCAATCATTGTTTCAATCCACAAGAAAGGTGACAATACTGACCCTAATAATTATCGAGGCATCTCTCTTCTGTCAACATTCCATAAAATCCTTTCAAACATTCTATTAGCAAGATTGACACCATATGCATATGAAATTATTGGAGATTATCAGCGTGGATTTAGTTAAAATTGATCAACTATCGACCAAATATTTACTATTAGCCAAATACTCAAAAAGAAGTGGAAATACAGCAGCCCGATACATCAACTATTTATTGATTTTAGGAAGGCTTAAGACTCGGTTAGAAGAGAAACATTGTACAACATTCTTACAGAATTTGGAATACCGATAAAGCTAATTAGATCAATTAAGGCGTTTCTAAATGTATCCCAAAGTAAAGTCCAGGTAGTTAAATTTCTAGCCACGAGCTTTCATGTCGAGAATGGCCTGAAACAAGGAGATGCGTTATCGTCATTATTATTTAACTTTGTCCTGGAACACGCTATAAGGAAAATCTGCCAAGAGAAACAAATTTCATCTCACTTTCCTTTGAGCAGTCGTACACAAATAATCACACTAATCTGCAAAAAGCACTTTTGAAATCAGATTATTAGGAGAGCCTCCAGTGTCGATGTTGGGGTGACCTGTCTCCCATTTCCCCGGAATTTGTGCTCGTACCTACAGCTGAGACAACTTTCCAGCATGAGCAGAGGGGCATATTCCCTTGTGGGATTTGTTGCAATTTGTGCCCAAGTAGCGAAAGTGGAATTAATACATATTGATGAGACTACTAAACACACTACAGCACGAAATTCAGTTTGAAATACTACAGAATACTATTCCTTTTAAAAAATGGAAAAACTAAGAGAAATCAATTTCATCTTACATTCCTTTGTGGCAGTCGGACACAAATCATCACTTTTTTCCCAAAAAAGCACTTTTTACGTCAGATTATTGGAAGGGCAGTCCCCCCAGCTCCGAGATTGGAGCTACATGCCCCCTCGACCCCCGGGATTTGCACCAGTGTTTAAGTGTATATGTATCTAAAATATTTGCAATGATAGAACATTTAGAATTGACCGTTAATGTATTTCAAACTAGGAAAATATGTCTTACTAACACATTACGTTTATATACAGTAAGTGTATTACTTATTTTGCCATTTCTCCTTTCAGTATTCTACTAAATTTATTTGTAGTTTGCAGTAAGAAACTGTAAAATGAAAAGATTCATTGAAGCTTCTATTGAAGCTCACAGAGCGATACGGACCAGTGACATCACGCCAAAACTTTGTCTGTGCTGCCGTGACGTAAGCAACTCATTTTTCCAATGTTTGTAGCATAGTATCTCCGTAGCGAAGAAATATTTAAATGAGATTTTTGGTATGTGGTATATTGAAGACTAGGTGTACAGTGAGGGACACTTCTGGATGGTACAGCCATATGGAGATTTACAGCTAAATTGCTCCACCAACTGAGTCCCAAGCATTTGCCGGGAAGCATGCAACCAAATTAGCTGCAAAGGAAGGCGGGTGGCATAATCGTCAAGCACTGAAAATTACGAAAAATGCAACGCTGTGAAACAGTTTGAAATCCAAAGAAATGGTAAAAGCGTTGATCCGAAAACTGCTTCTGAAGCTTCTAACGTCATGATATGGCTGAGCAGCAACAGGGAACTTCAGATAAGAATTAATGTTGTATCACAAATTTCTTTTTCATTACATTATGAAAATTGTATATCATCTCTCTTCCTCACCTCCGTTGTACATTTTCTTGAAAACTTCACACCCTGGCATAGCTTATATGAAAGGACCAAGTGAGAAAGCGTAAGTTATGTCAATCGCTCGCGTAACTAACCACTAAAGTGTGATACCTATTGTAAAATCAGTGCCGAACGTCAGTGTCTGGGACAATTTGATCTCAATTTGTTCGTCTGTATGTATGTATGCACCGCGCTACAGGGCGCAGTTTTTGGTCTTTTAACATTAAATTTTGAGGGTAGAGGGAGGAGATGTCGGACATTGCTGTATAGATTTTGACTGCGATCTGACGTAAAATTTCAAACTTGGTGGTTCGGAACACATTGTAAACAAATAGCCCTGTCTCATCTAGCCTTGCTATTGATGCAACACTGTAATCAATCTAACTGAACAAACTAATTTTATGTGTTTCGAACAAACTTGGGTTGCAGGATAAATTTGGCCCCAACTGAGATTTTATAAAATATTTTTAGATATGATCACAAGGGATCCAAGTCCACTTTCAGAAATGTTCACTTTGCTCAACAAACGTAGTATATTCGTAGCCAAGGTTTCGAAATAAATGAAACAAAAACCGCGTGAAAGGATATGGGCTAGAGTTTCATAGGACAACCGCTAGACAAACGGGGTTGATGGAATGGGGCAGGAGGTATAATTTCCCCCTCCTTGCTCAAATTTAATATATTATATTATATTGTCTACGCTGCAGCGTGGGAATGATTAACAAGTCAAGCTCTGAGTGGCATAGTTAATGATGCATAATTACATTAAATCAATGCAGAGTGTGTCCAAAAGAAGACACCTACGGAAAACGTCATATTTTCACAACCACGAATCCGAGATGAAAGAAAGAAAAACTACATGACAAGATGCAATCTAGAATTTTATATAATGGCCGCTAGAGAGGGGCGTTGTTTTAGAGGTCATCTGCCCCTTACCCTGAATTTCAGATTTTGGGTCAGTAATGCAGATTTAAGAAACCTTTTGCTGAGCAATGTCCAATATAAAAGAATTGAAGTCCTTACACCGAATAAATACGGATTTCGATAAATTATAATACATTTCCATTGGCCGTAGGGAGCTATAGGCCTATATTGTTCTCTCGTACTTTTTTGGCCCAAGGATTCCAAAGAGGGGTGTACTTTCGAGTTTAGGGCCTGCTTAAAATTCTGGAAATTGGTCCTAAGCAACTTTCCAGTTTTAATCATCTGTATGTTCTCCGTATTTATTCGGTGTAAGGACATCAAGCTTGTTTTGTTGGACTTTTCCTAACAAAATATTCCTAAACGCCTTACCGTCCCAAAATCTGAAATTCTCTGTGGGGAAGGGGGCGGTTGCCCTCCTGTTCCACTGACGCTCCTGTCTAGCGGCTGTCACATGAAACTATCCCACGCCCTTTCGGATGGTTTTAGTTACATTTGCTTTGTACTCTTTGATTGCGAAGAAATTACGTTTTGAAATAGAATTCATTTGCTGAGCAAAAATGAACTTTACTGAAAATGGCTTTGGATCTATTGTGCTCTGAACGCCAAAAAATATTACCTTTCTTCAATAAATTATTGACTCGCAAAGCAACGAATTACATAGGCTTGCAGAAAATATTCTGAAGGTAGGACAACATGAAGGGTGCTTCTAACATTAATTTTCAACATTTTATTATTTTAAAATAATTTTATTAGCATCAATGCTATGAAATAGTAATCAAATTTTGCAACAAAAGTCTCACCCGCCTCCGTGAAGCTTAGCCCTTAAAGGCATAACTAGAAAAGTTGCAAAAGCGATAACTCCGAAATGACTTGCTTTAGACCTAAAATAATCGCACAACCGTATTTCTGGTAAACTTTTTGCCTCAAAATATATAACCTAACCCGCTTTGCATTCGAATACCAAGCAAAGATGTCTGCCATGAGGCTTGATAGTACCACCTGATGTGTCAGACCACTTTCAAGTTTATCATTCTCCCTCAACTCGCTACAACATACAAGCATGGTGAGGGCTTTTGTTTTGCCATGTGTATTGATAGATTGTGTGAAATATCTATAGTAGGCACATTTCCAATGTCTATCTAAAAACCTTATTATAACCAAGAAAGAACTTACGAAAGTCACTAGCAACAGGTGTAATAAAAGGTGGTCGTGATATGAAATAAGTTGAGAATTACTATTCTACACAGAAATATTCTGTACCCAACACAGTATAGTCTTAACGATAATAAAGTAAATGAAAAGACAGGTTGCAAGAGCAAAAATATCTTAATAGATACGTTATTACACGATTTTGAAATACGTTTAAGATAATGTTTTAAACTGTTCAAAACCTTTAATTTTCTTTTCGTGTGTGTTTTAAAACCTGTTTAAAACATTTTAGCACCCCTTTCATGCTTTAAACACATGTTTTGTTCTTTTTCAAAAAATAACTATTCTTTTTCAACCCTGGGTATTATTCAATATAAATGCCAAAACAATGCATTAAGTTTTCTCATGAAAAATTATTAATGTAAAAGTCTGACTTCGAATTAGTACC
This sequence comes from Thermobia domestica, assembly GCF_964235325.1. NCBI lineage: Eukaryota > Metazoa > Arthropoda > Insecta > Zygentoma > Lepismatidae > Thermobia > Thermobia domestica. Next base: position 131,529,910 of record NC_137460.1, read on the forward strand.
TAGGTAGATATCTATAATATGGACGAAAGGGCAAGTATGCACTTGAAATTTCGGTATTAATGTATGTATGTAATACTCAGGATTTTTAGGCAGCTGAAATATTCGGTAAGTTATTGTTGTTAGCAAATGAATTATTTGAATAACGCAGTTATTTGAATTAGTTCATTAATGGTTTATGTTAACTATTTTATCAAGGGTGTTACTAACGCCTAATAATATGTATTAGAATGGTCGGATAAAGCGAACTCCTTAGTACGGTAACGTTGGACCGTATATCCACAGTGGAACTGTATTTTCTAAATCAAGCAGTATCTACTGTTCGGGCATTGAGGTGAAACTTTCGTAAAATTGTATTGTACTCATTTTTAAACACCCTACATAAAATACAGCTTACTTCTTATAGTTCTTATAGTGTGGTAATTTCCTCATAAGTATGTAACAATAAAGAGAAGACAAATCGAAATCGGTTGATCAGTCTAGCGTTCAGTGAACGGGGCTGTATCAGGATGTGAGGAAGAGAATGAAAATGAAGAAGGAAACTAGTCGTGTTTGTTGACAATTTCAATAGTGACAATTAACAAATACATGCTTATACAAGCTGTCTGGCAATGTACAGCATTAATAAAATTTCTGCTTTGTTGGATTTTAAATGTTCATAATTCTGTCATGGATAAATGTAATTTAATAAAGTAATTGAATTTAGCGAATTAAGTTAAGGGTTAACACAGTTATCTCCTGGTTACTTCACAGACACTTCACAGTTACTTCACACAACTCACATCTTATATCTCTAATAGAGTGGTAATTTTTACGCAGGCATTTATCAATCGAAGAAAAATCGAAATAGGTTAGTATCTTCAGTTAGCGCCTTGAGATCAAAATTTCGCCAAACTCAAAAATCATACTCATTTTGAAACATCCTCTATAAAATACAGTTTTCTAATAGAGTGGTATTTTTTTCGCATTCATGTAACAATACAGGGAAGAAAAATCAAGATCGCTTAGTACTTTCAGTTCGCGCATTGAGGTCAAAATGTCGTAGATCATACTAATTTTGAAATGCTCTGTATAAAATACAGTTTTGTAATAGAGTGGTACTTTTTTCGTAGGCCTGTAACATTACAGAGAAGAAAAGATGAAATCTATTAATACCTTGAGTTCGCGCATTGAGATCAAAATTTCGTCAATCTCAAAAATCACACTCGTTTTGAAACACTTTTCAAACTTTACAGTTTTCTAATAGAGCGGTAATTTTTTCGTAAGTATGTAAGAATGCAGAGTAGAGAAATTGAAATCAGTTAGTACTTTCAGTTCGCGCATTCAGGTCAAAATTTCGTCAAATTCTCCAAAATCGTACTCACTTGAAAGCACCCTGAGAAAAATACATATTATATGTTATAGTTCTAATAGAGTGGTACCTCAGTCGCAGTCATTTAACAATACAGAGAAGAAAATTGGAAATCAGTTGGTACTTTCAGTTCTTGGGATATTTTATGGTAGCCTGTGATCATGTTCAGTTTAGATCATTACTTTGATGCAAAACTTACTTCTGGAGATAACTATTATTTGAGTGTTTGATATATTTTTTTCACTCAGAACTTATATTTTAATTAATTTAACTATTTTAATTTATTTAACTTATTTCATTTTCTCTTGTGCCAAAAATAATTGTATTGTTAATTAGATATTTTAAAGTTTCGCATTTAGGTATGTACACTCTGCATCAAAAATATTTGCACAGATTAGGCCGTGCAGTTAGGCCACCCAATATAAACCTTCTTATCTCATAATCGTGTCAGGTAAAGAGACCCGTCTCTCTCCTCCTTTCATCTCTCCTATATTAAAATTAGCTAACAGCATGAGCGCAATTTTTATTTCAAACTACGCATGTATTATTTCGACAAAAAGAAACAACAAAACCGAGACGAAACAAGACTCATAGGTTCATGTAGGAACAAACTGAAACACACACAATGAAAAATTAAATCAATTGATGTCTGTTACACAGAGATTGAGAAATGAGGCAAAGAGAGAGAAGAGGAGAGAACAAGAAAAAGAAAAAAAAGAGAACAGATAAAACTGGAATTCAAACGTACTAAGAAAAGAACCTAATATTATGAAGTTTCGTTACCAGAAATCCAACACTAACATAGAAATAACGTTTGTTTTTACATATTTTTTCAGAACTATTCGAATATATAGAGGATGCTTTAAATAGTCATTATGTCCTTTTCATAATGGATACAATACTCAATTTCAAGTAGAACTGTACATCTCCGAGACACATCGAGGATAATGTCAAAAGTTTAACACACAGTGTGGTGAAAGTTATGGTGATTCTCGTGTACGAATGTGATGGTGTTATCCTAACGCATTACGTCCCTCCAGGGCAGACCGTCAATGCTCTAAACCGGATTCGTGGGCGAGCTCACGAATCGTCAGGCGTTGATCACTGTCCACTAACGCGGTAACAGCTTGCACTTCTTCTTCAAAGACGCTAGGACGACCTGCCACATGCATGTCTGCCATAGTTTGCCGACCTTCGTTGAAAAGTTTTACCCACCGTGCTACTGTTCTGTACGGCAATGCTGATTCCACACACGCTTCTTGAAGCCCTTAATGACATTGTCGTGCTGTACGACCTCTGGCACATTCAATCTTGATCCAACTCCGTTGTTCGTGTTTCGAAAACATAGTGACACCTTTACGCTAGACCGCTCGCTCACAAGTGACTGTGCCTCCCTCGTTTGTGCGCCTGCCGGTGACGTGTTACGGGCGAGTCTATTTGCTCGGAGGTTAGGTGGTTATGTCAACAACGTGCGCTATCAGTGCCACTCACAGCGTCTCCACAGCAGTTTTGCCACTATTTAAGTTCCAACCCTCGTACATAAAGACAAAGTGTGTAAGCGCTATGTTGAATTAGTGTGCGCAAGTGAGACGTCATGGCCTGAGATGAGTAAATTAACTATGAAAGAGTTCTCTCAGTACCACGTAGAATTACAGCTGCCATGGTCAAAATATTTGATCAGATAACTGATGTAAAGAAGCAATGAGTGAATTGAAAACTGAAATAAAAAAAAAGGAAATTAAGGGATTATCGAACCGGATAAAAAAAGTTGCGGGAGGAAAATTGTGAAATACAAATAAAATGAGACATAAACGAGAAAGAAGAACATAATTTTCCAGTAATTGTCAAAGAAAAAGTAAAATATGCAAGCAATGGTACTAGGTGTGTAAATAAATGAAATGAACATGGTATGGAAATGAAGTAATGAGTTAAGAAAAGTGGAAAAGAGAGATAAACGAAAAACTGGAAAACCAACATCACGATTTATAGGACATTGAACAAATCAGGTACATTATAAAGTTTAAATATCTTTATTGCAATATGTGTAAACGGAAAAGTACTAGAAACCATCCTTTCACCCGAAGTCACAAGAAGCTGAAGAAGTAAAAGGGAAAGGACAAGAACACTAGATGGAGCAGATGCAAAGGAAGAGTAAAACTCAAGCAGAAGAAAAAAATTCAAGCGTTATATAGGAACGAAGTAGAATTTGGATGAAGGAAAAAGAAGGAAAAAGAGTAAATAGAAGATGATTGTGCTGAAGAATGAAATAAAACGAAATTAACATGTTGAGAAAATAAAAAGAAATGTATTACGTCTCAAGGTAATGCATAATTTATTGGACCAACCCATAGTAAGAGTAGTGATGGATAAATTTCCGGGAAGATATTTTTCGGGAATATTCCCTGGGAATATTCCCGGGAAGATTCCCAAAATGGGATTTTTTCCGGGAAGATTCCCAAAATGGGAATTTTTCCGGGAATTTATGTACAATTTTAAATAAAATTGCATTCTATTACTATATTATGATTTCAAAGTTAAATTCGTTTATATATCACAGTATATTATTACTGTTGTCCCCAGGGAAGTCTTTAGAGTGTATATTCTGAACGATGTTATATTATTTTATTAACATTTTATTATATTTAGAGAGTACGCAAAATGGATATTTATTTACAATATGTTCTATGAAAGTTAATATGTTTCAAAAATGTTAAATCCACATACTTTTGAACCGCTAACAGTTTAAATTTACATGTTAGTGGATTTTCTAAACTTCTACTAGTAATATTATAAAAAATTAAATTTTTAAATGTTATAATCAAATTAGGTTGGGTAACTGCCACAATACACATGTCCCACAATTTTGTCAACATTTGCGCATAAATTATGTTCACAATATTTGCAAGATACTTTCCTATCTTTATAATTTTGCATGTAACATTGCCACACACGACTTTTCTTCCTGCCCATTTCTCGAAATTCCATGCGTTAATTCACATGTAAAACAAGTTCGAGTACTTCTTCAGAAATTCGACAGACAGACATCTATTACTAACGGTGGTTCAGGGTTTATTAATAGTACTTCATTTCTATTTCTCCATAATTCTACATTACTTTACAACATTGTTTCTTTCCATCATTTGTAAATTAGTACTTTGCAACTTTTGGCGATTATTTAGCTTTGGTGGGTCAGATTTTGCACCTACGTTTCTGTGATATTCTATTCCGATGCGGTTGTTTTATGGTTTCATACGTTAAATTACGTTACCAACATTAAATTTAGGCAGCATTGGCAAGCGAGCGTGTGCGAGTGAAGGTGGGTCAGAGCCCCGCAGGGCACGTTGTTTCCTATCTTCGTTACCAACAATTAACTTTCCTTTCTCACATAGATCACTTCGACTTACTTTTACGGTTTGTACAAATCCCTCCTTAAAAAATGTTTTCGATACTTTCTTGACTACTTGAACACCACTATCAACTAATTTCTTTCCTAAATCATCCTACCTTTTGCTAGTTTTGGCCCCCCATTACTAAACAATTACTCTACTTTTTAGTGCAAATGGAAATGTAACTTAAAAAATCATATTATTAGTGATAAAAAGTGCTGTCAAAGAATCTTAAATTTTTTAACCTCAAATTCTTTAAAACCTAGAAGTAAGTCATAATATATTAAAATAAAGTAATTAGTCATATAGTTCTTATAATTTGGAAGATAAAGTAAAGAAATGGAAATAAATTCCTTCCCGGGAATTTATAGGCCAGGGAAAAAACCCGGGAATATTCCCATTTTTAAATTCCTTCCCACCGGGAATATTCCCACTGCCCATCACTAAGTAAGAGTCGACTAGCAGGCACGTAGTCAGAATTTCGTACGGGGGAGGTCCGTGACAAGAAACTGTGGTCATTACACTAGGGATTCGATCAATCTAAACTATTTTACAGGCAACATATATTAGTTCGTTTAGCCAGAATTACATAACTGGGGGGGGGGGGAATTAAACAGTACGGTTATCACACCAGGAGCTCGATCAATCTAAACTATTTTACTGGCATCATATATTGGTTTGGGAAATACAATGAGGATATGTTAGTAAGTACATTAATTGCAAACTATGAAGAAATCTCGAGTAAAAGAATAAAAAGATACTAAAAAGATTTTACAATATATACGTTCCTTCCTTTGTTCGTTCAAATAAAACAAATTTCCTTTAATTATGTTCTCAACTATTATAAAAAGTACATATCCACTATTATATAAAGTACATGTTTAATAATGTATTGTAAATATTTTACGCATTCTTTTCTCTGCTGAATCAAAAGTTAACAGAACTTCCATTTTGTTTTTATTATTTTGTCACTACTCTTTGTTCCAAATGACAAATTAAAAGAACAATAGAAAACTGCTTCTGAAATAACATGTTTGATACTTAAGAGAAGCGATGACGAAAAATTATGATAAAAAATGTCCACACTATTACAGAATGGCACTATGTTTCCGAAAGCTTCAAATTTCCCTGACTAGTAGTAGAAATTCTGAGAATTCTGTAACTTTTTTGAGAATTAAATTTCAACTTCCCTGATTTTGCAGGATATCCCGCTCATTCGACACCATGTATTAAAAGTAATACAAATCTCTTCATAAGAAAGAGTAATCAAAAGCTTATTGCATCTTTTTATTTTTAACACTTACTCTTCTCTTTATCGTTTCTTTTTGTTTCATCCTTCCTTATTTTTTCATTTTTGGTTCCGAAGGAGGGGGTTCCCCCTTACGCCTCCCTTGGCTACGTGTCTGCGCCTAGTCAATTTTGCAATATGTTATACTGTTATACATATAAAATGGAAGGATGGAAATGAAAACGTGGCAAAATTTACAGGAAAAACCTATAATGAGAATCACTAAGACACTGTTTGTTATATCTTATATGGTTGCGTATAAGAAAAGGAAAATGGGAAATATAAATAAAATAAGCTAGATTCTAAATAAGGCCTAATATTTAGTTGGTTGAGTTATGACGATATAAACATTTCCTGTCACAATTTCATTTTGAACCCCTTATTGTTCTATTAAAGTTCGTTTCTCTAACTTAAATTTTAGAACGTAATATCCTATAACAATCAAGAAACGCACAAAATGGATGAAATTTTTTATTTAAAATAAATCCTAAAATATTTTGAAATAAAAAAAAAATTACCGTATTGTAAGTTTGGTTGAGAATTGTCAACAATTATACATGAGAAGCTCAGAATAGTACACGTGTACAAGATGTTCAACATGCACCGTTAGAAAATTAAATACACATTGTTTATAATACAATGATTAGGAAAAAAATTAAATTTGACTGTTAGAATTAAAACAAAATTTGTTTTCTAATAATCATCTATGTACAATATTTTTGAGATTATATGAAACCCTACTGAAAAATGTAATATAGCATATGTAAAATTTTTTCTTAGCAATACACCGAAATAGCTGTATTGCGTTTGTTGATAAATCAACAATGGACAAATTATTCTGACGGCAATAAAAAGGATTGCTTTTGTTTAAAAAATTAAACTAAATTAAAAGAATTGGTCAATCTTTTGTATTTATGATGTTATATTTATGATCTGTTGTAAATATATTTATGATGTTAGGATTATAATCCAACATATTAGTTAAGAAGAAAAGGAAGGTATGTATACTGTTGTTGATTGAAAGTGTATGATCTATGAGATATAATTATATAACGACGAACTGAAGATAGTGAAAACGTTGTTAAATTTATGTAGTTCACTGATTGATAAATCTTGAGAAACGGGTAATTTCATTAATAGATTCTCGGCATAATAATTCTAAACAATTGGACAATATAATTGAAATACAATTAAATGTTCCAGAACCTGTCCTGAAGATTTCAAATTGGTTAGTTGGACATCGGTTTGCGAAATTTTAAGGAACATTAACAATACAAAAAGGAAAAGAAATCCCTGCAGGACAATTTTTGCTAGGAAATCTTCGTAGCTGATGCGCTTAGTAAATATCCTCCTGAACAGTTTACTACTGTAATTTTCAATATATACAATTAAGAGGAGGAAACTGGTTGGAAAAATGAAGTGAAACTTTAAGTTTGACGTCCCACGGTTATGCCGGTTAGGCTAAAGGAGACGGGGGAAACTGATTGTGACGATCATAATCTAATTGGAAATAAAGTTAGAAAAATGTTGTTGCGTACAAAATTTTCTTCAAAGGAAACAGAGCTGTAATACTCTACTGAAGTGAAATGGATTACAGTTATATGGTTGTTCAACTTTCAAATACTTGTTCAATTTCATATTTGTTAATTACTTCGTTACAGAAAGTCGATACAAACGAAATTATAAATTTTCTGTTATTAATGATTCATTTTGAATCATTAAAAATTATAAGAAAATCACTAATTTGTGGAGAATATTTTTAAAGGTAAAATTTCAGAAACAAATCTCTTCAAGGAACGACGAGAATCGTAGAAAAAGTACCACAACGAATAATGGAGTATAAAGTTTCAAAGATAACAGAAATCTCTTTACAGTCTTTGAATAAGTTAACTTGCCTTGTACTGACAAAAAAACTCTGAATCATACTTATACTTGGGAAGTCCGAAATCCCGCGATATCAATGCCGTCCAATTTCATGTTTCTCTCTTAATAGGTATAAAGTATACCACCAAAATTAACAGTAACAATATGCCGTAACAAGACTCATCCTGTCATATCGAAGGTGAGTAAAATTTCCGGTTAAATTTCCTGTTTTTATTGATAATAGTTATGGCACTGTTTAAACTTTATGTCATAAAATTTATCAATGAGGAAACAGATTAGAAGTCCTGTTAGTTCAAATGCTTATGCCATCACTTGATACTCCATGTCTACGCTAACTGATAAAGCAAATAGGATTGGCAATTCAGCAGTAATTATATAATATCACGGTTTTGTTTGCCTTATATTTGCTTTCCATTTCTAGCATTTGACAAAAATGTTATACTAATGGGTGTGTAACTAAGCAATGACTGTAATGAATGATTGAGAAGCCAAGTGAGTAGTAAGTAATATTACTGTGGAAAATCGTTGATTTGCTATTAAAACTTATGATTATTGAATAAACCAGCTAGCCTGAATTCTTAAAATATATATAACTAGTATATTTATAATTAGTTTCATTAATATTTGGTTTTCATTTAAATCAATTTCCAATACTTACCGACAGCTAGAGAAATATGAAGTTTTCTGAATCAGTAGCGAATCTTTCAAGCAAGAAACCTATTAAAGATAAATATATTGTTATCACAAAACATATATATTTAAGTACATTCACGTAACTAGTAGCAATTATGTCACCTTCAACACAAGTGTAATAATATACCATAATAATATTAATAATTTCAGAGAGCTATGAATTGATTATATATTCATTTAAAAGTCGTTACATGAGACCTCATACTAAATAACTAATATTTTATTTTATTATTTTAAAACTCGACGGTACGCACTTTCTGCATGCTGTTGAAGATACTTTCTATATGATATACTCTGTATATATATATATATATATATATATATATATATATATATATATATATATATATATATATATATACAGCCCTGGTACGTACCAGGCCTGTATGGCACCTAATATTTCACGTAGGACCTTCAAACAAAAAATTGCAATATCAAATCGTATGTGTAGAATGCAATAAAAATAGTAGCTAGACCAGTGGCGTCTCTGTTGGAATCGTTTGAAAGGACATTAAATGTCATGCAGCTTGTAGAGGACAAACTTTGTCATATCCTTTCCCATTTAGCCGCTAGTGGCGTTGTGGCAGACTTGTATCTCACTACCCGTAGCAAGCCTTTATCTCAGCTAATAATGCACATAGAGGCGTTAAACAAACGAACTATCAAATCGTATGTGTAGATTGCAATAAAAATAGTAGCTAGACCAGTGGCGTCTCTGTTGGAATTGTTTCAAAGGAAATTAAATGTCATGCAACTTTTAGAGGACAAACTTTGTCATATCCTTTCCCATTTACCCGCTAGTGGCGTTGTTGCAGACTTGTATCTCACTATCCGTAGCAAGCCTTTATCTCAGCTAATAATGCACATAGAGAACAAACAATTGAACTATCAAATCGTATGTGTAGAATGCAATAAAAATAGTAGCGACACCAGTGGTGTATCATGAATATCTCCAATGGGATCACCTTCAAAATTTGACATGGAAACAGGGGTTGGTTGTGCCTCCATTGAAGCAAGCGCACAATGGGAAAAACGTCGAGAAAAAACACTATGGCATATTTCTTCCTCGTTGGCAGCAACACGGTCGCATTACTAGGTGAAATTCAGATGGTGCGATGGTACGCCACGGACTTGGACAAGTCTAATTTGACCAATACTCCAGCAGACAGATTGATACAGCCACGCCATGCAGTGTTGTTTCCTTGGGGAAGGTTCTGTGTATAGGCGTTATTATTTCAATAGAGGTAAGAATCCATTATTAGTGTAGTGCTAACTCAGGACATTGCCGATTGCCTACAGCAATGTACATCTTATCTCGTTTGCGTATAGGAACACTTTGTCTCGTAAGTGTAATTTCACTATTTGTGATTCCATGACTATTAAATCAATACCAAATTGGTGCAACGAAATACGCCAGGTCTTGCGTAGGAATGACTGCGGAAGACAAAGATGTTTTCATTTGTTCGACATGTTCCATGTAACATCGCTGTAGTTTGTTTAAGTCACAGTACGGTGACACTGCTTATATTCTTATTGACTAAAACGTTTCAGTTTGGAATTTCATCTCAACTTTAGAGATTATTACATTTTATCTTTTTATCTTCACCTCGCACTTTGGCTATTCTATGTTTTGCTTCAGCCATGATGTGTAGTAGTATTTGAGTTCATATAATACAGATGATGTAAGCAGTTGCCAGATTTATGACAGGTTTCTAGTAGTATCCTAGACTTGGCGTAATTACCTGCACGTGTTGGTAAATACGCAACGTCGTAACACTTTTTTTTCTTTTACCTTGGGTACAAAACAGAAGTAAGTGGCATCAATGCCACATTTTATTCTAAACGCGGAAAAGTCTGCACCTACATTTATATATATATATATATATATATATATATATATATATATATATATATATATATATAAATGTAGGTGCAGACTTTTCCGTAGGTGTTATATATATATATATAACACTGAGCAAGGCTATGTGATAATATGTAAAAAAACACTATCATGTAACAGTTTCAACACAATAACTGTGTGTTCATAAGACTTTCACTTCTTCTGGCTGCTTGGGAGTTGGTCATCACTTATATACTCTCCGCAGATCAACTTTTAATTAGGCTCCGCCCCTTCATCATATATATAGACTGATAATCCTATTTTGAGGGGCAAATATTTTCTAATAAATAATGCTAGACTGTGGACTTCGAATATTTGTTAATCTAAATCTAACCCTAACTCACATGTCAGAAATCCAATTAACTATGATTTTCTTTGCGAATCTGAAACACACGAATCTTAGTTTATGGAAAATATTAAAACTTTGCACTCTATATTTTAGTACTTTGTGGACGTATACCGCTGGGCCTAAGGTAAACATCTTTTCTTCAGCTTTATAATGCATGTGGGTATATCTGTCCTCCTTTGATCACCCTCCATCATTATTTTCAGAACATACTTACTTGTAAATACTTACTTCTGTTTATATTATACATGAAATAATTCAATTGTTAATTCGATATTGCAAGACTTCACATTTGCAATACCAAATACATGTTTAGCGTAAATCATTTCTAGAAGTAAATTAGAAACTGAACTTGACATTTTATGTTTAGCGCAGCTTTACGCACATATTAACACATCCTAATAATACTATATGTAATAGTATACTAGTCAAGAGTCACGGTGGCTCAGTGTAGAACACTTACATCTGGGGCGTGGGGTCCCTCATTCGATCTCCGGCCAAGTAACCTTGTGTTAGACAGCATCATAACCGTTAGTTTTCTCGGGGTGCTCCAGTTTCCTCACACTTTCTCATTCCACCAATTCTTCCATCATCATTCAGTTGCATTAATCATCGTCTCCCATAATCTCAAGAGTATAATCGTAGGACGTGAAGCTCAAAGAATTAATTTCATTTTTATACTAGTTATAGTTATTTAGTTGCTTTGAATAATATTCTAACGTCATAAAGTTAGGTACAAGGGTATTAACAGACAGGCAATGTGAGGCTTTAATTCATATGTTTGTTGGGTGCCTCAACGAACCAAAACACCTCTTTTTTTCTGCGTTTTCGTGCTCAAAATTTGATATCTGCGTCATAGGTATAATGTTTGTTTCCTGAAGATTCGCATCACGAGCTGAAGAAATAGGAGGACATTTAATTTTCCGTTGCGTTTAATTTAGATCTTTTTACTACTTTGTGCGCGGTATCTACCACAAGTGATGCCGGATAATCGTGACAAATTAATACCGTTAATGAGTACACATAATTCAGTTGTTGAAGAAATAACAAAGGACAGAGGAAGACGCAAAAAAAGTTATTTTTATAAACAACAACCAGACCTAGCAGTTCAAGATTCTTACACACAACTAACTAGCGTTTAATGAAAATTTCTATTTGTGTGTCGCCACATATTTTAGAGAAGTAGCTTTAACGGAGTAAGCTGAAGAGGTTGCGAGATTAGAATCTATTCTTCTATTTAACTCCTAACATCGATAGAGTTAATTTAGTAATAATCCATAGGCTTTTCTATACGGTTACCTTCTTAAAATGATAGATAAAGCAAACAGAATGATCACTCTTATACAACACGCAATCAGGTATGGTCGCTTTGCAGAGCCCCGCACCTTTATTGCACAGAATTTTCATAAAGAACAGCTATTGTATTACATGACGTAGTATTGTGCCCGAAATACTGCCACATGAGTCACAAAATATATCTAGATATACATATTTAACATTTCAGGCAATTATAGGTAGCGTTCGGAAATTTCGGAATCGTTTTTCATTGACACGATTATTGCAGTATTCCTTTACTCATATGAACGCATATTTCCAACATATTGCATTGCTGTATTAGTATACTTTAGACAACAACCAGCAAAGAGAAGGGTTTCAACTCCTCACCTGACCTACCCATGCAGTAACCGATCTTTTGTTCACACTCCGTTGAATTCTGAAAGTCCAGGATCAACGGTATGTTTAAACGTTTGAAGGATGTCATTGCTGATGATAGAACTATTTATTATTTTTTAGGCATATATTTCTTCATTATATTACTTGCCTTATTATATGTTCAACCTTTTAGACAACATTTATGGTACCTAATTATTAAATATATTATATTTCTGAAAATGTAATAAGTTATTCTCTTATATCTAACATACCTCAGTTCTCGTGATGAACATTCATTCATACTGAACTGAAATTCAATATATGTGTTATTTTTCAACTTTGTTATGAATTGAATATTTTGTTGCTATGGTTATATTATAGACCTTCAACTAGTATTTAGTAACTGAGTCATTATGTGGCTACTGAATAAATAATTAATATTTCGGTCTTTCCTACTTAGAATAAATCGATTCCATTGAAGGACTCACGCTTCTATGGAAATACACTGAATACTATTTTAGAGTTCACGTGTTTGGTTGTTAGAATAAAATTTTACTATTTTCCTAATATTTACGTAATTAGTAGCGTAACAAATTCATGATGTAACTAGTTAGCACCTATCTGCAGGTCGTTCAGGAAGTCTCTTCATTATGACACAAAAGCAGCCTGTAATTTGAATACAGTAAGAATTGTGCAGTATACGCTTCTTTGGGGTTAAAGGGTGAAATTTAGCATCTTTCTTGTCTGTATCATATATTTGCATAGGTGTGTCTTTAAAATATACATTTAAACACGTTTCATACAAGAATAAGTACCTACATCCACTGCAAGGACATTTCGGTACAAATAATCTGACACTCAAGGTCAGAATCCCTTTTTATTATTGTTACGTGCATGATTTTCTCCCTTCCTCTTTAGAGCCACAAAGAGGTTTAAACAGCCTCTCTAAACTGGGTACCTGAAATATTATTGGTGAATATAGGCTACCTGAGTGTGCTGTCAACTACATTTCGTTTCTAACGTGACAAAGTTAAGAAAGTGTGACGTATTATCTCCTTATCGGCAGTGCGTAATCTAGGGATCTACCGAATTGCCATTGAGCACCTCGCGGACATCATTTATCTTTATTTGGTAGTGTTTTCCTGCTGGACATAAAAGAAGGTAGCAACTTTAAGACAAATGCAAAATTATAAATAAAAGAATCATGGTAATCTAATTATCATTGAAACTAGCTGCAAACTTAAATTAGTGTAAGCTGTGAACGTGTGATTTCCAAAGGAATATCTTATAAATATTATCTTCGATCGGCTTCGATCGTAATAATACATCGAAAGGTACACTTCAAACCGACCGAAACAAGTTTCTTTGAAAACGTTACGTAACATGATGTTCGTCAAAACATTATCATTTTAATCAGTTTCAAAAAGTATTTAAATTTTAAAATGTATATGAGATGTTTTTCTATTTCCTAGAAACTTTTTATCTAAGTTTTTTATTATTATTTTACTTTTACTGTCGAGCGACTTAAAGAGAGGAGAAAGTATGTTGGTCGTAGGAAAGTTTAATTAGTGATACCATTATGTTTCCTCAATTCGTGGCTTCTACATGCTTAGAAGTGATTTTTGAACGTATGTCCATACGTTAGTTTACCATGACATAAATCTGAATACAAGGCTTCCATTCCAAGATTAGTAAAAATTATATTACTTCTATCGCGTATACGTTCTCGTCAACTTTATGGCGGTACTTATTGAACTCACTTCTCCAAGCTGTGTGACAATACTGAGTGGCCATGTGTTTTTTAAGAGCATGTCTCTTAAATCAGTAAATCATGTAGCATCTTGTAGAACTTCTCTAAATCTTTAATTTTCCCGACAAAAGCGCAAAATATGTCCTGGTCGCAAAGAAATTGAGGGAATCAACAGAGAAGAAATAAAACATGTACTGAAGGAAAATCTTATTGAGTGTTTAGAATTTTCCTTCACACTCTATTCCAATGAATATGATTCTTTATATTACATTAACCCATTTGGGACCAAATTATATATATTTTTTTTGATTTCTTTCACTTTAAGAATTCAACTTAGTTTATTATTGCCTAAGTATCACGAAAATATAACATTTTGATTTTTCCTGCGGATCGGATGTGAGTTACGCCCTGTCCTATAAATAGGACCCTGTTCCTTTCTGATATACTAGAAAGGCCATATTCCTAACTAATTGCATTTTATTGCTTGAGTGAAGCAATTCAAATTTTTACCGCTAAGTGCTTCAAGGCATTGAGTGATCACGGCCGGTCTATCCAAGCACGAAGTCTTCCTGATTTATATTTATATATACATATATACATACATACATACACACACACACATAATATATATATATATATATATATATATATATATATATATATATATATATATATATATACATATATATATATATATATATATATATATATATATATATATATATATATATGCGAGCGCTTTGTATTGATGTTTATTTACGAAAATTATACAAAATAAGTTATATGACGCATAACTAAACATAACGTACAAATACCAGTATTTAGAACATTAACAGTTACGTTTGAAGTTAAGATAATTGCTATTTTGTAATTTCGATCTACCTGTGCTAGTTTGTCACACGTGTTTGGCTTTGATTCAAAGTTTATTTTACTTTGCCTTGTTGGTATTTCACGAAACGCTTTGAAACACAATGTGACATAACACTTTTCAACGTACGATAATGGTATTCAAGTGCATCTATTGGCATCTTTACGCCTTCCTTTCCATAATGAAGTAACCACTTCCAGCGAGGCGTACATCATTCAATACATTTGAAGAGGTGACCACCAAGTTTGATATATATATGATAGATTTACAGATATGTTGCGTGTAAATGTCAGAAGATCCACATTGAACTGAGTTGGTTTCGTAAACATAATTATGAGTTTACGATCATCATGTTAATAATTCGTGAAAATATCACCCAATACCAGTTCTTGCATCTTATGTCAATTCTAAGTTTTTGAAGCAGTCAACACGTTCCATATGGTTATTGTAGGATAACATGAGGCTGCTCAATTCTAATATGCTCATAATGTAGTCGGCTCCACCTCATCGTTCACGAAACATTATGTATGTTGTCAGAATTTGTGCCAATTACAACACATCAATTGTCATTCCATTTAGCAATGAGAACTTACCATCCCAGTCGAATCTGTATTCATATGAACTCCCACCATATGTATTTACTCAACTCTTGAATCAGTCAATGGATACTGAAACACACGATTGTTTTGCAGAGTACCGGTTGCTCTGAATCCCAATTTACGAAGATGTATTAGCAGATCTCTACTTGCGAAGAAATTCTCAAAATATAGCAGATGACTATTCAGACCATTTACAATATCTAGCATATTGAAAACCACTCTGGAATCTTAAGAAAAATCGTCTTCTCTATCATGATGTATATTGTCGCTAGCACTCTCCTTTATTTTCATATCCTTTCCATAGCAGAGACCAAATTCTTATAACAAGTTTTGTTATCGTACAACAGAAAATGGTGATTGTTTTTTATATGTACATCATAACGAACTGTTTCCTTCACTATAGCTATATTGCACTGAGTCACTGTTGAAAATACAAAAGAATAACTCTGTAGGTGATTTGTTTACAACATTTCTCTTTCAGTTCGCTGAAGTTTCTGACAGTTTGTACACCAACTTGGGGAAGCTTTGTGTATGATGCGTACTTTTTTTCAAATTTGAACATTATTATTCAGCACTTTTTTTTCCTACCACTTATTTCTCTACTGTAGTTACACTAAAACTTAGATGTAAATTGCATTCAATTGAGAAAAGTAAAAAATTGTAGTTTTTAAGTATTGAACAATGAATGATAAGCGTAAGAACGCGAAAAATCAAGGGCGTCAGTCTATCTATACATTCGCTTTTATTACTTAGTAGTATATTGCTTTGGACCAGCGTCCTATTTATATGACACTAATGTTTCAACATCTATAGCACCGAAAGTAATAACAAAACTAAAACAACTTTTTTATAGTCTGATTGCCGCGTACCTATTGCTGCCTAATACATATAAATTAAATGCATTGTTTGTATTAAAAACAAAAAATAACGTTGCCCGAAACATACCCAAATAAAGTGACTTTCACAGATAAATTTAAGCGTCCGTCTTTTACAGATGGGAAAGGAAAAAATGTATCAAAAAATTACAGTGCATTATGACAGGTCCCCAATTGCTCCCTATAATTAGCAGAACACGAAAACTTTATTTTTCTCTTTTTTTATAAAAAATAAAATATCAAGTGTCCTAAAAATAGGACACTGGTCCCAAATGGGTTAAAACTTTTTGCTTGTTATTTCTATTACAAAGAATTCTATTTATGTATTTACACCAAAAAGAAATTAGTCAGTTGTCTTATTTTAAATAGTTTTTGTCTTTTAGATTATCAAGACAGGAATTGTGATCAGAATCTAATGACAAAGCACTCGATCCGGAGAACTTGTCTTGAATTTAAAATGTATTCGCAACTTAAGTACCGGTAAAATATTCCAAAATCGCATTAACTCTTATCCGGGCAAGACATTTTTGTAACGTAAACGGGCAACCGGGGCCTGTGAGGCCCAGTATATATTTTAATTGCAGAATACACAGAAACCAATGCCTATTGTCACTTACTGTTCAGACTAAAGGTTACAATAGTCACGTGTTCAATATATTATTATGTGACAATTTGATCTAATATTTGACAGGAATTTCACTAAAGTTATACAGGGCCTCCTAGGCCCCGGTTGCCCGGTTACGTCAGGAAAAGATTTTCAATTTTTTAAAAAAAGCTTTACCAACTCGATATGTTCATGATTTTAACTTCGACGAAAGATAGAAGAATTCAGTATTTTATGTCTTCGAAATATGTATGGTTATTGAGAAATTTTAGAAAAATTAAGCTACTGGGCCTGGAAGGCCCCGGTTCCCCGGATAAGGGTTAAATATACTTAATTGTTTGTTCCATTTTTTGAAAAGTACCAAATGCAATAGACTTCAGTAGTTCTGACTTATCCATCAAGAATATTTAAATTTGTTATAACACTAATCAGGCCCGTGCTGGCCCACCTGGAAACCGGGACCTCCCGTGAGCCCTCCGATACATCACATTGTAAATAAAGGTAAAAGTTATATATATATATATATATATATATATATATATATATATATATATATATATATATATAACAAATTCTTACAGTTTTATTGGTAAATAGCTCTTGAAGGTTGCAGGGCGCTCTTTACGTAAGGCGCCCTTGGGAAACCACATCAAAGCTAAACGGTTTTTTTATTCGACTGAATATCACAGTTCTGTACAATAAATACGTATTGTTACTGCTGGTTAAAAACCCGTGCATGATACAGTGCGCCCTGCGAAACATCACATTATTGATAAGTGGTTTTAGTTGTTCTTGTGTGTAGTAAATTCATATAGTGGCTATTGGTAAAGAACCTGTGAAGGGTACAGTGCACCCGTATAAAAGACATCCTGCGAAATATCACATTATATATATATATATATATATATATATATATATATATATATATATATATATATATTATTCTTCCGTATATCAGTTTTATATTATACATTCTTATAGTTGGCATTGGGACAGGACAGGTAGAGTACAATCACTTTTCAAAAAATATGTATACACTGTTAAAAATGATTTATTCAAAAATGAATACATTTTACTACTCAAAAAAATTGAGTAAATTTGTCTCAATTTTGAGGAGAAAATAACTCAAAAAATGAGAATGAGGAAATTTAGTTGCATATTTGAGTCAGAGACTGGTTCTCAAAAACGAGTAATAATGTAGTCTTAAAAAATATTGTTTTATGACATAGATATATCATTGAATATCGTGAGATATAAAAGACAGTTTGCAAATGCAAGACTATGGAAAACAAGTACGAACAAGTTAACATAAGAGCACACAAGTCCTTTATAATCCTGAACTATATGTTCTCATTCTGTCTGATGGAGGAACTACTTATCGGATGGATAAAGAGAAAGCTAAAAGGCAACATGGATGGTTGTTTACTAATCATAGAGGATTTCGCAGGTAGTACTGCTAGCAACATGAATTTAGTTTTAAGTGTGAATGCAACATTGCTTGTGTGCGATCATTGTAATCGATTGACGGTTAATCACGACAATCCATTATTTTCCTTCGAAAATCATGAGTAATGCTTCTAGGTACTGGTGCTCGGAAGCCTCACTCTATGCTTCTGGGCATTCTATATCTTAGACAAAGTTGTTGTGTTAATGATATGCGACTTTCCAATATATTCAGTAAATTGTTTACTTTTTTTCTATTTTGGTGAATTGGGGCGTGCAGGTTTACTTTTGGCGCTGCACTCTAAATAACTGTTGGAAAAATACAATTCTTTTAATAATTTCCTTCTTATTGTCCCCTAAAAGATTTGTGGTGTGTGACATGAAAAAAACTCCCTTGCGGGAAGATTCTAGATTACTGGTCCCCCATGTAGGTTAGTAGCTGGGTTGGTTTCTTTCTCTACTAAAGTTTATACATTTAATCTACACAGTATTGCCGAGCGAGCGTTAGAGAGTGAAGGCGGGTTAGAGCCCCGCAGGGCACCTTGTTTTCTGTCTTTATTATTGCTCAGTGGGAAGGGGGACCAGTAATCTAGAACCTTGCCCTCACTTGCAGGCCCGTATCCACGTGGGGAGGTCGGGCTCCTAAATTTTTACTGCCTGCCTAAAATGTTCACGGTAGGCTTACAAATGAACTATAATATGGTTGGATTCCACTTCCCCTACATTTTTGGGCTGGCTACCGGCCTGCTCACTTGCACAGATAAAATTTCAAGGGACCACCAGAAGTGTTAGTTGCAAAATTGCAATTTCTTTACGATTGCCATATAAATACGGTTTCCGTATCTGTTGCATAAAAGCTACAATGTAAAAAAACACAGGCATTACTCGAGCAGACTGTTCTATCAAGTTTTGACACATTTCTTACATTCTCAAGTTGGGTTAAAGTTTTTTTTTTTTTTTTAGCAGCACTAAATAAGAAGCTACATACAGATTAACTTCAGAAGGGCTCGATGTAAATACAGTGTGGACGTATGGCATAAACACGAACGAACTTGTGCTAGGTGGCAATGAAAGCATGAATGCTATCTAACCGAGTCAGTGCAGGACGAACCTGGTAGCACTGTTCGTAGGTTTCTTTAAGAAAATTTCCCTCGACTGACACAAACTTTTCACTTTATCAAATTTTCCGTTGTTTGTTGAGTGTCCAATACCTATGACAGAAGTTATGTAATAATTTTAATTTAGCTATATTAAGGGAACTACCACCAGTGGCGTCATTGAGGGGGCAGGGAGGGGTAATTGCACCCCCTGAGATTGAGATTTATATAGATTTTTTTAGTAGAATAGTAGTCAGTGAAAAACGCAAAATTTTACTTATATCAAGGGGTCTTGCCCTCCCACAAGCAAAATCTGAAATGACGCTTCTGCTAACAACCATATTTGTTTTATTCATTTGCTTTTTCCTTCTATTTTTACGTTTACTTTTTTTTCTTTTCTTTTCTTTTTTTCTATTACAAAAGTATACACACAGCCAACAAAATTAAATATAGTGAAATCTTTCAGTTTAACATCCCATGATTATGCCTTTAAATTAAGGGAGACGATGATTAAAGCAAGTGAATGATGATGGAAGAATGAGAAAGTGGGGGGAAACGGGAGTACCTCTTCAAAATCCACGAACACAATGTTGTTTATCACAAGCTTGCTTGGGTGAAAATCGTACCAAGGAAACCATGCACCTGAGGTAAGCGCTCTCCACTGAGCCACCGTGCACCCCACCAGCTAACAATGGGTGCAAATTATGCTACTTGCAACACACACAAACTATTGCAATTGTATTGGTTTATTTCTGAATAACAAAGAACAATTTAAGTAGTGATGTTCGTTAATCAGTCAACTAGAGAATTCCCCTGAATTTTTCACGTTTTATCGAAAAATTCCCTTTTTTCCTTTTTGCTAAATTTACCTATGAAATTTCCCTAGACTAGGGAACTTTCCCTCAAACTACGAACACTACGGTGGCTGTTTCAGCTGAATTACTTATTGTTTAACACGGGTGTTGGTTTCGTTACTCATTGGAAAGTGTGGAAGCCTGAAAAATGAAGGTATGCGAGTTGCACAGAAGGTTAGTTTTTTCGAGTTTCATGTCAATTCCTTCATTGTACCTATTTTTGTATTATTATTCATACGTCTCATCCATCACTGTCTCCCTTTACCATCTGGTTAGATTCTTTGGCTTGGTGCGGTTCAACCTGGTTAATGTCTTGTCCGTACAATGCTGGGACTTTATACTGGTACATTTCAGTCAAAATATGAATCTGACAGTACAGTGCTTTTGAATCCGTCTTACCAAGGGCCGAGGTGGTGCATAGTGTTCTTCGTTCGATCCCAACTTCTGCCAAGTGAACTTTGTAGTAGACAAACACCGTGTGCGTGGGTTTTCTCGGAGTTCTCCCGTTTCCTCCCACTTCTTCATTCCCCCATTTCCTTTATTTCTCAAGTGACAAATTCATCTCTCATTCCCCCTGCGTACACATGAAAAAAAAGCACGTTGTTTAAGGGACACAGGTTTTTTTCAAGCTTTTCTTTAAAATTTTCAACTACTACCTTCGTTTTCCCTGTAATGGAATCTACAATGAAAAATCTGCCTTGACAAGATTCAATACTTATGACTACTATGTACTATTCTACTCCCCCCCCCCGCAATTTCCTTGTACACGCCCCTGGATGGAAAAGGACTAGTCCCCAAAATCCAATTCTATCAATCAGTATCATATTTAGTTATTACTTCAATTAAACAAAACTAGGCTTCGGAAGAAACCAATAAGCTTCCGATTTTCTTTCCCTTCAAAATAAGAAATAACCATTCTCATATACAGCTTTACAAAACATACGACCTCATTGTTTCGGGACTTAGGCCTTCAAGACTTCAACCTCTGTAGCATACAGAGTATAAATGTAAGGCATTATACTAAAACTTTGATTTCATTTGTTTCATTTGCATGTTTGCAATGATATGATTTGGCAGGGTTTTAATAGTAACGAAATACTTCTGGCATTTATCTTTTATTCTGTCTTTTATAGTAGTCAGTATCCTAATCCAAACAATTTCGGTATCCCCTACTACCTTCCTCATTAGAGTTTGGAATTTTACAAGCAAAGCATACATGCAAAACTCTACGATGACATCGTGAGAGGTGTAATATTTTCCGTGTGAGTTTCGACATATTTCAATGTCTTTGGGGTAAAAGTGTTAAAATGTGATTTATATTTAAATATTGTCATTGTCACAACTTGCAACAAATTTTCTAGTCACTGCCGTTTTGAAAAAATGGCCGCCATTTTGATTATTTTTTTTTACATTGGACCGCCGAGAAAATCTACACAGCAAATTTAGCATATCTTGTGCTTCTACCGTCAAAATTTCAACTTAAAAGACTGAAAATTGCGCTTCGTAGCGTAGATACTCGTTCATTTGACAAAATGGCCGCCATTTTGATATATTACGTTGGTATGCCGCCAAAATCTAAACAGGGAATTTAGAGTGTCTTGTGCTTGTACTCTGAAAATTTTAACTTAAAAGGCCGAAAGTTGAGTTGATTTTGTGTTTAACGTTCCTTTCAGCAGCGAGACTATATAAGACGGGACCTACTGATTAAGGTGGAATCCGAACCACGTGAGCTCTCTCCGGGAAGGAAACCCGGGTCACCCACGCCTAAGACGCGTACACTAACCGCTCAGCCATAAAGGAGCTCGGCAGACAAACGAACAAATGTAAAGTTATAGTTTTGTGATTTTTTTTTTTTTTTTTTTTTTTTTTTTAGCGTTTCTCAAAGTTATGTTCATTCGATTGAATTCTTATTACAGATGGTTTGTGTTTTAGATATGTTACTCAAATTGACTCCTAGGAGAACATAAAATGTATTTGTTTTGAAACTTTTATCATTTTTGCCCACCTGATCGATTTTACCTGTAGTTTATTTAAGTATATGTGCATTTTATTTGTTCCATTAACAAGGTTTTATTTTAAGATGTAATATTTTGTATTCAGCCGAATACAAAATTCTCAATTGCCAATACAATAGTGTCGCAAAACCCTGACGCGTATCGAAGTTCTATTTCAAAGTAATATAATGCTATCTTCACTAAATATAATATCCTATTTTAATACATCTTTTTGTCTGGTGAGGGACTTAGGGATTTATTGTTTAACTTGCAGCTTCAAGGTAATGTTTCAAATATTTCTCAAGAAACTCAAATTCCTACCATTGGATATACGGCAGGATTTCTTTTCTTTTCTGATTCTCGTTTGGGGTGGCGACCGTACTGTTGTAATAAAGATTAAGTAAAAGTTAACTGTTTCGACGTAATTGAATTCTTCATCAATGACTATAGTTTTCATTACTCTTACAGGTTTTCTTGTAACATATAGCGTCTAACATATACCGTTGAAGCCGGTTCATTGCAACAAGGTCTATTACACTGTGTAGTTTGGTTTGGTTTTGGTGTGATGAAGTATATTTTTGATTGTAATAAATATACGTGATGTGCCAACGCCGTACACATTGAAGAGTATATTTTACAAAGCATTATATTTGTTCTATTTTAGATAGTTCATTTATTTCTGGAAGCAAGGGGAAATGTTGCTCAAGAAATACAGAAGTGTTGCAATGGAAGAAGACCCACAGAGAGCAGTAGCGTAGCCAGGATGTGTGTTTGGTGGGGCAAGTGCTGTTATAGGTACATATGGAACAATTCCAAACAAAAAATATATAAACATAAAAATATATCAAAAATTACAAATATCAAACTACATTGTCGGACCTCTTTGGGGGCGCGGCCTCTCTGGGCCCCCCTTCCCTACGCCACTAACGGAGAGTATTTACAAAAATCATATGTACTAACATCCTTAAAGATATTTGTGAAGAGTGGTAGGATATATGTGGGACTACAGTTTTTTTTCCCTTTTAGAACGGGTGAATTTCATTCAATCATAACATTTGTAAAACATTTCCCATTTTAATGCGGTTTATTTCAAATCACACGGGAATTATGGTCATCACTTACCTTTGAAGCGAATATTGAGAATTACGGCTTTGAAATTGATTTTTGTTTTGCCAATATTACCTTTGTCTTCCTATCCCAGTTTTTGTCGTTAAATTATTTTTTTTATTATTACTTCATCTTTTCTATGCAGTGTTGTAAAATTTTCTGTATCTCTCTATATTCTCACAATCCTGATTCTGAGCTATTTAAATTCTACATTACTATTTCATAGGTTTGAAGTTTTCTTCAATTATAAAGACAACTGTTGTTTGATATTGTTCTTAACTTTTTTTTTTTTTTTTTTGCGTGGAATCAGTTAAGAGAGAAATTGTAATTATATTTCTCAGAGTACAAGCTCCTTAACGGTGAGGTTCAGTACCATCGCCTCCTTTCTTTTGTATCCCATTGATTTGTAGGGGAAGTATTCTTCCTTTTCTTTGAAATGAATAAAATTTTTGATGTTCTGATTTTACTGATTTCTTCTGAATATCTATTTAAATGTCCCTTGCTTTGTCAAAATGATCTTTTAGTATATATAAGTATATTATTATTTAAATTAGATGTCATTTATGAATATTAAAAACATACAACACAGAATTTTATTTCCACAAAGTAAGAGACATTTAAATAGACATGAAGAAAAATAATAAAAAGTAAAACCCTTAAAATCTCAAAGAAACAGAGGAAGATTTCCTCGTATATATCAATGGGCTAAAAAAGAAAAATGGCTGAGTTATTCAAGACAAAATATGGATAGCAGGAATTCTTTAGAATAATATAGTGCTTTTTTGAACATTGTAATCACTTCATATATTTTTGCTTTTCTGATTTTACATACTGTATGAAGGCTATCTGTGTTAAAACTCAATGTTATGGAATGCTACAAATTTCTGTTTTTTTTTTTTTTTTTAAAAAAAGTAGTAGTACATCCGAAGGTATATTACATATAACTTCTAAATGATGATAAGGTTCATTACATAGGCTAATGTATATAAGTTAATACGATGTGCATTGTATTTTGTTAATACAATTTGGTGTGTTTTTAGTGCTAATATAGACCAGAAAAAATTGTGATTTTCCCTTCATTTATTCTCTTAAAGAATTCCTTTAAAACAAAGGATCTTTGCAAAGTATTATGTTAAAACACTTCATTTTTTATGTAAATGACTTCATTAACCTTTTTTCTCTATATAATGGGTATGCACTATGAGTATACTGTACATGTGGCTGTTTCATTTACGATATAAATTATTTTCTCACATTTTTCTGTTTCATTGTATACAATTAATGTATAAATCATATAGGAACGAATTAAATGAACAATTAGTTACCTACTTAATTGTTATTTTATCTTAATATGATTTCCACTTTTAAAGTGTATTTAAATAAATATTTAAGGCATAGAGTTAGAACTGACAGCTTAGTCGTTAGAACTTGTGTTTAGTGCATTTCAGTGTTTGGTTTCTACGAATATAGTCATGGGTGTAAGCAGACAAGTGATGGCTCCGGCCACTTTTTTTTTTTTTTTTTTTTTTTTTTTTTTTTTTTTTTTAATACCAAAGTTACAACAAATGCAGACACATTTTGGCTTGGCTGCTTGGATACACGTCTCTGTTTTCCATATATTGACAAACTAACATGGTTACTGTCCACCTTTTTCTTGTTTACTTTAACTTTTTTTTTTTTGGCGTGTAGGCTCGGTTTGAATCTCTCCGCCACCACATACCTTTTATTACAGTATTTTTATTTATAATTTTTACTTCATTAATTTTTATTTAAATCTCATTTTCCATTGGGAGTGTGACCCCTGTACTTTAAAAAAAAAATGAGAAAATCATTGACGTTTAAAATCCTTTTCCAATAGTTGATGGGAAAACGACAACCTAAAAAGATCGTATTTCCGACGGATTGCTGCGGCTTTTTTTTTTTTCGAAGAAAGCGTTTGCAACTAGCAAATTTTGATTGCATAGAACAGTGTTGTTCCTAGTGGTCGTGATAGTGAAAGATGTGCTTTCAGGGGGAAAATGTACTGACTGTTATAAGTTTTTCACATTAGGCGCACAGACATGTTAATTGAATTATTCTTAACGTTCATTATTAGCTGCTCAGTTGTTATTTTTAGTTCGCTTTTAAGCATTTGTAAGTCATTCCCAGATACTTTTCCTCTATATAGCACTTAAATCGTACTGAGAATTGTAGAAATGTACTGCGTATGTACTCAGTGCAATATTACTGGTGGGGGGGCGCGGTGGCTCAGTTGTAGAGCGTTCACCTCTGGTGTTAGGGGTCTCGGGTTCAAACCCTACTCCCGCCAAGTGAACCTTGTGGTGGACAAACACCGTATGCGTGGGTTTTCTCGGGGTTCTCCCGTTTCCTCCCACTTTCTTCATTCTACCATTTCATTCATTATTCATCATCACCGTCTCCTTTAGCCTAACCGGCATAACCGTGGGACGTAAAATTAAAGATTTCATTTCATTTTCATTACTGGTGGGAATCCGCCATGATTTTCATTGCAGTGCTACGCATCTTTTCTGCTCTCTGTCGACTGGTCGGAAAGGCAACTTTCCACAGGCGGCGCTGGCGCATTTTATGCGCCTTTCCGGTTGTTTGCCGACTGCTCGAAAGGACCTCTTTTCGATGTCAGCTTCTCAATTCTCCCACAGGCGGCATCTGACCTCTTGCCGCAGTCGAAAAGTAGCTATTTGCCGACTGGATATCAACCCTTCAGGAAGGCAAAATTTTCACCACTTTTTAGAGTAGCTTTGCCTAAGTTTGCCTCCGTGCTATGATTTCTCATGAAGGGCACAATTGCTAGTTCTGAAAGTATATAACACTTCCATGTCCCATTCAATTTCTTGTTTTTTGGCTGAAAGTGCTGCAAAAAAGCAAAAAGGAACAAATTTTATACTGGGACACACACAAAAAATGCAAGTATTATACTTCAAGAACTTCCGAGGGTGCTCCTTGTCGAGAAATCATAGCATGGAGGAAGACTTAGGCAAGACTAATGTAAAAGCTGATGAAAATTTTGCCTTCCTGAAGCGTTGATTTCCAGTCGGCAAAGAGCCACTTTTCGACGGCGGCAAGAAGTCGGATGCCGCCAGTGGGAGAATCGGGAAGCCGACGTCGAAAAGAGGTCCTTTCCAGCAGTCGGCAAACAGCCAGAAAGGCGCACAAAATGCGCCGGCGCCGCCGTCGAACAGTTGACTTGCCGAGCAGTCGGCAAACAGCCGGAAATGAGCATTAAATGCGTCGGCGCCGCCGTCGGAAAGTTGACTTGCCGAGCAGTCGGCAAACAGCCGGAAATGAGCATTAAATGCGCCGGCGCCGCCGTCGGAAAGTTGCCTTGCCGAGCAGTCGGCAAACAGCCGTAAAGGTGCAGTAAATGCGCCGGCGCCGCCGTCCAAAGGGCATTATTTTTTACGATTTTCGACCGCTTGCCGCCTCGGCAAAAGGTCGGCAATTTTGAACAAGTAGATCGCCGTGCCGCCGCGGACGGGTGCCGGCTGCCTACCGGCGGCCTACCACCGTCGACGGCGGCAATCCCTCTTGCCGACCGCGGCATCCTGATGGGGTCCTTAAACGTTTCCACCCAGCTCAGGACGTGATTCATTACCTGATGAATATAACTTCACTTCTGAAAATCAGTGGATTATACTTCGAGCCAAATTATGCGAAATGTTTAAAAATGCATTCACAATACCATTTATTACATTCTCCTTCATGATCTTTCGAGTATTAATAGAGCTTGGTTTTACAAGTAATACAATCACTGTTGTTCTTTTTTAAAATTATATTGGCCCACCTATATTTTTTTTATTTTTTCGTTTTTCTTTGGCCTGCGGCCCAAAATATTTCCCCATCATTGTGCTAAGGAATATAACAATTGTCTAGGGCTTTAGAAAGCAGTACACTTTAAGTAAAACCCTATTTCAACTCATGGAAGTAGTTTTTGAATAATTTAGTGTGATTTACATTGTACTTCAAAAATATTTTGGCAGACAATAGCAATATCTACTAATTCCAAATATTATTATATACTGACTTAGTCATATTTTCTCTCTATAGCAATCAATTGCGCACTACCTTTGCTTTCATTTCTACTACCACAAGGTGTAATCACACGTAAGAAAGGAGCTAAAATAGTAAGGAGAAGGCCGGCACCTTACAGGAGCCACGAATATATCATTGCAGAGCTAGAGGTAAGTCGTGTCAGGCGTTTCATTAGACACATAATTTTTGTATACCTTCCTGATTAGGAATATGTCCATTATCGTTCAATTGTAGTCATAGTTTCGTAATTACAGAGTTAATACATTTACTTTTCAGGTTATACTTTTTGGAAATATCTTAATAGAAGGATGGTTTTATAAATAATTTGATTTGCATACTAATGGATGGTTCTAACGTCATCTGTATATATAGCAGGGTTGGCAAAAACCATGGTTTTTATTGAAAAAACAAAAAAACGGTTCTTTTGGTTTAAACCAGGTCTTTTTGGTTTAAACCAGGTTTATTTGGCTTAAATAATTTGCTCTATATATTCATATCATATACGGACAGAAATAAGTTTGTTTCGCCTTGATGTTATTATGCGACAGCCGGGTTATGCTGGAAGGGGTCACATAAGCTTAAAACGGAATAAAAACTGCTTCTCGAGTTACATCCGAGAGAAATTGTCCTCCATTTGAACTCGGAACCAGGACTAATTGGCCACAAATGCGATACATCTGCCGACTCACTCACGAAGGAATTCTGATAAAAATACGTTGTACTGCTCTTTACATGCTTCTTAATATGGCTCTCAAGAGTCATTTCAGAAGGACAAAAAGATAAACAGTTGCACAAGTGAAACCATTATACTGAATTACATATGGACAATTCAAAGTACTACGGAGTACAGAAGAACTAATTTAATTCACGTTAGTTAACAACGACTTTTATTGGTCCAAATTAAAGAAATACAACGACTTAATTTGCATATCACAAAGATACGAATTATTTGAGTCCACTTTGGCTCAGACTCATTTATACATA
Source organism: Thermobia domestica (assembly GCF_964235325.1). NCBI lineage: Eukaryota > Metazoa > Arthropoda > Insecta > Zygentoma > Lepismatidae > Thermobia > Thermobia domestica. The sequence continues at coordinate 131,558,633 of NC_137460.1, forward strand.
CATAGATATCAAAGATAATTCTCATTTCACTAAATGCCTCTCGTGGGGTCTGTATGACCCTCCCCTCCACACACACACAAAGTACGGCATTTCGATGTATTTTATCAATAGTAAACAAAACAATATTTAGAATGTTTCTTTGATTGCAATTACATAACAATAATAACTACAAAAAAAATCACAAACATTTATAAACTTACATTAAAAAAGTTGCTTTTGTAGTATAATCTTTTTGAGTAATGAATTGGGGATTTAGGTCTGAATATAATACGAATAATATACGGGAGTGAAACGTGATAACCCACAAATGTGTGTTCATCAAGAATTTACAAACACTTACACTTTTACGAACATTTTCGTTTTTTGGTTTAAACCAATTGGTTTTTTTTTGAAAAAACCAGCTGGTTTAAACCATCCAACCCTGATATGTAGTCATTAAGTTTCCTTTCTATGAATAATCTGTATTCTCAAGCAGTGTTGTAACTAACAGGCTCCCGGTATTTAAGTTTCGGAGTATAACTTTATAATGTTTGGATGTTAAAAGCACTTTGCAGAGTTCCTCCGTGGCTAAGCGGTTACCGTACGCGCCCTTGGCACGGGAGACCCGGGTTCGATTCCCAGCGGGAGCTCATGTGGTTCGGATTCCACGTTAATCAGTAGGTCCACGTCTCACATAGCCTCGCTGCTGAAAGGGACGCTAAACTGAAATTCAACTCCATTCAAAACCTCTTTGCAGGTTTCATATTACTGCAAGAGTACTCTACTTAGAGGAAAAAGAAATCAAGGAACCAGCTATAATGGATTTAGTGAATTCTACTCGGAAAATGTATCGCCTTTTGTTGCAACAACTAACAAGTTTCCGATGAGTAGTGAAGAAACAATTTAGTGAAATTTTAACTTGGAATTAATTAGCCAATTATTTAGTCGTAGATAACTTCCTATGTTAGTAGTGTTCTGGATTTGTGTACTTCTTTGCAACTGTATCTCACTTTGCCTCTAACGAAGCCAATCCTGAGCGATGATTCAGTACACTAAAAGCCATCAAACTTTATATTCGTAGAACAAGGTCGAAGATGAAATTAAGCTCAGCCCCGTAACATGGGCTTTTTCTTGGAAGACCAAACATTAATTAGACCTCCTAAAATATGTCAAGTTGAGGCCCCCTAGAATAATAATGGCATTTGAAGTGAAATCCTTACTGAACGTGTTCGATACTTCTTGGGGCACCAGTTGATGGTTTACTAAAGTAAGATCCAGATTACATATATGCTACATCTTAAAGGAATGTATTTCGTTCAGATAGTGGGGCAGCAGAAACACCTTAAATTATTTGCAATGCTTTTGAAAATAGTACGGTGCTTCACAAGTTAACTAAATGAGACAATATTTCACCCAGTTGAAAGCCTTATTAAATATATATTTTGTCTGGGGCTCTAATAGGACACATTTTACTGAATGAGGCTCGGAACACATTTTCGTTTCATTTTTTTTCCTGTTATGTGGTAAACCTATTCCAAGCTTTATTTATAAGTTCCTGTTCATATCACATCATACAAAGCAACAAAGTTTTAACTCAAATGAATCCTATCAAACAACTGGAAGCTTAATTGGGAGGGCAGTTTCCCCATTCCCCCGCAAAAGTTACGGCATTGGTTGAGCCCTTTGCCAATCCTGAGCACCGAAAGCGAAGAATGGCACCACGTTGATATTGAGAAAGTAGTCAGCGAATTACTCTCCGGAAAAAAAAAAATACGCCGGTTTAGAAATATGTGAGCAAGTTCCACAAGTTTTGACGAGTTTTCATATGTTAGTTGTAATGTGAACGTTAGGAAGGAATTATTTCTGCTCTTGCCTTTGAGGTGAGCGGTCCCAGGTTCTACTCCTGGTGGGGACACTCGGTCGAAAGAGTGTAACAGATTTTTCAGACCTGCCATCTTGAGTGAAGTCTTTCTTGGGTTTCGTTCATTCATACCATTCAAATGCCGGGATGGAGGTACCTAATATAATGGTCCCAGGCTGCTTCCTTCCTTTCCCAATCCTTTCTTCCTTCCCTTTCATAGTATAGTGGGCTCGCTGTGGGACGTCATCCTTCATACGGGATGGGCTAACGTGGCCTTAGATGCCGACAACCCAGAAATCTAATTCCTAATTCCTAGAAATTATTTCTTTTAAGAAACTTTTTAGTCCCATGTAATTGCTTAATAATAATAATAATAATAATAATAATAATAATAATAATAATAATAATAATAATAATAATAATAATAATAATAATAATAATAATAATAATAATAATAATAATAATAATAATGTGCAATTTTTGTATATTAGCAAGTAGTGTCTGACTAGATCGAAAAATAACTCTACTACTGTATAAATTGTACGTGTGTCATGAACGTAGAAACAGGAAGAGCCCTTTTGACATTTTCGCGGGTGGAGGGGGCATGCATTCTTAGTTACGCTACTGTTCTCAAAGCATTCTAGTAATTTGTTTAACAATTGCTAAAAAAGTAGAAATCGAATAACGGTGAAATTTTATATAAATTAGAATTTGTGGTGTGATTCATTGTTTCTTTCTTCTTTTTTCCTGGAAGGGAAACAGTGAAGGAAACTGATCAGAGGATTTTACTTATGTTGGTGACTCATAGCCTTTCTTAAAACTGTTCGACATTGATTAAATGTATTAAGTGTGGCAGAACAAGCATTGATTCAGGAAGCTCCGCTAAAAGACGCCACTTATGTTTTTTTTTTCGTCACACATAAGCAGAAATGACTAATTTTCAGGTTTATTGTTTCCTTGTCTTGCATAGATGAAACAGATCGAAATGTTTTTGGTTAACTTTCAATTTCCTTATTTTTATAATCTTATTTCAATTGATATTAATCCTACCAGAACGTGACAACCCTACTATTATTATAAAGATCGCCATAGACGAGTCAGGTCTTAAGTCTTTCATTTGATGTTTATTAGGATCACGCAAGTGGGATATATATAATATTGTAATGTTAGTACCATAGGTGTTTATTTTACTCCGACCTCACTCACCTTCATTCTCACAGTGAATTGGCCCTCGCCCTCACCTTCAAAGAGAGTTGACCATCGCTCTCGCCTTCGTGTTGGGAATTTGTCCTCGCTCTAGCCCTGACAGTGACAGTTGGCCCTCGCCCTCGCTGTCCAAGCTTGTCATCGCCCTCTCGTCTTTATGGTTGAGAGAGAATTTGAGGGTAAGGATGCCCTCGAGAGGGCCATCCTCGCAAGGGTAAACACCTCTGGCTTAGTACGTCCGTTACACCGCTCAATAACTCTTCAACAAAAGATAATTTTAAAATTGTTTTCTGCAATCAACAGCTAGATAATTATCTCGGAGGAGTTCGTTAATGGATGTGATCCACCTACTTGTAGTGATAGAAATAAACCATTTCCGGTTAACGTTGATCACTATAGAGCATAGACAGTAATCTCACATTGTATATTTTTTAATCGATTAAGCGTCCCTAGAATATATTCCATTTCCACTCTAATCACTCTGCTAAAACACTAAATGGTAGATCTACTACAACTTCTGGTTTCAATATTAATTGAAGAAATACTGCGTATTTCTCTTTACTGTCTTTACCAGAGTCTATATTATCGTATTTCAATTGATACTAATTCAAATTAGAACGTAGCAACACTAATATTATTCGAGATATCGCCATACACGAATAAGATTTATAAGTATTTCATTTTATTTTTATTTCTATTGTCACTAATTACACAATCTCTTTGTTTCCAGGGAGATGAAGGCATAGACACATTTATAGCAAATGAAAAACTTCTGAGAGGATCTCGAACATAGCCGTCCATTGGCAGTCGACACAGACTGTTTTCCAACGAATGCATACATCTGTCATAGTACTTTGTAGGCATATTCAGAGGGTTCATGTATCCTCATTGTCTTATGTAAGTTGTTATAAAAATTGTGCTCATGTATAGACTTAGTTTATTATTTGACAAATAAAAAATACAATGTACAAACATATTTTCCTTTAATCAAAATGAAACAAATATATATACATTTAAGTTTGTTTGTGTGTGTGTGTGTAACGTCGCATGATTATGTTTCAAGGCTAAAGGAGAAGGCAATGATAATGAAGTGATGCAATGAAGAAAGTAGGAGGAAACGAGAATACATCGAGAAAACCAGTGCACATAAAATTTGTCCACCATATCAGGCTTACTTGTTTAAAACTACGCAAACCAACATAATAAGTTACAAGGAGCTTGTGTGTTGATTAAATTAAAATTCTCATCTATGCTATTTATGGAAACAATAGGTCTCAGCATAAAAATGTAACCTTGCAGATTCAAAATTGAGTAAAAAAGTACTTTAACAATTAGATTATATTAGTATTCAAAAATAGAAATGGGAGTATTTATTTTGCTGAATTGCAAGCACAGGGAAAATTCCCCAAAATTACAAAGGTAGATGAATTTCACACTGCACTAAAAAATTTATAGTAAGTACGCGTTCTACACATTAAAATTGATGTTAGACATTTTCATCTTCAAAGCTGGGAAATAGAAGTAATTTTTGAAGTACTCGTATTTTTTCAAAAACTGAATTATATATTTTCCAACTTTTAAGAGGAAAATGTTTTAACTTCAATATTAATGTGTAGAAGGCGTACTTACTATAAATTGTCCAGTGCAGTGTGAGACTAATCTTCCTTTCTAGTTCCAGGAAACCTTCCCTGTGTCAGCAAGGCAGCAGAATAAGTACTTTTTCTCATTTTTGAATACTAATAAAATCTCATTTTTGAGAAGTTTTTTACTCATTTTTTTTTAAAAAAAACTTCTCAGTTTTGAGAAGAGTTTTTCTTAAATTTGAGAGGAAATATTCTCAATTTTTGAGAACGTGTGCTTCTCAGTTTTGCGGCTATCTGAGTATTTCGAATACTTTTCTACTCACTTTTGAGTATACATGTTCTCAATTGTGAGGAGAGCATTATTAGTTTTTGAACAAAGAGTTTCTCAATGTTGATTACATTCATCTCATTTTACGGTTAACTTTCTCATTTTTGAGAAAATACGTTCTCGTTATTTTTGAGAAATAGCAGTTTCTCCTTTTATTTAAGAATATTTTATCTCGCTTTTAAGAGAATTTTTACTCAAAAGTGAGTAAAATTAACTCAAATTTGAGTACATATTGTTCTTATATTTTGAACACGCACACTTTCTCACTTTTGAGAACAATGTTTTCGGAGCTATTCTGAGGACACAATATTCTCAAATTTGAGTCAATTTTACTCATTTTTAAGTAAGTATTTTTAACAGTGTAGAGCCAGTAAAACAATTAACATCTAGGTCTATAGGTAAGGTAGGAGTCTTTCGTGCTGCTACTCATTTATTGCCCAAAAAAGTGGCCCCGCATAGCCTAGTCGATAACGCTCTTGCTTTCGATGCGAGTGATCCCGGGTTCGATTCCCGGTAGGAGCACTGGGTCGAAAAAGCGTAAAACGCTTTTTCAGGTCTGCTACCCTGAATGAGGTTTTGCTGGGTTTTCTCCTTCCTACTCAGGCAAATGTCGGGGTAGTACCTAATTTATAGGTCCCAGGCTGCTTTCTTCCTTCCCCAATCCTTTCTTCCTTCCTTTCACCAAATTGTGTGCTCACCGAGGGACGTCATCCCTTCGAAACATGAAGGGCTAAATGGCCTTAGAAGCCGAAATCGCAGATATCTAAATCCTAAAAGCATTTATTGCTCAAAACGTTTCAGAAGCTGAGCGCAATCGATATAGCGCTGTTTAAGCAATTCAAGTTTTTTTTACGTTCTTTATTTACAAATTTGATTGTTCCTTTCTGTTTTAGAACTGTGTTCTAATGCTCAGTGCCTATTATATTTCAAAAATGCTAAAGATTCAGATGGAAATCACGAATTTTTAGAATTGGGAAGGGTTGTATTGGACATGCTAGCTTTGTCACATACTAGAGTTGATTGTGAGCGTGTATTTTCAAAAATGAATTTAATAAAAACAGCATTAAGTCAAGTACAGTTAGTGATATAATGCTCGCTGCCCAATGTGTACAAAACTGTGCCGAGTTTGAACCAGTGGATTAATGATCGGATCGATGAATAAATCCAACATATATGGAGGTACAAATAAGGATAAAAAAGATGATAAGGATAGGGACACCAATGTTTAGTTCGAAACTGAAGATTACTAGGTAAGTTTCTTATATATTATTGCTATTATTAGTAGGCATAGTATTATACTTGTTTATACAATTATAACGCCTATAACGAATATAGGATATTTTTTTGTAATATACGATAATTTTAAGGACGAAAATCGATAATTTTGTTCTCCAAGGTTGGCAACGCTGTTCCACAGTTTAGTTATTTATGTTACTAAACAAATTTGGAGGTGTTAATCAGGATTGGCTGTTGTTTCTTTTTTTAAAAAGAAACAACGGGCTTAAACCAAACAACGAAACATGTTCGTAAAAGCGTAAGATTTCTTATAATCTTGATGAATACACATTTGTTGGTTATTACATTTCACTTCCATATTAGTAGGGTAAAACTAGACGAAAATTTCACATAACCCAGAACTAAATACTATTAAAATGATTTTTTGCTGTAACGTTAATGGGTATGGTACTCTTCATAGGCGAAATGCAAAAGCATGGAACTTTGCCAAAATTGTTCTATGAGTGCTTGAATTCTGGACCACAGTTTAACAAATTTTGTTGTTTGGATTTATATAAGACATTTGATATAACCATAATTATTGTTTATGTGTATATTTTACAAATTTATTTTGTCTCTATTAATGTTTTAAATTATTAAATTGAAAATAGTTATTATATTGCAATACTTTTCTTATACGGGGTGGTTCAAAAGTCTAGCACCATAAGAGAAATAGGTAAAATATATATGTAAAAAAGTTATATAGCTAAAAATATTTTGTACGTGTATTTTACATATTTATTTTACTTTTGTATAATATATTTTACAATTTGCACTCTTTGTAATTAGTTTCTTTATCTTTTCAGGTGTCTTTAAGAAATTGTAGTAAAGTATCAAATTGGTGAATCATTAATTACAGTTCCACAGAAATGGAAAGAACCAGTTACAAGGATGATATATGCGTCATATGCCAAAAAAAAAAACCTACGGAGAAACAAACACAGTAACCAGGCGAGGATTACCATCGCTAACAGCAGCTAGTCTCAACAGGGAAGATAAGGAACTGCACAAATATCTTAGTGAATTATCTGTCATGGAAAGCCCACCATCTGTTCTAGTACATCACAGCTGCCGCCGTCGTTACACGCATGAATATTACATAAAAAAGGATGCAGAAATTGCAGTACCGGGGTCCCCAATAAAGAAACGAAAACTTAGGTTGGACGATGAACATTTTGACCGGAAAAAGGACTGTTTTTACTGCACGAAACCAGTGATCCAGGCTCACCAACATCGAGCAAGGCCAGACGGCTTCACCGTTTGCACCATACCATTTCGTGAACATGTTCTTTTAGTGTGCAAAACACGCCAAGACGAATGGGGAGAAAGAGTGGAATGTCGAATACAAGAGTGTTTCGATTTAGTAGCAGCTGAAGCTGTCTATCATAGTAATTGCCATACATTGATCATGTCTAAAAAGAAAGAAACGCTACCAATGACAGGAAAAGCTGCAAAAAACCGCGGGCGGCCAAGTAACATGAAGTTCGTAGCAGCATTTGATGCACTATGTAGGTGGTTAGAGCTATGTTCTGATTCAAGTCTGTATAGCTTGCAGGATTTTCATGCAAAGATGGTAGAACTTGCTGGCAATGATGATGTGTATTCAGAAAAATGGTTGAAAATTAAGTTGCTTGAAAAATATGGAGAGCATATCAGAATAACAGAGTTAAATAGAAAACCAAACGTCGTGTGTTTCAAAATTTGGCATGTTATATTATTAACGAGAAATAGTATGAATCAAAGAGAGACAACATCGAGGAAGAAAAAATAAGAATTATTACAGCAGCCGCTAAGTTAATAATTGCTGATATGAGATGCTATAAGCATCAAGGGAATGTGTATCGTGTTCCATCTCAAGCTCGAAATATTCAGGAATTGTCAAATTATATCCCTCATTCTTTGAGAACAATGCTTGAATATATAATTTCTATAGACGAGAAGGTATGTACCATCGGACATGCCGTAATGCAGTCGGCAATGCCAAGAACTGTGCTTCCCCCGCTGCAATTTGCTCTTGCGGTAGAACTCTATCATGTATATGGATCTAGGTGGTTGATTGACGAACTATGTTCACTTGGATTTTGTGTTTCGTATTCAGAAGTTTGGAAGTACAAGCAGGATGTGCTAGAGTACAGTAATTATGACGTGATCCATTCCAATGCTTCTGTACCTGCTTTTGTCCAGTGGTCTGCAGATAACGTTGATCACAATGCCATCACTATTGATGGAAAGGGGACATTTCATGATATGGGGATCATGAGAGCAGGTGTCTATACCAGCACTCTTCCGCAGAGTTCATTCATCAAGCGAGCGGAAAATGTTAAAAGCGTTGTGCCATTCCCATCCGAAATCTTCCATCAATTAGCCAACTTCAACAACTTGAGTTCGCTCCAATGTTGCACTTACAAATGCCACACACTCTGCCGCAATTACTCAATTTTGATTTCCTGTGGCACATCCATTCTACATTACACGACACTGAAAATAATGAATTCAGCTGGAGTGTATGACCTGTAGGGTCTGGTCCCTATTCGAGCTAACCATTTAGTGGCTGGAAGAATCTGATTCTTACCTGATCCCATTCGGGATAACCAATTTTTATAACTCCACTCGATGCAACTCCTGTTCGGTACGCCTTACCTGTGGTGGATTTTAGTAGTTGGCGTGAAAAGGACATTACCAATACAAATGACAATACTGCAATGGAGAGTGCGGAAACCTCCAAGTTGGATCTCGAACCAATATTCTGTTTCATTGAGGTTGCGACTGCGAGCGCCCACCATCCTTGCCACGCCTGCTGGTATCAGCAGAATAAGTACAAGTTACTAGACATAACATCCACCATTCCAGTAGTGATTGTGCAGAAATACTGTAAAGGTAATTGCACATAAAGAAATAGATAGTATGTAAATTTTATTCACTTAACACAGGTTATATATAATACTTACGTTTACAACATTACAACATTTTGTTAGTGATTTTTATTTAATATGTACCAACGCATCGTGAGCCCAAGACTTTATTAATGTGGAATTTATGTGAAGAGATTATTATATGTTTTTACTTTCTCTTTCTTTCTTTAAAAAAGATAACGCACTACGAATGCCGGCTAAGATTTGTATTACATAATGCACTAGTATTAAGCACACGCCGTTTCGTATCACACTTGGCTGCACTATTTATTGATGGACTTTGGGGGGGGGGGTCATGTAGTTATTCTTAGGAACAAGATTTCTCCATGCTTCTTGTTGTTCGTCGGATAGTCATTATTTAAGTTCCATGGAAGTTACTACTTTTCAATTGGGAGTGCAATTCATTCTTTTACCTGTGTCGATTCCTTATTCTTTCCTCTCCGATTTCATGGTTTTACACATTATACGCCGTCTTGACACACGAACATATATTTTGTGTTAATTTTACATTTAAATGCCTATGTAGATTCCACTCATTCCTTCCATTATCAAATTTACGAAGTCTTGAACGATTGCAAACAAAAACTCAGATATTTTTCTCTGGCGTCACAGTAGTAGAACGATTCAGACCGCCATAATCACTTAACATAACATTCGCGGCTTTTTGCCTCAGCGTCAGTAAGTTTACGCTGAGCACGCCAGAAAAGATTTTATAAATATTCGTAAGAAATATCTTTTATGAGAAATACACACATCAGAGGGCGTTAAATAAGTTTACCATTAGGACGAAATAATTAAAATGTTAAAAACAGTATAAACATTTCGCGATGGCACTTGAATTTAAGGAACTACATTTTATATTATCATGACCACATTGCACCTCTTTTGTTCGATGATCAGGAAGCACAAGTCACCATTTACAGGATTGCCAACTCATAGAAAAGGATAAAACTAGAACACAGTTTCCGTCGACGCACGGTACATGAAGCCTCATTCCAATTCAGCCAAAGAAAACGGGAAAATTTAAAATGGAATAGGAGTGAGGGGGGCTACACACTCATAAATGGCGCGCGAGTGGGACGATGATCTTCTTTGAAGATTATCAGAATCCTGGAACCTTGAAATTCCTCTTCCCTAAAAAGTTTATTTCTCTGTTATTATTCGTCTTCTTTCTTCCACTAGTAATATTTGATTCATTATAATTCACAAACGCTTTCCACAAACGTAGAAGGGCTATTTTATTTTATGGGCTATATACTTTAAATGGGCTCTCCTTTTGTATGTGTAAATATAAGATTACATTTGTTTTCATAATACAATATTTCAATATAAGTTGAATGATATATTGATTATTTATTATGTTTTCACTTTAGATTATATGTGTTTTATGTTCTTTTAACTAATATATTTCTTACACCATTATATAAATCATAAAATTTCAATCTTTTTTTTGTATCTGACTCGTCTTTTTACATCTTACACTAAATATTCTTATCGTACTAAACATATGAAATTTTCAATATTTTGAAAAGGAAATAGCATATGAAATGCTAAGACAACCTTTTTATGAATATATACTTTCTTATAAGTAATTTTCAAATAACCTTTGATTATGTACGATTTTATCATTCAAACATTTAAAATACAACACTTAAACAGCACTATTAACTAGTTAGTTAACTTCAAGCACAATGCAATAATACAGTAACACGAATATATGAAATGAAATCTTTCATTAGTAAACAAATTTTTAAAACATATTACATATTAAAAACTTTATTTCACACAATATTGAATAATATATATTTTTGTCGAGATTTAATAAAATTTATCGGCGCCTTTAAGATTCACAGCTAAATTTTTACAACGTAATAATTCAGTTATGGCTCTCTCTGATCACTCGACAGGATCTGCCTGGCTAAATTTTCAAGAAACCTACCCACAATGAATTATTTATTTTACCACCCCGAGATGAGGCTGAATTAAAGAATACAAGGTTAAAAACTCAAAATAATAAAGAATGGGATTTACCAAAATAGCTTACTTCGAGCATTACATAAATATAATGTTACCCAAAACACATAAAAAGGGGGGGGGTCCTCATCTCAATGACTTGGGATATGTCTTTGCTGGTTTTCCATTACTTCGGAAAAGAAAATATCAACGGCCATCTGGAAGTCGCATAGCTGGTCACAGATGCCTCCATATATCAAAGGAAATAACTTTTTTTACATTCCTTATACTCTCTCATTCAATAACACACAAGGATTCTGTAAGTTTATCAACGCAAATTCCAACACATCAGATGAACACAGATTTTTACAGTACAGAAAATTCAAATACTTGTCAAAATCTAGCAATTTCTCTAAAATTTTATGTATTCGTTGGTTCTTAATTCTTGATTGAACACTTTGAGACAAACATACTGGTGTTGTAGTTAATGCATTGCAAAGAACAGTTTCAACACTACTTTCTAGATCTGAATTTTTAAATTCGCTTGAAATTACATCATGGTATTTCTCAGAACTATGTTTTACTGCGGGGTCTAACCAGATTTTACGAGTTTGTTTCGTAGGTTTCCACACCTTAAGTCTATCCACAGAGTGAGATCCAATTGATTTACCAGTTAAAGGATCTAACAATTCGAACACCTTTTCTGAATTTGATGGTTTGTTAACGCAAAGATAGGGTCCTTTGAACACATTGAAAAATTTTGAGATTTTCTTGTCTATTGCGGAACTTAAGTTTGCCTGTTTCAAGAAGACGAGATCGTTCACCTGTATTTTGTGTTTACTCTCCTGTTGTGAGTTATACCTTTCATTTCGCTTTCGGATCACTTCTTTTCTTTTAAAATCTGCCATTACCAATTTATTGTCCCAACTCTCATTATCGTTTTCGTTGGTATCATTTGTAAAAATGCCAAAATGTTCGAAGATAGGTTTTTCAGCCTGAATGTTCAAATGTAAGCTGGCTGGACTCGCGCCAAGACTGCTAGGTATGGTATAGTTCAACAACACAACGACTTTTGATATAAATTTCTCCCAAGAACCATGATCATCTTTACAAAACAGTCTAAACAACCTGTTCGTGTCCCGATGGATTCTCTCCACCGCGTTCGACGCCGGATGGTAAGGCGTAGAATAAAATATCTTAACACCATATTCTTCCATTTTCTGTTTGAAATTTTTGGAAATAAAGCAACTACCATTGTCCGCCAATACAGCTGAAGGTATTCCTAAGTGCACAAAATACAATGATTCCAAACATTTAATGACGTACTTCGTAGTAGCGTTCCGGATTGGATAAAGAACAAGGTAACGAGTAAAAACATCCAAAATTGAGAGTATAAATTTACACTTTGAGGGAGATGGCACAAGAGGTCCGATAACGTCAATCCAAATTAATCTCCTAGGACCTTTCACCTGTATGGTTTCAAGAGGTCTAGCTGGGGGTCGGGTATCAACTTTAGTTCGTTTACATTCAAGGCAGTCGTTAATATAGTTCATTACGTCTCGCCGCATAGATTTCCAATAACAGATCTCGCTGATGAAGCTTACTGTTCTTTCGCACCCGAAATGTCCACGGTTGTTGTGCATTTCTTCAATTACCAGATTTATTAAAGATGGTGGGATGCAAATTCTCCAACTGTTGGGAAAATGAAAGTTCTTATACAACAATATACCGTTGTCCAATTTGTAAAATTTTTCCACATTCCTATTTTGCATCTTACTGTAAGGATCATTTGGTTTCTCTAAAAATTTGATAATTTTACTGTACTCAGGATGCTCCTTTTGTTTTTCGGTTAGCTCTCCTGGTGTGATGTTTCTGAAGAACGATGGAAGTACTTCTAAATTATTTGTCCAAAATTTCACTAGGAAGGGCTAAAACTATCCTAGACAATGCATCACTGGCAACATTCTCACTCCCTGAAATGTGCATTATTTCTAGATTAAATCCCTGTAGTTCGAGACTCCACCGAGCCAAACGAGAGTTCCAATGGCGGATTTTATTCAAAAACACTAATGAATTATGATCTGTATAAACTTTCACGTGATGACCATATAATAAATGTCCCCATTTACGTACGGCTGTGACGATTGCGTACGCCTCTAATTCCGTGATAGTCAAATTTCGCTGTGCACTATTTGAAGTTTTACTGTAAAAACCAAGTATGTGTTTTTCACCGTTAACTTCTTGGAATAATATACTCCCCACTGCTACCAAGGAACTGTCTGTCACTAAACAAAAATCGTGATCTAACAGCGGATGATTTAACAACACTTCTTCAGCTAACGATGATTTTAACTTAACAAAACTTTGCTCGCATTCGTCAGTCCAAACCCATTTTTTATTCTTTTTCAGAAGTTCAAACAATGGATTGGCTAAATGAGCGAAATGATACACAAATTTTGAACACCACTCGAACAAACCTAACACTCGCTTAAGTTCCTTTACATTTTTGGGACGAGGCAATGTTCGAATTGTTTCTACATACGACGGATCCTTTTTCACGCCTTCAGATGTGTGTACGAAACCAAGAAATTGAAAACTCGTATTGCAAAATGAAGATTTCTTTAAATTTACAGTCATATTAGCTTCTTCCAATTTTGTAAACAACAAATTCAAAATTTCTAACTGTTCATCAAAAGAAAAAGTTGGTACAGAAATGTCGTCGATGTACGTAACTAATTTATCAAACAATGCATGACCTAACACAACCAAAAGACAAGCCATTAATCCTACGCCTCCGTTTGCGTATCCAAAGGGAATAGATGTAAATCTATACATTTTCCCATTCCATGAGAACGCTGTGTAATCTCTACAATTTTCAGAAATTGGAACTTGTGTATAACTTCCTACTAAATCAATATTTGATACGTATTTAGCACCCTGGAACTTTAGGAACAGATCATCAATTTTATTCACCTTCAATTGTTTTATTTTTACATGCTTGTTCAACACAGTTAAATCGACTACTACTCGCATTTTACTAGTATTTTTCTTTGGCACGCAAAAGATTGGGTGTGAATGGATTGACACACAAGATTCTATTACGCCACATTGTAACCACTCATCGATTTGCGAATCAATATGCTCTTTGAATTTATATGGTAATGTATATTGCCTTTTAACCAAAGGTTGGTCTGTGTCTACCTCAATTTCATATTCAAATTTGGTACAACGTCCGGGAATATTTTTAAAAATTTTCCTATGTTTCAACAACAATTTGAACAATTTCTCTTTTTCAAAATCAGAAAATTGAGCTTCCCTAACCTTTTCTCGTATTTCTGAAATTGACACAAATTCACTTTCTATTTTACTATTAAATGTGTTACAGACTGCAACACTATCTAACGATTTACAATGCGATTTTTCGATCTCATAATCTATTTCTGACATTTGCTGTGAATAGTAATCAAACGAAAATTTATCTTCATTGGCAACTTCCAAATTTAACACTTTCAGTTCCTTTTCATTACTACAAGAATTACGAATTTTATTATAAGCTTGATCAGAAAGAACAACCTGATTAACCCATTCTTTTTCTAACTTTTGCTTTTCACTTACCAAATTATTTACTATGGGACACTCTACATTTACTTTTCCAATCTCAAATAAAATTTCTGATTCATCATTACTGTCGCTAGTATCATTCATTTTAGTTTCAATACCAACTTGAGATACAAAATTTACCTTTTTCTGTACATCACCTTTAGTCAGAATTTTTGTAACTTTCATATTGTCAGCTTGACCACCTAGCATAGGTACGTTAACGATTTCTCCTTCCTTTTCAACCGTAATAGAATTATCACCAAAATCTATCTTTGCCTTGGATTGTGTGAGAAAATTTCTACCCAATAAGCATTCAGTATTCAAATCAGAGACAACTAGCGCACGTACGTCAAAACTAACTTTCCCTATTTCAATACATAATATTGTTTCACCTTGCACCTGTTTCTTTTTCTTACCTGAAAAATCCACCAACAGAATATGTGGAGCTGGTCGCAAGTGAGGGTGTGATATGATTGACGCTATACGTTTCCATGTCTCTAAAGACAAAATACTAACTGAAGCTCCAGAGTCACACAAGGCTACTACCGGTTGATTTAAGATCTGTACTTTTATTTCAGCTGACCTAGCTTGGCTATTAAATTTCTGTTCTTCATCACTACTTTCAGATGAATCAGTGTCCCAACTTACTACATTCACTACATTCCTTCCAATTACAACAAGCTCGCATTGCGTATCATTGAGTGCATTTTGACTTTCAGTACCAAAATTACCATTTACATTACCAACTCTGCCAACCGCACTCGCGTTGGAGAGCAACTTTAGTTTAAATGTTGGTCTTTGTTTTGAGGGAACATAACTCTTGGACTATAATACGGAAATTGTGGTGCAGATTGAGTATATGTGGGCATTGGCTGTGTTCGGTTCATTCCTTCATCATGGTTACTATTTACAAAGTTCACCCTTTCGCTTTGGTTTGAATTTTCATACTCGTGATCTTCTTCGTAATTACTACGATTACTACCTTGACCTTCATTGCGATCATTATCTCTTCTATAATTATTCTTACCTTTGTTCCAATGGAACTTTCTCTTATTCGGAGTTCCCTTCCTTCTGGGTCCGTCAAACTTACCTTTGCCTGAATTTTTGCGGTTTTCATTACCATAATTTCCCCTTTTGTTAAAACTCTCATAATTCCCTTGCACTTCATTTACCTGATTGACACGTACAGTTCTACCCGGAAAGTTGTTCCTATTGTTAACACTTCTGCTGTCATAATACAGTGTATAGCGGTTAAAAATGAACTGAAATCTAAATTTGGGAACAATGCTAATTGTCGTCGGTAAGAAATAGGGATCAACTGTTTAATCGTATTCACAATGAAAGTATCCGGTATATTAGGTGACAAACCACGTATCTTATTGAACCTTTTGTGAACAAAATCAGTAACAGTACCATCAGTTTTTGGGTTGAACGCTTGCGATTGCAACACTGAAAGTTTACTTGCGATGACTTGTTCAGAAGCAAATTGAGCTTTAAATTCTTTAGTGAAATCTTTAAATGAGCGAAAAGTACCTAATTTTGACTTGTACCACTCACGAGCGTTACCGGTAAAAATAAACCCTAGTACATCTAAGTATTGGGATTCAGGTACGTCTACTGCGTGCGCTGCAATCTTAAACTGCTCTAAAAACGAAGTTGGTGTCTCATCATATTCTAAACCAGAAAACTTCGGAAACATTTCGATGTCACCATGACGCAATATTCGCCGTTTAGCCCTTTTTACGTCACCCCTGTCTGATTTTCTGACTATAATACGCTTCTTTTTTATTTTTGTTGTCTCACTAGCTGTCGAAGAACTACAATCTGTTTGGTGGCACTACTAGTTTCTTCCTTACTGCTGTATTTTGACTTATGACTACTCCTATCATCACCGAATATACTTAATCTACGCCAGTTACGTTCACTCCTCTCTCTGCTAGTATGTTCAGTCAATGAGGTTAGCTTCGTTTGGGTTTCATCTACCTTAATTTCTAAATCCAACAACCTGTCACCTATTGCAGCAATATTTTGACTCATATTGACCACGTCAATACCGGAAGGGATAGTGTTCTGTGACAAAGTGTCGACCCTACCGTGCAATATTGCAACATTTCTTTCTAACTTATGAGTCGTATCATTTAATCCCACTAGCATTTTTTCTTTATTTTCTAAATTACCTTCAATTTTATTTACTGACTCCTCGATTGCTTCAATTTTTTCAAAGGCACGGTCCGCCTTTTCTTCACATTTACCCAAATCGACCTTAATGTCCTCAAGTTCTTGATAATTTTGAACTGTTTTCCCCCATATTTTCTCACATTTATCATTTTCTCTCTCACATTTCTCGTCTATTTCTTTAGATATTTGTTCATATCTACCTACACATTCCTTTCTAATAATTTCTAATTGCACCTCAAGCTTATCATCAATCTGCTTTTTTGTTATTTCACTGACTTCCACAATTTTATTTTCCAAAGATTCATTAATCTCTATTATTTTACTTTCTAAAGACTCTCGTACGTTATGAGTTTGCTCACTGACCTTTTCGATTTTGTTTTCTAAAGATGAATTACTCTTTTCTATTTTGTTTTCTAAGGATTCGCGTAAATTTTGCATTTCAGTTTTATTTGCATTAATTGCCTCTAGCAATAACTTGACGTTACTTTCGTCCATTTTGTACTATTACAAAAAAATTTCAAACACGAGTCAGAACTTACCTTGTACTTCAATATTTCTGCGCATAAATCACTACTTTTACGTTACAGTGCAGGAGTTCTGTCCCTGTTCGGGCGCCATTTTTATGACCTGTAGGGTCTTGTTCCTATTCGAGCTAACCATTTAGTGGCTGGAAGAATCTGATTCTTACCTGGTCCCATTCGGGATAACCAATTTTTATAACTCCACTCGATGCAACTCCTGTTCGGTACGCCTTACCTGTGGTGGATTTTAGTAGTTGGCGTGAAAAGGACATTACCAATACAAATGACAATACTGCAATGGAGAGTGCGGAAACCTCCAAGTTGGATCTCGAACCAATATTCTGTTTCATTGAGGTTGCGACTGCGAGCGCCCACCATCCTTGCCACGCCTGCTGGTATCAGCAGAATAAGTACAAGTTACTAGACATAACATCCACCATTCCAGTAGTGATTGTGCAGAAATACTGTAAAGGTAATTGCACATAAAGAAATAGATAGTATGTAAATTTTATTCACTTAACACAGGTTATATATAATACTTACGTTTACAACATTACAACATTTTGTTAGTGATTTTTATTTAATATGTACCAACGCATCTTGAGCCCAAGACTTTACTAATGTGGAATTTATGTGAAGAGATTATTATATATTTTTACTTTCTCTTTCTTTCTTTAAAAAAGATAACGCACTACGAATGCCGGCTAAGATTTGTATTACATAATGCACTAGTATTAAACACACGCCGTTTCGTATCACACTTGGCTGCACTATTTATTGATGGACTTTGGGGGGGGTCATGTAGTTATTCTTAGGAACAAGATTTCTCCATGCTTCTTGTTGTTCGTCGGATAGTCATTATTTAAGTTCCATGGAAGTTACTACTTTTCAATTGGGAGTGCAATTCATTCTTTTACCTGTGTCGATTCCTTATTCTTGCCTCTCCGATTTCATGGTTTTACACATTATACGCCGTCTTGACACACGAACATATATTTTGTGTTAATTTTACATTTAAATGCCTATGTAGATTCCACTCATTCCTTCCATTATCAAATTTACGAAGTCTTGAACGATTGCAAACAAAAACTCAGATATTTTTCTCTGGCGTCACAGTAGTAGAACGATTCAGACCGCCATAACCACTTAACATAACATTCGCGGCTTTTTGCCTCAGCGTCAGTAAGTTTACGCTGAGCACGCTAGAAAAGATTTTATAAATATTCGTAAGAAATATCTTTTATGAGAAATACACACATCAGAGGGCGTTAAATAAGTTTACCATTAGGACGAAATAATTAAAATGTTAAAAACAGTATAAACATTTCGCGATGGCACTTGAATTTAAGGAACTACATTTTATATTATCATGACCACATTGCACCTCTTTTGTTCGATGATCAGGAAGCACAAGTCACCATTTACAGGATTGCCACCTCATAGAAAAGGATAAAACTAGAACACAGTTTGCGTCGACGCACGGTACATGAAGCCTCATTCCAATTCAGCCAAAGAAAACGGGAAAATTTAAAATGGAATGGGAGTGAGGGGGGCTACACACTCATAAGTGGGTTTATTCAGGCATATTCTACAGCTGAAGCCCCTTCACCGTTTTCATATCACATTACTTCACCTTGTAACCTTAAACCCAAATGATGAAATCTGTATCTACAGTACACTCTGCTATATTGAAGAGGAAGCCAAAAAGTTACAAGCACCCACTCCATCCGTAACTCTTGACCATCCACTTTGAATAAAAGCCATTCAAATTGTCAATAGTACTGGCCTCAACGCTGTTTGTCGCTTAGGTCCGTTTCACATACTAATGAGTTTTCTAGGAAACATAGGATCAATAATGAGTGGGTGTGGCTTATCAGAATTACTTGGAACAGTATATGCAGAAAATACGGTTGTTCATATGCTCAACGGAAAAGAATTTTCAGGAGCATTGAGATGACATTTTCTTGCACAGAGCGCGCAAATGTCTGTCTTACTATCATCATTCTTGCCCCCTATATCCTCCCATGGAGAATATGAGTATGTAATTGATTCTAACCTCCAACCTATCACATATGCTGAGTTTACAGATCTGAAAAATATCTGCAGTAATAGTGTAAAAGTTGATGAAGGAACTACAATAAATCCAGCGCAAGGTAATATAGTATCGAAAGTGGAACAACATGTCAACGAGCTGAGGCAAGAATTGTTTGCGGAATCTCGAACCTCAATGCATCAACACTGTTCAGATGTTTGTAAGGGGCGAGCGAGAAGAATAATGGAATTTACATCTTGCTGCTGTGACATGCATGCTACCCCTATTTGCAGCGACAGGGCACAATATGTATAATAAGTGTGGACGGATATACCTTTAGATGATGCAGGAGTAACAATTTACACATCCGTTGCTATACGATCAGTTACAAAACCATGGAAATCATGTCATCCGTCGAACATCAGAAAACTGGTTTGGAGAGATGCAATCTCCTATGACATCTTTAACTGGAACTGAACGCCAACAGAGTGGACAAGTTGTGAGCTATTGCCATCACGTATGAAGAGGGACCGGAGTGATCGAAGTCTTATGATACAATGGCTGAATAAGCATAAACCTCTTTCAGTGTACGACTCATCGATGCGCAATGTAGCCAGTGGCGTTATAGCAGGAGTTGATGACAAAGTGAACTGTGACAATGCAGACGTTGTTGGTAATGAAATACATCAGAAGTTGGATGGCAAACCTTGAAATGCCTTTAGATTAAAAAAGACTGACCAAGCAGAAACATTACAGCACGTAATCAAAGGAGTTCGCATTGGTAATAGTATTCACTATTTCCTCAATTCAACTCTCTTCTGACGACTTGCTAAGCTCGTTGAGTGCGAGCACATGCCATCCCAGTATTTCACATACGAACTCACTCCCACACCATCAGGTTATTCTCTGGAGAGGTCATGAGGAAATCATCAAAAGCTCCACTAATTCATTCACTTATGAAATGATTTGAGAGCCTTACACAGCAGGCATGTGAGGAGCCTGAGGTTTCAGAATTCGTTATTGATGGCGAATGTTTGATTCGAAATGTGGTAAGGTCTAAACACCAGTCATGGATGGATGTGCATCAGTCATACTGCAATTTTTTATGTCATCATTTTCATGTTCCATGCATAGTAGTATTTGACCGGTACATAAATGGTCCTTCCATCAAAAACCATGAGCATCAACGCTGAAGGATTCATCCTGCAGCATCCGATGTGAAAATTTCATTGAGCACACCAGCTTACGTTTCTCTCAAACGACAAGAAAATTAATCACCTAATAGATTTGTTGTCTACAGAGTTGAGAGCAAATGTTCACATCAACTACAGAGCACAAAATGATGCTGTAATGTTTATGCAGGGTGCATATGTTGATAAAATTGTTTCAAATGCAATTAACATGACTCTCAAGAAGGAACAAGTTACAGTTATGTCGGATGACATGGATATGCTGGTGATGCTGCTGCATCATGCTGGTGACTCGATTGGTAAACATTTCATGAAATCACTTGCAAAGGGAAAGAGGCATGAACAGAAACCTCTTTATGATGTCAGAAGTATCCAGCGTCACATTCGTTCAGTAGTTTGCAGGCATCTCCTGTTCATTCAGCTGTTAGCAGGTGTGACACAACGTCAGCACTCTACAAACAAGGAAAGGCAAAAGTTCTGAAAACAATTCAAAAGAATGTAACCGCTCAAGAATGTGTAGAAGTATTTCTTTCAGATAATTCGCCAGTGGATTAAATCTCAAAACCAGGCAAGCAATTCTTCGTAATTTTCTATTGCGGTACACAAACTGATGATCTCCCTCTAGTTCGTTACACAACATACATGCGAATAACAGCAGTAGCATCAAAACCAGTTCCCGAGCAGCTCCCGCCTACACCCCGAGCCGTGCATTTTCATGCGTTAAGAACTTACATGCAAGTACAACAATAGAAAATTTTATCAACGACAGAAATGGATCCTCTTGGATGGGGTTGGATACTCAACGGTCAACATCTTTATCCGGAAACTACTGGTGAACCTCCAGCACCTCCATCTTAAAAGTTGTACATTGTCAGTGCTAAGCACTGGGAAGAAAAGTATGTAGTAGCATGAGCTGCACCTGTAGAAAACATAGATTAAAGTGTGTGTCTGCATGTCGATACTGCCATGGCGATGGCTGTACTAATAGGCGTGAAAGCGTAAGCATTTCCGTAGACTATTCATCATGCGATGAAAGCTAATTAGAAACGAAAAATGAAAACTACCCTTAAATTCACAATCAAGCGTTTCTTCTAATGTTCGTCAATATACTGTAACATTGAAGTGTATGTATCGTAAACTCTGAATTCGTGAACTAATCTGCAATGAACCCAGTGGGACGTGTATGAATGTGTATGGCTACTGCATATAATGTAAAAAGTGTGTGCTAGCAAGAAAAGTGATCAAAATTTGTTTTATTAGTGAACCGAACACGGAACGGATCATTAGAACTCGCATGTACAGAGGTGAAGGAGTAATAAATATTGGCAAGGAATGCAATCAAGACAACATATAGAGAGTAACTTCACAAACAAAATAAATAATAACCAACAATTTGGTTGCAGTTACTTGCATAGAAAGCTCAGAAACAAGGAATGAAACATTGAAATTAACGAAACATAAAGTTATAAGAAAATTCATGGAAATGTTTTGTGTTTAAATCAAATAATAAAGAATTCATACTGGATAGAAACAGGTTATGAAGTATAAATCATACTGAAATGGGAAGTCATTCATATATATATATTAAATATATATATTAATTAGTTTTACAGTGAGGAATCCGAAAACAACAATTCGAATTTTTTAAGGTGAATCAGAGGCAATATGGTGAAAACGCTGGGGGGACTTTCATTTTACAAAATTGCAAATTACGTTTGAAAATATTGAATGTTTATTCTCATCCATGTTTACCTCGCGACTCAGATGCGTATATTATCCGTTTGTTTTATCGTGCCGGACTTTTGAGTCAACCTCTGTATAACCATATGTACCAGTATTGAAATTTCAACACATTTTGACTGTAAATTGCCACTGTCTTGTTACGAACGAAATATATATTGTACTGCATGAATAAAACAAATTTGTGTGTATCAACTGGTGT
Source organism: Thermobia domestica (assembly GCF_964235325.1). NCBI lineage: Eukaryota > Metazoa > Arthropoda > Insecta > Zygentoma > Lepismatidae > Thermobia > Thermobia domestica. The sequence continues at coordinate 131,581,193 of NC_137460.1, forward strand.
TACTTCAATAGCAGCATTTTTTTGAGAAAGAAATTTTGCGTTACAACCTCAACCTGGAATATCTCGAATTTAGCAGACTTCCAGACTTTAGCATTCTCTGGTTAATTCACTCATAGCTACCTGATTTCATATCCCAAAGAACTTCAATAGTATTTAGTTCCGGGTCAACCTCTAATTTTACCCTACTATATATTATTCGTATTATATTCATACTTAAATTCCCCATTCATTACTCAAATAGATTATATACAGGGTGACCGCGTAACTATGTTACAAAATTTAAGGGATGATTCCTGACAAGGAAACAAGAAAAAAAAGTTCAAATAAACTTTTGTCCAACATACATAATTTCGAAGCTACAAGGTGCCGAAAGCGTGGGAAAATGACATTCAAAGCTCTACAGCTCGACTATGGTGAATGATAGAGCTAATGCGGCATGGTCACGTCAAAGACACCGAAGCTGCTGTATTCAAAAATGCTTAGGTCGAGATCGTGCAATTCGTACACAATGGATACGTGCCATCTGTGGTTGCATAACGCGCACTAAATAATAGTGGGAAAATATGAAAGCAAAATGTGAGTAAATTGGTACAAATGGTAAATACATGATAGTACACTGTCCTGTTCATTGTACGTATAGACGCGTTTAATAAAAAGAACAATCATGAAACGTACTAAAATGTTGTAGAAACATCACACGAACATTGTTTTCTTCCATGTAGTTTTGTCATTGAAAGCAAGTAAAACTAAGGGGAAAACCGGGGGATATGGCTGCTTTCTTCTAGGCAGAAATCTTATTTTATTTGATGATACGAGCCGAGGATACTTTTTACGAGAGGGGGATTTTTCCGCCATCCCATGTTAATGTGACCACTGCCAGAGAACAACAGAAAAATATCCGTTTCTTATCATTAGCCGTAATGTGCGTTACCAGAACATTGAAACAGAACAAGGAAAAACAATTTATCAAGACGTTTGTTTTAGTCGCTGCTTCCGATGTTTTGCAGGACTGATTCCGAGATTTTGTCTAGAATGCTTAACATGTCTTCATATTGTTATTGTTTAGAAGATATTTTGTTTTCACAGACGGTGTTATCACCTGAAGTACGCCACAGTTAGCAGGTTCGATCACAACCATTTGTTCTTCCTTCTGTCGTAAAAAACAATCGAAGGTAAGGAAAGTATAAGATAACCCTACTAGAAGGCGTTGTGGAAGGTCATTCTTCATGTGGTTTGTTTGTAGCGTACGAGTTCCTTAGTGCAGTTTGTGCTTTGCTTGTTCGAATGTGAGATCAAATGGAGTATTCGATAGCAGAACTAGCGGACATGGTATTTGTATACGGTCAAGCAAATGGCAACAGTCGAGAAGCTGATAGGTTATATCGACTGAAGTATCCACAAAATAGACATCCAGCCCATACTGTGTTTGCCAGACGTTTTCAACGCTTACGAGACACGGGGAATTTACAACTTCAATACTACGACCAAGGAAGACGAAGAACCACAAGGACTCCGGACTTTAAAGAACAAGTGTTTGATCGTTTCGCCCAAGACCCAAGACTAAGTACCCGGAAAGTAACACGTGAAAGGGGAGTAGCGCAATATACTGTTTGGAAAGTAGTACACGAGCAACAGTTACACCACTATTATTCGCAGAGGGTTCAGGCCTTACGTCCAACTGACTTTCAACCTCGCGTTCGGTTTTGTGAGTGGTTTCTCCAACGCTCTGTAATTGATCTGCAGTTTGCTTCCTACGTGCTTTTCACCGACGAAGCTTGTTTTACGAAAGACGGGATATTTAATAGTCACAATAGTCATGTATGGGCAGACGAAAATCCATATGCAATTGTGGAAAGGGGCCACCAAGACCGATTCGCCATAAATATGTGGGCGGGAATTATCAGTGATCAAATAATAGGTCCATATTTACTACCACCACGATTAACTGCACAACTGTATACGAGAGTCCTGCGAGACACACTTCCAGAATTATTAGAGGATGCCCCTCTCGGTGTTCGTCAACGGTTGTGGTTTCAACATGATGGCGCCCCAGCCTACTTTTCAGCTAGTGCTCGAGAGTATTTGAATCAAACGTTTGTTGACAGATGGATTGGAAGAGGCGGTCCTTGTAATTGGTCTGCACGTTCCACAGATTTCAAACCACTTGATTTTTTCTTGTGGGGTCATGTCAAAACACTTGTCTATGAAACGCCTATAGAGAACGCAGAAGGACTATTAGCACGAATACTCACTGCCTGTGATACTATAAGAACAGCTCCTGGGTTGTTACAGCGGATGCGTCAGAACTTACTGCGACGCTGTAACGCCTGTGTTGAAGTAGAGGGACGCCATGTCCATCACCTATTGTTGGATAATTGGGAGATTTGTCTCGTTTACAGGTAATTGATTATGTTCTTGGCTGCATTCAATCCTGCTGTAAAATGTTGATTGAATACATTATTTCCATTCTTGTGACTTTTGTTTTTAGGAAACAACCTCTTTTACATTATGGTTGTTTCGCTCAGTTTTGTTTATTTGTTTTCAATGATAACAATACATGGAAGAAAGACTTTAATAGTGTGATACTTTTACAACATTTAGTACGTTGCATGACTATTGCCTTTTATTAAAAGCGTCTGTTCAATGATAGGACAGCGTAATATCATGTATTTACCATTTGTACCAAAGTATTCACATTTTCCTTTCATATTTTCCCACTATTATTTAGTGCGCGTTATGCAACCACACAAGGCACGTATAAAACTGTTCGCCATTTTGTGCTTGTGCGAGATATCGACTTAGTACAGACGCATTATTGCTAGCAGTTGGGACAGCTATTCATCCGTATCCTTTTCGACCCATCTTTCTTGAGAGATTATGCGGGAATCCCGACGCTCCTTTGGGGAATCCCTTGTGCACGAATTGCACGATCTCAACCTAAGCATTTTTGAATACAACAGCTTCGGTGTCTTTGACGTGACCATGCCGCATTAGCTCTATCATTCACCATAGTAGAGCTATAGAGCTTTGAATGTCATTTTCCCACGCTTTCGGCACCTTGTAGCTCCGAAATTAATGTACGTTGGACAAAAGTTTATTTGAACTTTCTTTTCTTGTTTCCGTGTCAGGAATCATCCCTTAAATTTTGTAACATAGTTACGCGGTCACCCTGTATATATATAAGTTTATGAGTGTTTGTTTTGTGATTATTTTTCATACTTTGTTATTATTGTTATGCAATTGCAATCAAAGAAATTCTAAACATTGTTTCGTTTCAATAATGTTTAGAGTTGAGAAAATACATTTAAATGCCGTTCTTTTTTTGGAGGTCATACAAACCTCACCAGAGTCATTTATTAAATTAAACTGTATTTTGTATCTATTTATGTATAAATGGGTTAGAGCCAAATTGGACTCAAATAATTCGTATCTTTAGTCACTTTTCTTAGTGATATGCAGATTAACTCGTTGTATTTCTTTAACTTGGACTAATAAAAGTCGTAGTGAGTTAACTTGAAATAAATTAATTCTTCTGTACTCTGCAATATTTTGAAATTGTCCATAATTCTATATAATGCTTTCACTTGTGCAACTGTTTATCCTTTTGTCCTTCTGAAAAGACTCTTCACAATTATATTGCCAAGTATGTAAAGTTAGTACAACGTATTTTAATCAGGAGTCCTTCGTGGGTGAGTCGGCAGTCATATCGCATTTGTGGCCAGTTAATTCCGGTTTCGAGTTCAAATGGAGGACAATTTCGGATATAAGTCGAGAAGCGGTTTGAATTCAGCTTTAAGCTTATGTGACCTCTTCCAGTATAACCCGGTTGTTGCATAATAATATCAAGGCAAAACAAACTGGTTTCTGCCCAAATGTGATATAAATACATGGACCAAATTATTTAAGCCAAGAAAACCGGATTAAAAAAGAGGTTTTTTGGTTTTTCAATAAAAAAACATGTATTTTGCTAACCATGGTTTTAATACATAATATGACGCCCGTATATATACAGAGTGTAACATAATTATAACAAATGTCGAGAGGAGATTTCCGAAACCCGGATAAAATGAACAGTATTCGTCAACCTGCATGTAAGAATGCCTTCTTTCGGTGCCACCCGAACATTTGTTAAAACAGACATAAGTCAAACAAAAACGTGCGATCTGGTTTTGGTCTGGGAAAAGAGAATGTCTATTATTTTTATTCATAGATTCCATTAGTGTATAATGGTAAGTACTGCAATGCAAGGGTTACTACCAAGGAAACTGGGATATTCCTTCTGGTATTTTATCAAATGTTGAACGAGGGAAATGACAATAATCAAGTACAAGATTTCAACAATTAAAAATAATAGTACATCGTTGAAGTTAGAAGGACACTTAGAATTCGAAAGAAAGAAAGATACATATGTGTGATTTGATCTATTTTATCTCAGTACAGAATAAGCTCCGAGACGAAGAATTTAAATAAAACGAAGTATTTAACGTATCAGCTAAATCTTCTAGGCTGACGGTGACGGATGATAAATGAATGATTTCTGTCCAGTGTGAAACAAAAAACACTTTGATCCAGATTAGGTTTGAAGTGACAGTGCATAGGACAGTCAGGAGGCATGTAAAGAAACATAACATGTAGTATACAAAAATACAAAGATCATATGTGATGAACGAGTGTAGAAGAGAGTCTTCACATGGCACAGGGGTTCCCAAATATTGCGTGAATACCTATTGGGCAAACGTAAGCTGCATTAAAGGGTTTCCATCTCGTAATATGTAATTCCGTGGAATATGATACTTCTGTGCACAGAAGCAACAAAAATGGACGAAATACGAGATGTGGTAGACGTTGTATAACGATACAAAGAAATGTGCTGGGACAGCATACTTGGTATATCCGTTAGGTGAATCTTCTTGTAGGGAGTTTCGAGGGGCTTTTCCTCCCTTTGGAGTTGGTAAACCGCCCTTTACCCTGAGCTACAAAACACTACATTCCCATTGTGAATATACTAAACTAGCATCCTAGTGTATCCCTCTTGCATTATGATTTGGTCGCTGCTGGAGAATTTTCTAGAAGAAGGCTCGTTGGAATAATAGGCAAAAATGGGGGCCGATCTTTTTTTCAACGTTCTAATGTACTTTGGAGCTGAATGGAATACCTACAAGGAAGAAAGAGAATGTGTATACGTAGCAGCACGTACTTAGCTCATAGTAATTTCTCTATGGGCATGACTATCGTCCTTGTGTGCCAATTACGAGTGGCTCGCACAAGGATATCTTGCAGTTTTGTTGTGGAATGGCGTCAATTAGCATGACTGTGTTATAGTAGGCATCTACACAACTTCTGAGTGATATACATAGTTCGATGCTCTGGTGTTACGTACGGAATTGCTGTATAACAGGATAGGAAGTGTTGTGTTGTGTAAAAGTGTAGACGTTGGTGTTTAAGTAAAATTGATTGCGGCTCTTACGTGCCTGCGCAATGGCAGATTAGCCTGTCATTTATGTAGAGGCAAATGGAAATAACTCAGAGGCAAGGCATTTGTATCGTGACCGTTGCCATCAAAGGAGAGTGTGGCCTGTATTTTTCCACGCCCCCATATTTGCCTTCGAGAGATAGGGTCCCTTCAATTCAACATGCGTGAAATCGGAGGAAATCGCACTATGTGGACAGTTGAATTTGAAGACAGTGTACTGGGAATGGTCAGAGACTATCCTAAGCATCTACAAGCAACTACAGTGAACGATCAGCAGCAGAGATACAGCAGATGTGATCCTAACATAACAGTGCACCTGCACAATTTGACAGGAATATGCAGACCTATGTAAATGAAACCTGTGTTATGACTACCTTGTTCACTCTACCTCACACACTTTGATTTTTTGGAGGAGGGGGTATAGAACTCCTTCTGTATGCAATACCAGCCACGACAACCGAAGAACTTGTTGCTCGAGTTAAGATAGCTGCGGCAGTTATCTAAGAAATTTCATGTGTATTTGACCGCAAACGAAAAAAAAAATGCCTCGCCGATATCGTCTTTGCAATGCGGTTAACGCTGGAAAATATCAGACTATGAACTGTTATTCTTCACAGTTGCCTCGTGTACACATGCTACACTGCACAAATACTGTTCAAGGTAATTCTTAGTATTTCACAGTTATCCTACTTTGTATCCTCGTCGCCAAAAGTGCCTTTACATCGCCGTGACGGGTATGTGACAGCGCAGTACATTAAAGAATTGATGGTTGCATAAGAATTTGTGATTAATTTTGAAGAGTTTTTATTTCGACTAGGAAAATAAAGTAGGTATAGGGAGTAAAGACACAGATTTGAAGCATCAGTGCACTGTCATCTCTGAAAAGATTCGTATTATTGCCTTATATGTTAAGTTAAACACCACAACATCTGTCACTGATAGCGTAGATCATCTTACTTTTTAAAATTGCCTCTGTAGCCTATTTGTCCATACATTAATCTCCAGACATGATGTATAGAGAGGAGAAAGAAAGAGATACAACATCTGTAAGATTTATGTAATTCACTAAGGGACTATAGGAAACGACTAAGCTAATTACTGCTACTAGCGCTTTTTAATCTTCAGGGATTTACTACATGTTCGCAAAACATTATTCTAAGTCGTAAATCTGTGCGTGAATTATTTCATTCGCCTCACTGTAATTACTTTAGAATGGAAATTGATTACGCTGAACGTGAAAATGTTTCTCGTAAAGCAAGGGCCGTAATAAATGTAAATAAGGTTCTCATTATTATATAAAACACATAAGTATTTATTCCGTGTATAGAACAATATAATACAGTAACTAAGCAACATCATAATCACTAACGCCCGCAGGATTTTTTTCAACGGGTGGAGGGGAAGTCCGATATAGAATGTTTCGTTTTATTCCCTATATATATTAACAGTCATAACATTTATCATTGATAGCGTATATCGTCTTTCGCCACTGTAGCTTATTAGTCAGAACATTCATCTCCAGACATGATGTCGAGAGAATAGAAAGAAATAGATATGAACAGTGGTGTAACTAATTTTACTGCGCCCTGGATCGATCGATCATCGATTTACTCATACTCCCCAGGCCCTCTGCCACAGGTATTTCAGCTGCTGCGTTATATATATGGTTCCATGTCAGAAGGGCCAAACAAAAGGGCAAAGACAGAAAGACCCGAGTCAAAAGGGCCCTGCGTCAAATGGGCCCGGGTCGAGATGGCCCCCTCGCTACAAAAGGGCCCGAGTCAAAAGATCTCCGCAACAACAGGGCACGAGTCAAAAGACCCTGCGTCAAACGGGCTCCGTTCAAAAGGGCCCGAATCAAAACGCCCCTCATAAAAAGGACCCGGGTCGAAAGGTCTCCGCAACAAAAGGGCCCAAGTCAAAACGCCCCGAATCAAAACGACCCTCATAAAAAGAGCCATAGTCAAAAGGAGCCCACAAGAAAAGGATCCAAGTCAAAGGCCCTGCGTCAAATGAGCCCGGGTCAAAAGGGGCTCTGCCACAAAAGGGTCCGTGTGAAAACGACCCCACATCAAAAGGGCCCGGGTTAACAGGTTTCCACAACATAAGTCCCGAGTCAAAAGGGCCCGAATCAAAACGCCCGTCATAAAAAGGAGCAGAGTCAAAAGGGGCCCCGCTACGAAAGGGCCCGAGTCAAACGGCCGTAAGTCAAAAGGTTGCGGATTAAAAAGGCCCTAGTCAAAAGGGGCCAAATCAAAATGCACCTCATAAAAAGAGCCCGGGTCAAAAGGGTTCCACAACAAAGTTTCCTGAGTCAAAAGACCCTGCGTCAAACGGACCCGGGTCAAATAAAGCCGAAGTCAAACGGGCCCGCGTCGAAAGGGCCCGGGTCGAAATATTTCCTCAACAAACGGGCCCGAGACAGAAGGCCCGAATCAAAACGCCCCTCATCAAAAGGGCCCGGGTCGGAATGTCTCCGCAACAAAAGGGCCTGACAATCGTTTGTTAGCACAACGCAAAAATTTGAGATTTAGATAGCGATAATAAACATAACAATTATAATGATGTCTGCAGAATTTTTGTGTATACTGGTACGGAATGACAACCAACGTCAGTAACAGAGGCGACTCTTGAGGGAAGTGACATTGGTAAAAATTAACATTTTACGAACGCAATCTACAAGAAGTTAACTGCTCAAATGTATGATTGAATTTCATTTACGGTGGAAAACATTAACGGTCTCAAAACAAAAGATCAAACAAAACTAGTGATGAGCGCAAGAGTCTTGGTCTTGCAGTTTTTGCAAGAGTCTTGCATGCAAGACCAAGACCAGGAATCCCGATGCAAGACCAAGACCAAGACCAAGGGGTGCAAGACCAAGACCAAGACCACACCTGCAAGACCAAGACCAAGACCAAGAGTCTTGCACAAGTACCGTTTCGGTGGTAGAGCAGTCACATGTGGTTATACGGGTCCCTGGTTGGATTCTAGCATGCGCCATGGAAACTTTTTAGTGGGCAAACACCGTGTGCGCGGGTTTTCTCGGTAGAGACCTGCATGGGCCGGGCCTTGCCCGAGACCCGAAGCCCGGCCCCACCCGCGGGCCGGGCTTGGGCGGGCCGATTCTATTATTTCTTTGAGTCGGGCCGGGTTTGGCGGTCCGACACTGATTTCTTTTCAGGTCGGGCCGGGCTGGGGCCGATTAATTGCAATTCTTTAACCCTCGAGAAGTCGCGCTGAAAAAGTAACGCGAGTAGTCGCGCGCGGTCAAATGGACCGAACGAACATAATGTGTTGCAAAAATCGTTTTAAACAGTTTTCTTGTATTAGAAACGTAATTTTGTATATTTTCTGATTAAGAGGGAATAACATTTTTATTATTATAATAAGTTTTACAGTAATAACTATTAGAGAAATCTACAACTAGACATGTTATTTTTTTTATTTCTCATTTGGAATAAAATGTTTTTGTCGTTACAAATTTCTTTAGATAGATAGCTACGCACTGGTTTTATTGAGAATTCTAAACCTGATGATCTTTTGTTTTTGTCAACTTTGGTTCGTCTAAAATTAGAAATGCAATAGTAAATTAGTTAAAAATATATTATATAAACATAACAATAAAACAAAGCTTCACAGCGCATTTTACATTGAATTAGAGCTCAGTCGTAGCTAAGCGGTTAGCATACACGCCTTTGGCGTGGGACTGCCGGCTCGATTCCCGATGGGACCTCATGTGGTTCGGATCCTTCGTTAAGCAGTAGGTCCACGTCTTACATAGCCTTGATGCTGAAAAGGGCGCTAAATTGAAATCAAATCAAATTTACATTGAATTATTTTAAGGTCCTGTTATTTTGAAACTTCACCTATACAGCACTACATTGAATTATTTTAGGTTATCTTCAAATTTACACTGTTCTACACTTCGTCGTCGCTTATTTCGTCCCCTCTTGCTCTGACTACATTCGGGGAGTCGCTGGTCATTTCTGGGTTTAAGGTCTTCAGATTCGCTCGCAGACTCCTCACTTGACCTTTCGTGTTCACTCATATATAAATATTTGTTATGATCTTCCTCAGACAAAGCTTCCACGAGATCATGTCGGCTGATTTATCCAAATAGTCAATCCCTAACATTTCCCTCCGTTGTTTTAAGCTGTTCAGTTCTAATTTTCTCTTTTCTCATACTTGGTATCAGTTTGTTAACTCTGTCGACCTCTCTTCCGTCCATTAAAATAATATTTATGTTTATAAAGCTTAAAACATCTCCAAAGCAAAGGTCACGTGCAGAGCGAAACACTGAGAAAAAACATTACACGGTTAGTCGCGCGCGGTGGAAAGCACCGCAGAATCACTAAACAATCACTAGTACTTAAACTAAACAACGGATAACGGAGTGATTGAACAGGAATGTTTGGGAAGGTGAGGGGCAAGATTAGCTAGACGGAAAAGTCTGTCGGACAAACAGAATAGACTCACGATCGAAAATAATTTCCCTGTGGTGCTTTTGACCGCGGCGCGACTACTCGAGGGTTAATAATTATTGACATTCGTTAAACGATAATTAGAATAAAGGCAAACGTTGAAGAGGTGTACCCGTGAAAAATGTTATAAAATAAAACTTCGAAAATTTATCGGGCCCGGGCCGTGCTTGGGCCAAGAATTTTAAAAAACTTATAGGGCCGGGCCGGGCTCGGGCCGAAAATCTCCAAAACGTTTCGGGTCCGAGCTGGGCCGCGCCTACGTACATTCGGGCTGGATTGGGCTCGGGCCGAAAACTTCGGCCCCTGCAGGTCTCTATTTCTCGGTGTTTTGATGTTCCCCTCTACTTTCTTCAATCCACTATTTCATTCATTTCTCATGAATACCGTCTCTCTTAGCCCCGATGCATAATCGTGGGACGTTAAACTAGATATTTCGTTTCGCTTTAAAACATATTAGTGGTGTTTTTCTTCCAAAACTAAAGTGAAATGTAGTACTGAACATTGGTTATACCGTACACCATAGGTGTCGACTACATGGGTATGGCCTTGGCTCCCAGACTCAAGCATCCGTTGGGAATTTTTAATGTGTGCTCATAAAATTAATATTGAAATAAAATTTTTCCTGACATTGAACAAAACTTAATACATGTAACCGCAAGTTTGATTTCATGGGCGGATGCTTATACGTTGAATAATTGTTTATCAATATAACTTTTAGCATCCTTAGATATACGACACATCGAGGGTTGAGCGATATAACATTATCCTACAACAATAAATCTATGTCATAAAATTGAAAGTGACTATTTTTGTGACTCCTAATCTCTTGAACCACCCAACCGTTCTCGATCAAATTTTCAACACAGATGGAGTTTGAGCCTGGGAGTGTTTTCATCATTTCACTTTGACGGTAAGCTTAGGAGAGGGGAGAAGGGGGAGTTATATAATAATAAATAAAACTTAACAACTTCAAACAAACGAGTAATCTCGATCAAATTTTTAACATAGATGAGGTTCAAGCCTGGAAGGTTATATGTCAGTTCACTTTGATGGTAGAAAACCTAGGGGGAGAAGAGCGAAAGGGTATATATATCTTAATAACTCTTGAACCACCTGACCCAACTTGATCTTATTTTAAGATAGATGAGGATCGGGCCTGAGATGGTTTCTGTTATATCACTTTGATCTTGAAGTTTAGGGGAGAGGGAGAGGAAAGATATTTAAAAATGATGGAAAATGACCGACATTGAAATGGAATCTATAGTTTTGGGGACCGCTAAGGTAAACAATGATACTTTCGATGCTGTTTAAATCAAAATTCAGCCCCGTAGCTTGGCGGAGGGAAGGGGAAATATATAAAAATGATCGAAAATGGCGAATATTAGTGTCGAATCCATAGTTTTCGAGGTCGCTGAGTTGAATACTGAGATTTCCTATACCATTTACGACCAAATTCAGCCTCGTAATTTGGGGAAGAGGGAGATGCATAATAATGATTAAAATTGACCAAATATTAGTGCCGAATCCATAGTTTCGTGGTCTCTGACACGAACAGTGACACTTGTGATGCCGTTTAAATCCAAATTCAGCCCGGCAACTTGGGGAGGAGGAAGAGAGGGAAACATAAAATTAATCGAAGATGACCGATATTAGAGAGCGCTTTACTAATAGTAAAAAAGTGATTGACTAACGATATATATATATATATATATATATATATATATATATATATATATATATATATATATAATTATTATTATTATTATTATTATTATTATTATTATTATTATTATTATTATTATTATTATTATTATTATTATTATTATTTTAGTTTAACCCAACAAAGTAGATACTTGATGCTAGTAATCCATATTCACAAGTGAGACTTCAAATAACTTGGAGTTTGATGCCCTTATTTTGTATTTCTAATACAGGTGAACAGTATTTATATAAATTGAGTCTACACAAAAGACAGACAGTTGAGTCTTTTCAGTTTTCTTTCAAATTATTCTAAAATATTAAGAGGTTTGATTATAATAATTATTATTTTAATTTTCTTTCCCTCTTTTTTTTTGTCAATATTGCTAAACATATCATCATCATAATAGCTATTCTGCTATTATTGGCAGGTTATTTGCTTCAACAGACAAGGTTTGACGTTCGGTGGTCCTCAGCTGGTCTCTTCGTCTTGACGTGGCAATTTTCTGTTTCAATACCTTCCTTCAACTAGTCTGCTTCGCTCCCTCCCTCTTTTTCCTTCCACAATACTCTCTAGCACGTCCCTTGTAATACAGTTCCTCGTCAGCCAATATCCTAAACAGTTCCCTTTCCCCCTCTTAACAATATCTAAAATTCTTCTTTTTTTTCTCCTACTGCTAATATTTCTAACACCTCATTCGTTTTCGTTCAACACGGCTAATTCTCTCCTTTTTTCTCCATGCCCATGTTTCGAAAGTCTGCAATTTTTCATCGCTTTTGCGTAATGTGAATGTCTCTGCCCCATAGAGTACATATTGGAATCAGTAAAACAAAAATTCAATATTTAATTGGAAGTTTGTTTAATACAAGAATTAGCTAATCGTGGTTGGAAAGAAAAATCTGACGCCTTTAGAGTGTAAAAATAATTTTGCCATTCATGGTATTTCAATAATCTGTGCCGTCTGATTTTCTTTCATGCGAAACAGGGGTAGCCTCCTCAGTTTGGGAACCAGTGGAATGTTGGATCTGTTAAAAAAAAATATATAAACAGATTACGAAACCCTGTGATTTAGGCATATCTTATAAGTAGTGAAGCATGGGCACCCATTAAATAAAATAAAGGTCATATCCTATGTTGTACGCTATCATACTTACACGACGTTAAATTATATTACATTTAGAAACAAACATTGTATTTCTGTTACTACTGGTGCTTTGTAGAGTTTATTATCCCTTATATCCATAGTAAAATTTACCTATGAAAAGCTTGAGATTTCTTAAATGCAAGACTTGCAAGACTCTTGCATGCAAGACCAAAACCAAGACCAAGGGTTCCAGTGCAAGACCAAGACCAAGACTCGATGTGCAAGACCAAGACCAAGGTTCGATGTGCAAGACCAAGACCAAGACCTTGCGTTGAGTTGAGTTGATTTTAGTTTAGCGTCCCTTTCAGCAGCGAGGCTATATGAGACGTGGACCTACTGATTAACGTGGAATCCGAACCACATGAGCTCCCGCCGGGAATCGAACCCGGGTCTCCCACGCCAAAGGCGCGTACGCTAACCGCTTAGCCACGGAGGAGTTTAGACCAAGACCTTGCATTTGCTCATCACTAAACAAAACACATCAATCACTTTTTGTTCATTGTTATGCATATTGTGATTATTATTATTATTATTATTATTATCATTATTATTATTATTATATTACTTTTATTATTATTACCATTTTTATTAATAATAATATGCAAGGTCAGTGGTAGCCCATGCCTTCAAACCAGTATACGCCACTGTTTGAAACTATGAACTCTACATTAACATAGGTCGTCTTTCGATCATTTTATGTTCGAAGGTGTGCAAGGGTATCCTACCCCTTCCCCCAAAGCATGAAAAGCAAACACAGCCAGGGGTAGAGAGAGAGAGAGAGACACGGAACACACAGGTCGTTGTGTAGCTGCAAGAGACCTATGGGTAACTATAGTTGCCCTCTTGTTACAAGGTGTTGAGTAGGTATCAAGGTCAGTTTCTGCAGTTGAACACGAAGTTGACTGTTAGAAAACAGAAGCATATAACTAGTCTCATCTGTTTACTTTTCACGAATATTTTTCACCTTCATGTGTACACAATCTGGCGCACATTTAAAAGGCATGCTGTGTCAAGTATATATTCCCAAAAAGATATGAGTACTCAAAAGGCAAAAACCTGTAGTTACTTTTGTTTTCCTTTTTCTATTAGCCAGTGGAAGCGTTGTTTCAACATCCTTCTTGTAGCTTGCTTAGCATTCGGCTTTTTAGTTGAGCTTTCGGCTATGAATACTAGGGATGGCCACATTTTTTCGAAAAATACTTTTTCGAAAAATGAATTTTTCAAAAACGAAATTTTTTTCGAAAATACGAAATTTTTTTCGAGAAACGAAAAACGATTTTTTTCGAAAAAACGAAAACGAAATTTTTCGAAAAAACGAAAACGAAATTTTTCCGAAAACCGGAAAACGAAAACTACCGAGAAACGGAAAACGGATAATTTTTGTAAAACAAACTGAGTTTATTTCATTTGTTAGTACTTCCAAACTATAGAATACTATGCATACGCTATATGCATAGTCTTATAGAAGGGCTATGTTCGTCTGTCTGCCTATCCATCCGTTCGTCTGTCAGCTGGTATCAGAGCAAGAGCGGCAAGAAATAGCGAGAAGCATACATGTAAGTTTGCAACACGAATAGATTCATCTAATGCATTTGACTTTTATTTAATAATCCAGAAGTGGTAGAGATCTATCGCTTTCTGCTACATTGTTGATCAACACAGAACACAAACGGTAACATATAGAAAGACGCGATTTTCCAGAACCAATTCAGTGTCCCATGAATATATTCAATGTTCGCCCTTTTACACTTGCAGCTTAAGCTATGCATAAGTGTCGAAAGTCTTGAGAATGGCTTTGTCCGTCTGTCTGTCGAGAGGTGTCAGAGCAAAACAGTAACAAATATTGAGAAGTCGTTTCTTGCGGTCGATTTAGATCCCCTAAAATAGGTTCGATCTCCTAAATTAACCCTCCATTTAAGACCGTAAGTGGTTCTAATACCATTTTCGGTTTCAATTTGTATCGCTATAGAACGAAAATCGTAATAGATAGCGAGAAGCGATTTGTTGCAAACAATTTAGCGTCTTAGACAACATACAACTATCCACAACATTTAATCAAAACCAGAAATTGTTTATATTTACTATTATTTCCGGTTTTAATACTGAATTACGAGATATCGAGATGTAGATTTTGGCAATCGATTCAACTACCTAGAAATAGCTGTATCTTTTCCATTAATCCTCTATTCAGATCGGAAGTTGTTTAAAATAATCATTTTCGGTTTAACATTGATCGATATAGAACAAAAATTGAATAGATAGCCACAAGTGTTTTTTTTTTTTTTTTTAAAAAAATCTATACAGCGTCTCAAGAGTATATAAGGTATATATCATCTCAACGCACAATACTATCGAAATTGAAAGTGGCTGAATTTACTAGTATATTCAATAGGGATTCAATACGGATTTTTATAAAGCAAAAGATTGAAGAAATAGTGATGCGGCTTTTTGCGATCGACTAAGCGTTCTAAGAATAGGCTCTACCTTCTCCCTTGATCTCTATTCACACCAGAAGTGGTTCAAATTAACGATTACAAGTTTCAACATTAATCGCCACGGAACAAAATTGGTAATAGATAGAGCAAGTGGTTCATCTACAATCGATTCAGGTTCTCAAGAGGAAATACAATTACAATCCACAACACTCCACAAAGGCAGAAATGATTGAAGGTTATTACTATTTTTGATTTTATAGGTAATACTAATTTCCATAGAGCAAAATCGGTCAGAGATATCGAGATGCATTTTTTATAAAAAAAATTAATCCAGCATCCCAAGAATAGATTCCACCTTCTTCGTTAACACTTTATTTGAACCGAAAGTGTTCAAATTAACCATTTCCGGTGTTAACACTTGTCGCGATAAAACAAAATTGTAATAGATAGCGACAAGCAATTTTCTGGAATCAATTCAGGGTTTTAAGAGAACATATCTTCATAACCTGCACCACTCTTCTGAAACGGAAATGCTTGATATTTACTACTACTTTCGGTTCCAATACTTATATGCATAGAACAATAACTATAAAAGATATCGAGAAGTTTTCTGAAATCGATTCAGCGTCCTAAAAATAGATTCCGTCTCCTCCCTTAACCCTCTATTCAAGCCGGAAGTGGTTCAAATTAGCCATTTCTGCTTGTTCAAATTAGCCATTCCTGCTGTCAATCTTTATCGCCATAGAACAAAAACGATAAGTGATAGCTAATAATGGCTTTTTGATATGGATTCAGCATCCGAGGAACAGATTCTATCTTTGATTTTATTAATCTATTCCAACCAAGAGTTTTAGTTGTGCTACTTGTTGTACTGAAGTTTTGAATATTCAATTCGCATGGATTGCAAGTCTGCCTCAGTTTTACACTGTGAAACGAAACTCATTTGTTTCTCTACAAAAACAGGAAAAATGTATCACAATCAGGGGGGATCCAGGGGTTGATCGCCCCCCAGAAGAGAACACTCCTATTTTATATATAAATAAAACCCATCCCAGAGTTGGAGCTCGTAAAAATAGCTCTAAGTAGCAGTATTACAAGCCCCCCCCCAGAAGTCCGTCCTGGATCCGCCCCTGATCACAACTCCCGGTTTCAGTATTGATCACCAAAGAGCAAGCGAGAAGCATGAATTCAGTACCTTCGCAATAGACTATGTCCAAGTTTTATCCTGTGGTAGAAATTTACTACCACTTCTAATTTCAATAGTGATCACCATAGAGCAAAACTAATAAGAGATAATGAGATATGTTTATATATATGAATCCAGAATTCGAAGATTGTCATATCGATCGCTATCCCTCTATGTAAACCGGAAATAGTGAGAAACTACCATTTCCGATTTCATAGTAAAGAAAAGGCGATAACCGGAAGCAGTTTTTGATATGGATTCTGTGCCACAATGGTAGTTTCCATCTCTAAGTTTAATGCAACCGAAAGTGATAAATACTTACTATATCCCTGGTTACAATCTTTCTTTCTCATAGAACGAGAGAAGTACTAGGAAGCGACAAACGTTTCTTTTCAATATATAATTTTATAATTCCAAGAAAAGATTTCAAGCCCGGCAACTAGTCTAGTGGCTAGCGCGTATTCCTTTGATGCACAGGGTCCCGAGTGAGAAAACATTGAACGTGTTATGGTGGTTCGGATTCCACTTTATAATGTAGGTCCACGTCTTGTATAGTCTTGCTTGATTCTGAAAAGGGACGCTGAACTTCAATAAACAACCAAATAAAAAATATTTCATCTTAGTAGTATTCTTCTACTGAAGTTAGTAGCAGTAAAAACTAATACGAAAACGAAGACCCACCTATTTAAAATTTGAATTCTCGTTCGATGAGATTATTATAGTCAGATACTTAGTTCTTTGTCTTACCGTATATAAAACATCTTTAGAACAAATAAACCATTCAATAGTATTTTGATGGTATTAAATTGCCTATTTTTGAAAGCAATCAAATTGTTTTTGATACTGACTTAATTAGTTATAGAAAATAAGAGAAATGAATGGGGGATCTTAGTGAGAAGTCTTTAGTATCAGTACATATAATCACTTCACGTTTCATATTTTGTTAAAATCAATTGTTAAAAGTCAATTTATTACAGAGTTGCCTGATAGTATCACGATCAGTTTATACAGCATCCTTCTATTTGGTAATTTGTTAGTCTTTTTTTACATTATAAAATATAATGTCGGGCTAATTGCTGTATCGCCGGACTAATTTTAGGAAATTTACCGGGTCAATTGGAGAATTTATTTAAGTTTATGAGGAAGAGTGATTGAAAGTCAGGTAAGGGGAATAGTAAAAGCTCAGATAGTGATTGTATTTGATAGTTGTTTTTGATGTTGTAAGCGGCACTGTATGTGGAGACGGATGGACTATTTCGCGGAGAGGTACACTTGTTTTACTATACGGATCCATAGATTGTAAAATGTATAGATAAATTTGAGCAAATCTTTAATTTGCCCATTTCATGTCGAGAACGGAAACCAACAAACCCCTGTGGGGCTTCTAATCCGTTCCTACTACTATCACTACCCCTACTCCTACTCCTCCTACTACTACTACTGCTACTCCTACTTATACTATGGATCCGTATAGTAAAACTGCGCACCTAATAACATAATCTAACGTAATTTAATGTAATCCAACCAAATATAACCGAATGCAGTATATTTTGTTCCATTTTTTCGATTTTCAAATTGATCCAGCGATTCAGCAGTAATGCCATATTGTCGATAACACATTAATAATCACTAGTAAATAATTATTTTTTAATATTCTGTAAAATATAAATTTTACACTGTTTACCTTTGTGAATTATTATTTCTAATTTATATCCCTCAAGAACCGAGAACCAAGGGTCTGTGGATCACAATATTTCATGCTGAGCTCACACACGTACTAGACTTGTTAAAGTCTATGACCATATCAACTTTGGCCAATATCGGATGAGATTAACGCGTTTTAATGAAATTTATTCATTTAACTAAGTTCAAGTCCAAATTTTCTGAACAGTATTTTGAGAAAAAAATACTGCTACAGGCTAGTCAGAGCATCAATGCAACTCTGTACTGTCAGCAGTTGAGCCGTGTTCAAAAAAAAAAAAAAAAAACTCAAGACTCTGGAACCAGCACTTCTGAATCGCAAAGGGGTCCTCCTCTTACAGGACAAAGCTAAGCCCCACGTGGCTAGGATAACCCGGGACACCATTCTACACTTTGGATGGGAAACACTATTGCATCCGCCATACTCCCCGGACATTGCACCGTCCGATTACCACCTGTTCCATTCCTTGGACAATCAGCTTAGAGGACACCAGTTGAAATCCCTAGTAGAGGTGCAAAATGCACTTGATACCTTTTTCGATTCACGGCCCACCAAGTTCTACCGCGATGGAATACATGGCCTTCCAAAACGTTGGCAGAAGGAGAATATTTTTGATCTTCCAGGTATGTCTTAGGTTAAATATCGATGTTTGAAGGTGTTGGGTGAAAAAGCGACAGATCTTTCTTGGTTACCTTTATAGTTACTAAGCTCGTCAAGATCTACCACCTTACCAAGTTTGGTAAAAATTGGATGAGTTCCATCTTTCGCGCTTTAATGAAATTTCTTGATTAGCAATAATTCTGGAACCAAAGTCCCAAACACCATAATATTTAACATGTGTACTAAATACATTGCAGTCCATAACCATACTAATTTTGGTCGTGATTGGATGAGTTTCGTCAATAGTAGCACAACACATTATCCTTTCATTAGATCGAGCTCCTCCGTGGCTTAGCGGTTAGCGTACGCGCCTTTGGCGTGTTAGACCCGCGTTCGATTCCCGGCGGGAGCTCATGTGGTTCGGATTCCACGTTAATCAATGAAATGAAATGAAATCTTTGAGTGTTACGTCCCACGGTTATGCCGGTTAGGCTAAAGGAGACGGTGATGATGAGAGATGAATGAAAATGGTGGAATGAAGAAAGTGGGAGGAAACGGGAGAACCCCGAGAAAACCCACGAGCACGGTGTTTGTCCACCACAAAGTTCACTTGGCGGGGGCTGGGATCGAACCCGGGACCCCAAGCACCAGAGGTGAACGTCCACGTTAATCAGTAGGTCCACGTCTCATATAGCCTCGCTGCTGAACGGGACGTTAAACTCAAAATCAATTCAACCTTTCATTAGATCCAAATCCAAGGAGCACGGTAGCTCAGCGTTAGAACGCTTACCTCTTGTGCATTTGATCCCAGACCAAGTAAGTTCGTGGCAGACAACATCGTGTCCGTGTATTTTCCCGGGATACTCCCATTTCCTCCCACATTATCATTCCACGAATTCCGAAAACTTTTCGAAAAACGAAAAATCATCAAAAAAGGAAAAACGAATTTTTCGAAAAAAGATCTTTTCGAAAAAACGAAAAATGATTTTTTTCGAAAAACGAAAAATCTTTCGAAAAAACGGAAAACAATTTTTTTCGAAAAATGAAAGACGAAAAAATTTCCGAAAAACGAAAAACATTTTTTTTTCGAAAAACGAACGAAAAAACGAGAAATGAAATTTCCGAAAATCGAAAAACAGATTTTTAAAAAGGCCATTCCTAATGAATACCACCGCGACAAGTCGTGGTTCTTATGATAGTGGCGTATTTTCGTCCGGAGAAATTATGGAAATAATAAATAATGTAGACTACGATGCTTTTGAAACGGACGATGAATGTAGTTTGTACGAAGATTCTAGCATCAATTTATGTGACACACATACATCTTTTCGTATAACATCGCTGTTGAACGGGACGTTAAACTCTAAATCAAAACTCAACACATACCTCTTTCTATTTAAAAATATTGTGTGGTATACAATATTCGGAATTCAAGATGGCTGCCATGATGTGCACTAAATCATTTAACGCAGTTTATACACCAATGCCAAATTGTAACATTTGCTTTTACTCCGTCTATGTGTCTCTTTGTTACAGCCCTGTCATAATACTTTCCCTATTTGATACATATGTAAAACATAGCACACCCTGTCTCAAACAGATGAAGTGTCAAAAATGTATTCACATTCTCATTTGTGGGAATATTCAAGTCTAAGTTGAAGTGTAAAATCATAACCTTTTACATTTAAAACAATATTGTGTGATATGCAATATGGCGGAATTCAAGATGCCTTCCATGGTGACCACACCCCAAATCAATGCAATTGACATGTCGTTATTATTGTTCTGTCCCAATACTTTTCAGTAACCCTGTATACAGATCCACATGTCTTCTCACAGCAAAATTAAACTAATGTTTTCCACAGAATATTTTTCATACTAATATGTATTTTTATACTTCGATCCAGGAGTAGAAATGGAATTCTAGAAGGAAGGGAAAAGTCAGCAATAGATAAATTTTGATTGAGCTATGTCACGAGAATACAAACTCAGAAAGACGGTAGTTAGGGGCGGACTCGCCAGGGCCCTTAGGTCGCAATCGCGGCCTAGGCCCTCTAAGAAAACAATGATGAAAGAATAAAGAAAGAAAGAGAAAGAAAAGCTAAAACAAAAGAGAGCTAAATAATTCGGTAGCTCAGTGTTATTATGCTACCAACACACACTCCTCTTCCACCCTTCCATCAATCAGTAAGTTATCTTTTTTAATAGGGTCCTTTCGTTACTAGATTTGTGGCTAGGTCCATCTTTCACTATGGTCTTTTATTATCAGAAACTGTGATTTAGTTTGTACCTGGGGCCTTGGGCCCTTCTTTCAATATATTGGACAGTTGGGTCCTTGTTTCATTACATTGAGAAGTTGGGGCCCTTTATTCATTATATTGGGCAGTTGGGGCCCTTCTTACATTTCATTGAGCAGTTGCGGTCCTAGGCATGTTTTTCATCATGTAGAGCTGTTGGGACCTGGGACGTTTTTTCATAATGTAGGATAGTTGCATCCCTTTCAAGGTTGAAGACTGGTGCCTGGTTTGTAGCTGGGTTCCTATTTAACCACAGGCTGATTGGTTCTTTATGGATGTTAATACACCTTGTAGGTCTATATTTGATAATTCAAAAATGGGAAAACAACGCATTTTTACAAATTTATTTTCTATCAAAAAGTTTACAAAATAACAGGAGAAAACAGTGGAAGACGCCAAGAAAGCGGGCATTTCAACATAATAGTTGATTCTATCCAAGATGTTTCAGGGCTTAATCAGCTGGCTATAGTAATTCTCTGCGTTATAAACGGTCAAGTATTTGAGCGGCTGTTAGTAGTTGTCGTAAACAGCTTGGGCGTCTCTGGCGGGGGGACGATGGGGACGCGTCCCTCCAATATTTTGAAGTACAAAATATTCAATATTTTGTTCTAATTTAATTTATTTACTAACGGCAGAATAACATATAAATGATAATAATTATATTTATTTGTCATATAATATTCAGGCTGTGTAACAGAGTTCTTGATATGCCTCACGGGGTCCGTGAAGGTAAGCAGAAATGTAACAAATGGCATTAAAGATAATAAACAGGTTGGGCTAGATAGTACCATTTAAATAACTTTCTTTGATGTCCTCCCCAAATTGTATATGCCAGAGACGCCAGTGGTAGACAATGACACTACAAGACAAGTAACTTATATTGAAATCAAAAGAGTACTTTGTGACAAAAATGTTTTGATGCTTGTGATGATATTGTAAGTTGCTTTTTTGATGGAGCTGCTAACTTCAGTGGATGCTATTAAGGAGTTAAAGCATTACTGGAGAAGGATAATCCTGAAATCATTTACACCCAATGCATGGCTTATGCTCTTAATTTCGTTATGACAAATTCGACTGAGTAGATACCTGAAGCTGCAAATTTATTTGAAACCAGTCCCATGTTCTGTCTGAATACTACAAAAGAAAGGATGTTTGTAAGAAAATGATTGATGCAAGCCACGAGGGACATGACAGACTACGAAAAGTTCAACAAGTTGGTACAACACGATGATGGAGCAGAAACAAGGCACTGAATGCAGTAGTGGACACTAATGAGTTTCGCTACGACGACCAAGACGAGGATGACTGTCTATCATCAAGATTTCTTTCATTTTTATTGTTCCTCAGTGATGATGTACAGAACAGGGGTTTTAATGCGAAATGAAAATTTTAAGCTAAACTTTGCTGAATAAATGGACAGAATTTAACACTGTAATGAGGACTTCTGTGTTTCAGGACTTATTTACGGAAACGGAGCCTGTTTCAAAATACCTGCAGTCTCACGGATTGGACTATCTTACTACCTGGAGATTTCTAGACAATTTGCAGCAGCAGCTTCAGAAGAAAATAGAGGCAAAAGATGTCTGTTTAATGCTTTACGAAAACACAAAAATATTTTGTGTGAAAATAAATCAACAGCTTGCGCAATCTGGTGTAGAGATAGCAATGGAAAAAACCTTTTTGCACAGAAGAATCTTAAAGAAAAAGAAAATGCCAGGAGAGCAGATGAACTGGAAAAGAACTTAAATATAAGTGAAAATGATTTATTCAGAATAAAACAACTTCAACGAAAATTCTGAATACAGCTGTTACATGTGTCAGTGATAGATTTCAGCAGCCGAAAGAACTCCAAATACTGGAACCTAAGGACTTTTCAGAAATCAAGAAGAATGGTGTATCTGCAAGAGCTTTCAGAGTTCTTCCGAAAAAAAACTAAATATAAAACAGGAGAAAATATGCAAAGAGCACCAGCAATTCTCTGTCGTGTATTTCACTGTCAAAAAACGTTCTGGTTTTTGATGATCCTGAAGAGAATGATGCCCCTGAATCCGTAGAAGATGATGATGATTATGCATCTGAGCATGCTATGGAAGATGGAACATCTTTGGACGGGATTCACGGTAAGAGTGATAATGATGCTGCAAACACCTTGTATAAAATTGTTTGTCATGTGCAGGGAAAATTTTGCACCAATTTCCGTCAGTCTAGTTGCTTTAATAATTTATACATTGTATACAAACATGCGTTGTCTCTACCATGCACACAAGTGACATGTGGAAGGTGCTTCTCAAAGTTAAAGTTAGAGTAAACAAATCTCAGAGCTAGTTTGTGTGAAGACATTTGGACACATTTTTGCTAATGAATATGGAAAGAGACATGTTAAATTTAGTGTCTGTGAACGAAGTTATTCAGAAACTCCGCTATTCATAAGCTGAACTGCAAAGAATCTTAACTTTTTAAAATTATTAGTTGTTTCGTGGTTCAGCAGTGTTTATCATTTTCAGTAAAACTGTCGTGTTCATTCCACAGTCAAAAGTTATCATTAGTTGTTTAGTGTTACAATTTTTAGAAAGCTGCCCTGTTCATTCCATAGTAAAAGTTATTCGCTATTATTTTCTTAGTGTTTCAGCTACTATACAGAGTGTCTCGAAAGTCCCGTGACATTCGGTAACTCTCTTATTATCAGAGTTACAATAAAATATAGGCGGGGAAACGGTCTCCAAATATGATGTTTTCAATCTAAAGTGAAAGAATTTTTAAAATCGGAAAAGCCGTTTGGGCTGTACACTCTATATGCGCCCAATGTTACATGAAAATGCAACGTTACCATTTACCCGGACCCACAACATAGATGAATGAAGTTACTGTCTATTAAAAACATTATATTTGTAGGCGGTTTCCCCTCTTACATTTTGTTGTAACGCTGATAACAACAGAGTTATCCATGTCAGGGGACTTTTTAGACACCCCGTGTGGCAATGCAATAATAATTATAAAATATTCTCTTGAAAGTTTGTTTCTGGAAATTCTGTGCTTGCTGTGACATCAAATTTTCAACGACCAATGATAAATTATAGCTTGCAAAAACTATCAAGTAACAAGGAATTTACAACTGCACAACGCGATGGCTCATCGCAGATGTTCATTGTACGCAGTGGCGCAACCAGGATTTTATTTCGGGAGGGGCCAAGAATATCCAGTACAGTTGTCTGCAAACGACGTGCTGCACCATTTGATGTGGACAAAATTGAAATTTTGAATTATCGTCATTACAAGCAATTTAGTTATCCTTATTATTAACATGCTAAAAAACCTTAAAATGAAAATTCCAATTCACAAATTCCCTATTATTAACGGTTACAAGTTTTAAAATTTGCGCTATAATAAATATTTTGAACATCTTTATTTTTGCATAAAATGACGCACTCTTTACTAACATTTATTACTCTAAGAAATTAATGTAGGGGTTTTCACTGGGTATTTCTTCTTTCGTACAGTGCTTTGACTTAATTCAATATTCATTTATGCTTTGATCTATTTTGAAATTTCACCAAAATTTGTCTGCAACGCTGCTGTATAAGATAGATCAGGTTTGCTTCGGAGAGGGCATGGGCCCCCGAGTTCATAGTTCGTTGCGCCACTGATTGTACGTTATTTTAGAAATTGGTGTTATAGTCTGAGCTCCCTCCATAGTAACCGCGGCCTAGGCCCTAATACACCCAGTTCGCCTATGACGGGAGTGCAAGCAAACTTTCATGGAGAACGACTTAAGCGATAGCGATTGTTCCAAAACAATCAACAAGCAAACAAAACTAATATTATCATTCAAACTTCCTATTTGTTATTAATAACCACAGATATATTTCCTTCATTTGCATAAACACTTCAACTTACTAAGGGGACACAATCCTCTTTTGCATGATTGATCTCCACTCTTGCTTTGATCTCAAGCTTTTTACACGTGGAACCGTATTTACCGGGCCCTTTGGACGCGGGGTCTTTCTGACTTGTGCCTTTTTCACGCAGGGCCCTTTTGACTCGCACCCAGTTGACGCCTGGCCGTTTTGACCCTGTGCCCTATTGTAATGGTGCTCCTTTTGATCAGGGCCCGTTTGACGAAGTTTCTTGTTGACTCTGGCCCTTTTGTCGCAGAACCCTTTGGACCCGGACCCTTTTGACGCAGCGTCCTTATAACTCGGCTCTTTTTGTTGCAGATCCTTTTTGACCCGGGCCCTTTTAACGCAGAGCCATTTTGTCGCGGAGATCTTTTTACCTAGGCCCTTTCGACGCGGGGCTGTTTTGACTCGGGCATTTTGTAGCGGGCCCCCTTTTGACTCGGATTCGTTTGACGCAGGGCCCTTTTGACTCGGATCCTTTTGTCGTGGTACTCTTTTGACCCAGGCCCTTTTCATGAGGAGCGTTTTGATTCAGCCCCTTTTGACTCGGGTCCTTTTGTTGCGTAGACCTTTTGACCCAGGCCCTTTTGATAGGGGGCCATTTGACTCGGGTCCTTTTGTAGCAGGGCTTTTTTTCACTCGGGCCCGTTCGACGCAGAGCCCTTGCGACTCGATCCCCTTTGTACTGGGAACCTTTGACTCGGGCCCTATTGATGAGGGGTGTTTTGATTCGGGTCCGTTTGACGCGGGGCATTCTGACTCGGGTCATTTTGTCGTGGGGCCCTTTTGACACGGGCTCTTTAAATGAAGGGCGTTTTGATTCGGGTCTTTTTGACTCAAACCCTTTTATTGCGGAGAGGTTTTGACCCGGGCAATTTTGACTAGGGCCGTTTTGACTCGGGCCCTCTTGTAGCGCGGCACATTTTGGCACGGGTTCATTTCAGGCAGGTCTCTTTTGACTCGGGCTCTTTTGTCGTGGGACCCTTTTGACGCGGCCCTTTTGATTCTTGCTCTTTTGACTCCTACCCTTTTCTTGCGGAGAAGTTTGACCCAAGCCCTTTTTCCGCGGGTCCATTTTGACTCGTGCCCTTTGTAGAGGGTCCACTTTTGACTTCTGCTCTTTTCTTGTGGAGACCTTTTGACCCGGACCAATTTGACGTGGGAAAGTTTTGACTCGGGCTCTTTTGTAGCGGGACTCTTTTGATCCTGGACATTTTCATGAGGGGCGTTTCGTTTCGGCCCTTTTTGACTCGGGCCCTTTTGTTGCGGAGACCTTCTGAACCGGGCCCTTTTGACGCCGAGCCGTTTGACTTGGGCCATTTTGCAGTGATGCCCCTTTTTGACCCGGGGCCTTTTGACTCGGGTTATTTTGTCGTGGGTCACTTTTGACCCGGGCTCTTTTTATGAGGGCCGTTTTGATTTGGCCCCTTTTCTTGCGGAGGCCTTTTAGCCCGGGACGTTTGACTCGGGTTCTTTTGTAGCAGAGCTCTTTTTCAGCCGGGCTCGTTTGAGGCAAGTCCCTTTTTACTCGGGCTCTTTTGTCATGGACCCTTTTGATGCGGGTCGTTTTGATTCGGGCAATTTTGACTCCTGCCCTTTTGTTGCGGAAACCTTTTGACTCGAGCACTTTTGTTGCGGGGTCATTTTGGTCTGGCTCTTTTGTAACATGGTCCATTTTCACTCGGGCCCTTTTGACTTGGACCCTTTTGTTGCGGAGACGTTCGACCTGGGTCCTTTTCACATGGGCCATTTTGACTCGGGCCCCTTTGTAGCGGGGTCTCTTTCAATCCGGGTCCGTTTGAAGCAGGGCCGTTTTGACTCGGGTCCTTTTGTTGCGGGCCATATTGACCCTGGCCTTTCGGTCTTTTTCCTTTTGTCAGGTCCTTTTGACATGGAACCGTATATATAACGAGCAGCTGAAATACCTGGGGCAGGGGGCCTGGGGGAGTATGAGTAAATCGAAGGTAGATCGATCCAGGGCGCAGTAAAATTAATCACATCACTGTTCATATCAATTTATTTTTCTTTCGACATATCTGGAGATCAGTGTTCTGACTAATAGCCTACAGCGGCGAAAGACGATATACGTTATCAGTGTTATGACTGTTAACGTTATATATATAGGGAATAAAACGAAAAACTCTATATCGGTCTCCCCCCCCAGTTAGAAAAAATCCTGCGGGCGTTAGTGATTATGATGTTGCTTAGTTACTGTATTATATTATTCTATACACGAAATAAATACTTATGTGTTTTATATGATAATAAGAACCTTATCTACATTTATTACGGCCCTTGCTTTACGACAACGAAACATATTCATGTTCAGCGTAATCAGTTTCCATTCACAAATAATTACAGTGAGGCGAATGAAATAATTCAAGCCCAAACATGTCGTAGAAAATTCCTGAAGAGTGAAAAGCGCTAGTAGCAGTTGATAGCAGTTTTTAACTTAACATATAAGACAATAATTTGAAAAACTGAGAATACAAATCTTTTCAGAGATGACAGTGCACTGATGCTTTAAATCTGTGCCCTTACTCCCTATACCTACGTTATTTCCCTAGTCAAAATAAAAACTCTTCAAAATTAATCAAAATTTCTTATGCAACCATCCCTTCCTTAGAGTACTGCGGTGTCACATGCCCGTCACGGCGATGTAAAGGCACTTTTGGCGACGAGGATACAACACAGAATAAATCGGTAGTTTGCAACTGTATGTCTTTGTATCATTGAACAACACGAACAACAGCTTGTGTGTCATCAAGTTGCATTGCTTCTGTGCTTAGAATTATTATATTCCACGGAATTACATATTACGAGGAGGAAATCTTTCAGCATAGCTTACTTTCGCCCAAATTGAATTCACATTATTTGTGGGAATCACTGTTGTTATATGAAGATCACTTGTATTCTCGTTCGCATACATGATCTTTGCCGCATTACTGTATTATGTAGAGTTATTATAATACTAATCTCGATCAACGTTATTTTTTCCATTTTCGTACACTCTTAACCTGGACAAGAAGTCATTCATTCATCATCCTTTACCATTAGCCTAGAAGATATAACTGTGATTCGTTAAAAACTTCGTGTCATTTAAATTCTTCTTCCGAGAATAATCTGTGCTGAGACAAAAATAGATCAAACACACATGTATATATCTCTTTCTTTCGAATTCTAAATGTTCTAATTTGAACGATGTACTATTTCTTTTGATTATTCAAATCTTGTACTTGTTCATTACCCTCATTCAACGTTTGATAAAATTCTCGACGGAATACTCCAGTTTCTTTGGGAGTCACCCTTGCACCACCACTGCACTATATGTGATTATACACTAATGGTATCTACGACTAAAAATTATGGACATTCCCTTTTGACCAATTTCGATCCAACATTTTGTTTTCGAGTATGGCTGTTTTTGCATTTAGCCGAAATTTTCGAGTGGTCATTGCTCCGAGGCATTTCTACATCTATGATGATTTATACTTTTCGTTTTATCTCGAGGATAGGACTCATCTCTCGACATTTACCATATATCTATATCTATATCTATCTATCTATCTATATATATATATATATATATATCTTTATCTCTCTCTCTCTCTCCCTCTCTCTCTCTCTCTCTCTCTCTCTCTATATATATATATATATATATATATATATATATATATATATATATATATATATATACACTTATGATTACGACATCAAATATGATCCGAAGCTTTCTGGCATCCAGTGGAAAGCTTGGAGTATATTAATATTTGTTTGCATATATATAATTATTGTAGACTGTTCCCATAATGACCATCGATTTCAACTTTATAAAATTTGAGAGATAAATTTAACTTTTTATTTTGTGGTCAATTTGAAGGCATTTTATTGCACTGCCATTAAGAAACCCATATACATCATCTTACGAATCAATCATTATGGAAGAATTGCATGTGTATGTTGCAGCAGTGGTACCAATCTTTGAAAGTTTCATTTACAACTATTCTTTTTTTAATTGATGTTCTGAGTAATTGCGCGTTCTGTGTAAAGGTGCAATAAGATTCTCTCTCTCTCTCTCTCTCTCTCTCTGTTTCCAGCTACCGGCATAGGCATATGGGAACTACCAGATATACTTTCGTGTGTACATAAGTTAGTGTGTGTGTGTGTGGCGGGGTCGAAGGTATGAAGTATTTATTACGATCACTTAGTGAAACTTACCGTAACATTCCGCACGATAAATTTTGAACGAATACGATTTTTTGTAATTCTGTAGATAAATAGAGTAATTATCTCGAGGGAGTTTGTTAACGGAGATTATTTAGTCAACAGAAAGTGGTGCAAATGAGCCATTTCCGGATTCAACGTTGATCACTGTAGAGCACATATTGTAATAGATAACGACAAACGGTTTTCGGCAATCGATTAAACGTTTCAGGACAACTCCCATATCCATTCTTAACACTATAGTAAAAACGGAAGTGGTATAAATGAGACATTTCCGGTTTTATTGTTGATCACTATAGAGCAAAAACAGTAAAAGATAGCAAGAAGCAATTGTCGGCAATCTATAAAGCGTGTCAAGGATAACTTTCATCTTCATCATTAACATCCTAGTAAAAGCGGAAGCAGTAGAAATTAACTATAATTTCCGACTTCAAATTAATCTACATAGGGAGATAGGGAGAAGCTGTTTTGGGGAATCAGTTTAGCGTTGTGGGAATAAGTATCGTTTCCTCTCTTAAACTTCTAAATAAACCGGGAGTGGCAAAACCCAACTACTTCCGGTTTCAGTGTTGATCACAATAGATTAGAATCCGTAATAAATAGCGAGAAGCGGTTTTCAGTAATCAATTAAGTGTTCCAAGAATTTTCTGATTCGACTTTAATTTTTCTACTCAAACCGGAAGTGACAGAAATCAATCACTTCCAGTTTAAGCATTGAGTGTTATAGAATATATAGCGAAAAGGGAATGGAATGGAAAATTTATTAAGTGCCCAAGAGTGTATTCCATCTCGACAGTAATCACTCTACTCAACTAGGAAGTGAAAAAAATATACTACAACTTCTGATTTCCAAATCAATTGAGAAAATATTACGTAAATCTTTACTGTTTTTACTATTAGGATTACGTAGTGAAACTTGTAACATCGTAATGTTTGTACATACGTCCGTCCGTTACTCCGTACGATGACATTTGGACGGATGCAAATTTTTAAATTGTTTTTGCAATAGAAAGATACAATGATTATCTCGAGGGAGTTCTTTAATAGGGAAGATTCACCAACCGGAAGTGGTAGAAATAAGTCATTTCCGGTTTTAATGTTGATAGGGAAAAGCTGTTCTTGGCAATCGATTACACGTTTCACAGCCAACTCTCATCTTCATTCTTAATAGTCTAATAAAACCGGAAGGGGTACGAATGAGCCATCGAGAATGGACAATCGAAAAAGCGTTTCAAGATTAATCTACGTCTTCACCCTTAACATTCTAGTAAAACATGAACTGGTGCAAATGAACAATTTCCGGTTTTAACGTTGATCACTATAGAGAGAAAAGGGTAATAGATAGTAAGAGGTAGTTTTCGGCAATCGATAAATAGTTTCAAGAATAACTTTCTTCTTCATAATTAACACCTTAGTGAAAAAGATGTGGCAGAAATTATCTATCTATAACTTCCGGTTTCAATTTAATCTATATAGTGCAAATAGTATAAGTTATAGTAACTGTTTTTGGGAACTAATTTAGCGTTGTAGGAACAGGTATCATCTCTATTAAACTTCTAATCGAACCGGAAGTAGCAAAACCCAACTAATTCCGGTTTTAGTGTTGATTGCTATGAATTAGAAACTAACTAGCGATAAGCTGTTTTCTGTAATCAATTAAGTGTCCCAAGAATATGTTCTATCTCGTCTCTACTCTTTCTACTAAAAGTTGAAGTGCTAGAAATCAGTCGCTTCCAGTTATAATATTGAGCGTTATAGAATGGATAACGAGAAAGCTTTTTTTGGTAATTCATTAAGTGCTCCAAGAGTATATTCCATGTCGGCAGTGATCCCTGTACTCAAATCGGAAGTGAAATAAATATACTAGAGCTTCTGGTTCCCAAACCACTACACAAAATATAATATGATCCTCTTTAAGATTTTATTATTATTAGGATCACGTAGTGGAACTTGTTCGTAACTTCGTCCGTTACTTCGAAAGATAACATTTGAAAGGATGCGAATTTTCTATTATTATTATTATTATTATTATTTTCAATAAGTAGATAGTGTGATTTTCTCGAGAGAGTTCATTAATAGAGGTGATTCGACAAACAAAATGGTAGAAATGATTCTTTTCAGGTTTTAACGTTGATCAATAAAAACCAAAAGCGATAATGGATAGCGAAAAGCGGTTCTGGGCAATCGATTATACGTTTCAAGGGAATCTCTATTCTTATTCTTAACATTCTAGTAGAACGGGAAATGGTAGAAACGAACCATTTCCAGTTTTAACACTCATTACTATAGAGCAAAAACGATAACAGATAACGAGAAGATGTTTTTGGCAATCAATTAAACTTTTCAAGGATAACCTTCTTCACATTTAACAAGCTAGTAAATTCTGAAAGTAACAGAATTGAGCCATTTCCTGTTTCAACGTTGATCACTATAGAGCGAAAACGATAATAGATAGTAAGAAGCAGTTTTCGGTAATCGATAAAGCGTTCCAGGAGTAACTTTCATTTTCGTACTTAACACCCTAGTAAAAAGGAAGTGTAGAAATCGCCTATAACTTCCGGTTTCAATTTAATTTACAAAGAGCATAAACTTTAAGATATAGGGAGAAGCAGTTTTAAGGAATCAATTTAACGTTGTGGGAACAGTTAAGCTATTATCTCTCTTAAACTCCAAACCGGAAGTAGCAAATTCCAACTACTTTCGGTTTTAGTGTTGATTGCAATAGATTAGAAAAGATAACAGATAAGGAGAAGCGGTTTTCTATAATCATTTAGTGTCCCAAGAATATGTTCTATCTCGACTCTAACCTTTGTACTAAAAGAAGAAGTGGCAGATATCAATCACTTCCAGTTATAAATTGAGTGTTATAGATTGGAGAGCTAGAAGGGATTTTATGTAATTCATTAGGTACCGCAAGAGTGTATTCCATCTTGACAGTATTCTCTGTGTTAATACCAGAACTGAAAGAAATACGATACAAATTCCGGTATCCATATTAATTGAGAACATATTACATAAAATCCTCTTTACGGTTTTTACTAGTTTATTTTTAAATTAAATAGTAGCCGGATGTTTACTAAAATTTGTGAGCTACTAGCCAATTCCCTAAGGAGTAAGTACTGGCATATTCTGTAGTCAAACTCGGCCAAGAACAGGGTGGACGCGCGTTGCATTTCATACCTTATTTCTCGATGACTACTTAATTAACCAGCAGCATTTTCATGATAACTATTGGCCGAATCGGAACAAAATTCGGTGGTGGGCAGCCCTCAACCTAATTAAGATCTCTACATTTGCTGGTCAAGTTTGGCCAAGTCTTGGCCTTGATTTGCGTGTGGTAATTTATTTCTCGGTAATCTCTTGTCAGATCCAATCTAAAGAATTTGCCATTACAGAAAGCCGCTCGTAACTATTTATCCATTTTGCTTTATAGTGTTCAACGTAAAACCGGAAATTATTTATTTCTACCACTTTCGGTTGGTAACGAAAGGAGATGAAAAGTATTCTTGGAATGCTTAATCGATTGCCGAAAACCGTTTTTGTTTTATAGTGGTCAACGTTAAAACTTGGAAAAGGTTGATTTCTACCACTTTCGGTTTATGGATCACTTCAATTAACTAGCTCCTCCGAAATAATTACTCTACCCATAGTTTGCAAATAAATAAATAAAAGAAAGTAAAAATTTGCTTTCTTTCAAGAGCTATCGTGCGCAGTAACTTCGTCGCAGCAGCTATTATTATTATTATTATTATTATTATTATTATTATTATTATTATTATTATTATTATTATTATTATTATTATTATTATTATTAAGTATTCTACCTGTTGGCAGGTACTGGGACTAATGGGAGATGTGAGTGTGATTGTGTGTTTGCTTAGGTTCTGGTCTGGAAATTCTTCTTTCACCTTTCTCGGTCTTCAGCTTCCTCTTTTTATTTCCAATATTTGATACCATTTTTCAAATCATCGACCAACTGCATTCTTCTTCTTACTATTCCTTTCTTACCTTTCATCTTTTACTTTCAACTTTTCTCTTCCTCAGTGGGTTGAGAAAAGCTAATACGTTTTAATCTGGTTCCTTATAATTATTACCAGACTGCAGTTTTCTCTATCTATTTTTGAATACTATTTTTAAGAAATTGAATTATTATTATTATTATTATTATTATTATTATTATTATTATTATTATTATTATTATTATTATTATTATTATTATTATTATTATTATTATTATTATTATCGCATCTATGTTCTATTATTCTTTTAACTGTTAGAGGAGAGGTTCATTTTTTCTACAGTCTCACTTCGGTATTATATTTAATGTTTAGTTAACTCAAGAAAAAGCGGATCTAGTTGTGTGAATCCTCCATTTCATGTTAGCCTTCGGTGATCATTTAGTACTGCTCAGCGAGGTAATTTAAAAGAAGTACAATGTTCTTATAGAGTATTCGTTGTAGTGTTATAAAGTAGGAAATGATACAAGACGTTGTGTTTTCTAAATTAAAGTTTTGGGATCCTCTAGGGCAATTGCTCCAACATTTTTAACAAGGGCCCACATTCTTAAACCCTACATACTTCACGCCTACATCATTCGCGATCTTTTTGACAGTTTCTGCAATTTTAGTTGCAGCATTGTATTCTCAAATCATCAGTAATAGCAACAAAAATAATAACAATAATAATAACCTATACTGTATATAAGACAATATAAGTGAGTTACTCATTATCGACCAAGCCATAATGCTATAATTAGCAACAATACTCTTTTTGACGAAAGCAAGGGATAAAGAAGGATTTTTGGAAATATGTATTCTTAGGGGTGTAAATAGTATAGTGTATCTTGCTAATCCCTGAGATAAGGAAGATGAAACTAGGCATATAAACTAACTATTAAAAATAACTGAACATGTTTCTCACAGTTTCTGGAAATTCCGCACCAAACAAGAAAGGAGTAATTCGTATAACATTAATTTTTCAACTGTATTTTATTTCATTTATTTTTAGAAAATGATAAATGTCAGCATCATAGGTATTCTGCCTTTATTGGCAGGTCACTTGCCGCAGCTGAGAAGCTTCCATGCTCCACGATCCTCCGCTAACCTCTTCGTCTTCGCGTATGATCCTTCTGTTTTAATATCATTAATTAATTGTAGTCTCCTTCGCCCCCTCCCTCTCTATCCCGCCACCATACCCTCTAGGACGTCCCTCATGATACAATCTCTTCTTAGGCAATGTCTCAACCAATTTCTCTTCCTCTTCCTAATAATATCGAAGAGTGTTTTTTTCTCACCCACCATTTCTAACACTCTCTCACTCGTTTTCCGCTCGACCCAACTAATTCTTTCCATTCTTCTCCACACCCACATTTTGAAGGCTTCCAGCCGATTTTCATCACCTTTACGTAATGTCTACGTTTCCGCCCCATACAGTACAAACCTCCACACGAAGCATTTTATGAGTCTTTTTCTCAACTCTTTATTCAAGGTCCCATAAACAGACTTTTCTTCCTCCTAAAGGCTTCTCTCGCCATTCCTAGCCTTGCTTTTATCTCAAGTTCGCACTTCATGTTATTACTAAGAATACTACCCAGATATCGCAAACTATTCACTTGTTCTATTTTCTCCCCTCCTACTTTTATATTTGACACAGACCCCTTCGTTCCAATCACCATGGTTTTTGTCTTTCTAACATTTATTTTCATCCCATATTCTTCAAAGCCCTTTATCATTTTTTCTAACATTTTATTGATTTTCTTTTCAGATTCTGCAACAAGCGCCATATCGTCTGCAAATTTTATGCATTTAATCATTCTACGTCCTACCGAAATGCCATCATCATCATGTAAACTCTTTTTCACTATCTCTTCTAGACAGACATTAAAAAGTGTTGGCCAGAGGCAGCATCCGTGCCGAACTCCCCTTCCAATTGCACTCTCTTCCGTCAGTTCTTCCCCTATCCTAACACTTACTTGTTGGTTCATGTATACGTTTCTTATTAGTATTCTATCTTTCCATTCCAAACGTATGGCAAGATAGCCCCCCGACTTTAGAAAATTGAAACAATGACTAGATCATTCGTTTGTACTACGTTTGTACCGTTTGTACCGAAAATATTTTCGTTTGTACCATTTTCCTTACAGGGTTACTTGAGAGGTCGACTGGGGGGCTATCTTGGCGCCAAGATAGCCACCCGTATCACAGCACAAAAAATTGGAATACACCATTCGAAAGCAAATCGATTGTACCGTTTGTACCGAAAAAAGTTTTGTTTGTACCCTGATAGTTTTCGAGAAACAGGGGATGACATTTGGGGGGGCTATCTTGGCGCCAAGATAGCCCCCCGGTATCACAGCACAAAAATTTGGAATACACCATTCGAAAGAAAATCGTTTGTACCGTTTGTACCGAAAAAAGTTTTGTTTGTACCCTGATACTTTTCGAGAAACAGGGGATGACATTCGGGGGGCTATCTTGGCTCCAAGATAGCCCCCGGTATCACAGCACAAAAATTTGGAATACACCATTCGAAAGAAAATCGTTTGTACCGTTTGTACCGAAAAAAGTTTTGTTTGTACCCTGATAGTTTTCGAGAAACAGGGGATGACATTTGGGGGGGCTATCTTGGCGCCAAGATAGCCCCCCGTATCACAGCACAAAAATTTGAAATACACCATTTTAAAGCAAATCGTTTGTACCGTTTGTACCGAAAAATGTTTTGTTTGTACCCTGATAGTTTTCGAGAAACAGGGGATGATATTTTGGGCGGGGGGCTATCTTGGCGCCAAGATAGCCCCCCCGTATCACAGCACAAAAAATTTGAATACACCATTCGAAAGAAAATCGTTTGTACCGTTTGTACCGAAAAAAGTTTTGTTTGTACCCTGATAGTTTTTGAGAAACAGGGGATGATATTTTGGGCGGGGGGCTATCTTGTACGCAAGATAGGCCCCCTAATGTGTACTTTTTCCATGTCCATTAGTAAGTATTGTATGTTTATCCATGTGAATTGATGTGTATTTATAATTCTGGTTGTGCCTAAAAAATAAAAAAAATGAATTTTTCAGTAATAACTCAACGTTACAATTGAATCGTTCGAGTGTGAAAACAGTGTGAGTCCAAAATAAACCATTTTGAAGTAAAGGCAAAAATAACACTAAAGATGGAGAACTACAAGTTGTAATGAAGAGCAGTGCAATTTGCAAGATCTTGCACGTTATAACAGAATGCTATAATGTCGACTGTACATTTGTGGCATTAACAAAAGAAAGTTATTTCTTCAAATATCTCAAAATGCGTTTTGTGGACTACTAGTGATTTTCCACTCACCGATTCAATTAAATTTTCTCTATTTCTGCCCTTTTCCTTAAGTAAATACGTATTATTCAGCAATGGCCTATTCGCTTTCGTCTATTGTCCATGAAAGCGGCAAACTTCTCGAGCCGTTAATGTGACAGATATAAACAGCTAATTTTTTCAGTTGGTGTAAAGCTGAAACGTGGAAGCACGCAGTTAGGTAAGCAAACATTTCATCTTTTAGTTTTCTTTGTTTAAGATTATTTCTGTAAATCCAGTATCTTTCTGAATTTGTACACACTTTGTTGTTATTTTTACGGTATTTATTTACGGAAAAGGGCACAAATAGAGAAAATGTAATTGAACCGTTGAGCGGAAAAAC
The DNA here is from genome assembly GCF_964235325.1 of Thermobia domestica. Taxonomy (NCBI): domain Eukaryota; kingdom Metazoa; phylum Arthropoda; class Insecta; order Zygentoma; family Lepismatidae; genus Thermobia; species Thermobia domestica. The sequence goes on from NC_137460.1 coordinate 131,618,007, forward strand.
ACTACTAGTCCACAAAACGCATTTTGAGATATTTGAAGAAAGAACTTTCGTTTGTTAATGCCACAAATGTACAATCAACATTATAGCATTCTGCTATAACGTGCGAGGTCTTCCAAATTGTACTGCTCTTCAGTACAACTTGTAGTTCTACATCTTTCGTGTTATTTTCCCCTTTAACTCAAAATGGCTTATTTTGAACTCAAACTGTTTTCCCACTCGCCGATTCAATTTTAACGTTGCCTTATTCCCAACAAGTCCTTTTGGATATGTACAACAAGAGTTCTAAATACACATAAATTCACATGATTAGACGCATAATACTTATTAATGGTCATGGAAAAAGTACATATTAGGGGGGCTATCTTGGCGCAAAGATAGCCCCCCCAAATATCATTCCCTGTTTCTCGAAAACTATCAGGGTACAAACAAAACTTTTTTCGGTACAAACGGTACAAACGATTTTCTTTCGAATGGTGTATTCAAATTTTTTGTGCTGTGATACGGAGGGGGGCTATCTTGGCGCCAAGATAGCCCCCGCCCACAATATCATCCCCTGTTTCTCGAAAACTATCAGGGTACAAACAAAACTTTTTTCGGTACAAACGGTACAAACGATTTGCTTTCGAATGGTGTATTCAAATTTTTTGTGCTGTGATACGGGGGGGCTATCTTGGCGCCAAGATAGCCCCCCGCCCAAAATATCATCCCCTGTTTCTCGAAAACTATCAGGGTACAAACAAAACTTTTTTCGGTACAAACGGTACAAACGATTTGCTTTCGAATGGTGTATTCAAATTTTTTGTGCTGTGATACGGGGGGGCTATCTTGGCGCCAAGATAGCCCCCCGCCCAAAATATCATCCCCTGTTTCTCGAAAACTATCAGGGTACAAACAAAACTTTTTTCGGTACAAACGGTACAAACGATTTGCTTTCGAATGGTGTATTCAAATTTTTTGTGCTGTGATACGGGGGGGCTATCTTGGCGCCAAGATAGCCCCCGCCCAAAATATCATCCCCTGTTTCTCGAAAACTATCAGGGTACAAACAAAACTTTTTTCGGTACAAACGGTACAAACGATTTGCTTTCGAATGGTGTATTCAAATTTTTTGTGCTGTGATACGGGGGGCTATCTTGGCGCCAAGATAGCCCCCCCAAATATCATTCCCTGTTTCTCGAAAACTATCAGGGTACAAACAAAACTTTCTTCGGTACAAACGGTACAAACGATTTGCTTTCGAATGGTGTATTCAAATTTTTTGTGCTGTGATACGGGGGGGCTATCTTGGCGCCAAGATAGCCCCCCCAAATATCATTCCCTGTTTCTCGAAAACTATCAGGGTACAAACAAAACTTTTTTCAGTACAAACGGTACAAACGATTTGCTTTCGAATGGTGTATTCCAATTTTTTGTGCTGTGATACGGGGGGGGGGGCTATCTTGGCGCCAAGATAGCCCCCCGTCCAAAATATCATCTCCTGTTTCTCGAAAACTATCAGGGTACAAACAAAACTTTTTTCGGTACAAACGGTACAAACGATTTGCTTTCGAATGGTGTATTCAAATTTTTTGTGCTGTGATAAGGGGGGGCTACCTTGGCGCCAAGATAGCCCCCCGCCCAAAATATCATCCCCTGTTTCTCGAAAACTATCAGGGTACAAACAAAACTTTTTTCGGTACAAACGGTACAAACGATTTGCTTTCGAATGGTGTATTCAAATTTTTTGTGCTGTGATACGGGGGGCTATCTTGGCGCCAAGATAGCCCCCCCAAATATCATTCCCTGTTTCTCGAAAACTATCAGGGTACAAACAAAACTTTCTTCGGTACAAACGGTACAAACGATTTGCTTTCGAATGGTGTATTCAAATTTTTTGTGCTGTGATACGGGGGGCTATCTTGGCGCCAAGATAGCCCCCCCAAATATCATTCCCTGTTTCTCGAAAACTATCAGGGTACAAACAAAACTTTTTTCGGTACAAACGGTACAAACGATTTGCTTTCGAATGGTGTATTCCAATTTTTTGTGCTGTGATACGGGGGGGGGCTATCTTGGCGCCAAGATAGCCCCCCGTCCAAAATATCATCCCCTGTTTCTCGAAAACTATCAGGGTACAAACAAAACTTTTTTCGGTACAAACGGTACAAACGATTTGCTTTCGAATGGTGTATTCAAATTTTTTGTGCTGTGATAAGGGGGGGCTACCTTGGCGCCAAGATAGCCCCCCGCCCAAAATATCATCCCCTGTTTCTCGAAAACTATCAGGGCACAAACAAAACTTTTTTCGGTACAAACGGTACAAACGATTTGCTTTCGAATGGTGTATTCAAATTTTTTGTGCTGTGATACGGGGGGGCTATCTTGGCGCCAAGATAGCCCCCCGCCCAAAATATCATCCCCTGTTTCTCGAAAACTATCAGGGTACAAACAAAACTTTTTTCGGTACAAACGGTACAAACGATTTGCTTTCGAATGGTGTATTCAAATTTTTTGTGCTGTGATACGCGGGGCTATCTTGGCGCCAAGATAGCCCCCCCAAATATCATTCCCTGTTTCTCGAAAACTATCAGGGTACAAACAAAACTTTTTTCAGTACAAACGGTACAAACGATTTGCTTTCGAATGGTGTATTCCAATTTTTTGTGCTGTGATACGGGGGGGCTATCTTGGCGCCAAGATAGCCCCCCGCCCAAAATATCATCCCCTGTTTCTCGAAAACTATCAGGGTACAAACAAAACTTTTTTCGGTACAAACGGTACAAACGTAGTACAAACGAATGACCTAGTCATTGTTTCAATTTTCTAAAGTGGGGGGGCTATCTTGCCATACGTCCATTCCAACCCTATCTTCGTTAGAACTCCCAAAAGCAATTCCCAATTCACGCGGTCAAAATTCTTTTCTAGATCAATAAATATAACATACAGCTCTTTCCCTTTTTCTTTAAATCTTTCACCGATCGCCCTTAATAATAAAATTGCATCTCTTGTGCTCTTGCCTCTTCTGAACCCGAACTCCTCCTCCTCAACTTCTTTATTTGTTCTTTCATATAACCTTCTGTTCAGTATTCGGAGCAGAATTTTAGCTGCATGAGATATGAGACTGATAGTTCTATAATCCTCACATCTCTTTGGGTTCGATTTCTTAACCATCGGTATCATGATCGTTTTCAGAAAGCCTTTTTGCCATTCTCTTGTTTCATATTTTTCATTGCATAATCGGAACAATTCTTTCTTTCCCTTGTCTCCTATGTTTTTAATGAATTCGATTGGTATGTTACCTATTCCGGTTGCCTTTCCATTTCTAATCTCGGATATAGCCTTTTCAAACTCATCAATAAGAATACTAAATCCTTTATCATCCTCGCCTACTTCAATTTCTACTTCAACATTTAGGCTACACGGTCTATCCCTACTCTCATATAAGTCTTCAACGTATTCTTTCCACCTTCCTATGACCTCATTTCTCGCGCTGGCTACCTTCCCATTCTTACGTTTTACTGCCATCATAATACCCTCTTGATAAATGTAAGAATTCTTTATATTGGAGACGTGAAATTTCAAAATTAAACTCAATTAGAAACGAACCAATACATGTTTAGGTTTTCCGAAAACTCTGTCCTAAGATGAGAATGGAGGATAGTGTCTACCTATTAAAATTTCTGCATTTGCTTACGTTTGAGGTGTGAAATTTGGCTTTGATTTCTTAACTATAAGTAATTGAACGTATGTTTTCGGAAATTCCCCTCTTAAAGATGGAGAAAAGAGACCATTTCTATAATATTAAAATTTACCACTATTTATTCAGAAAATGTCGTGAAATGTGAAATTCGCTTAAATTCGTAATGTGAAATTTCGTAAACCAACTCTGAATTAAAAAGAACGGAATATGTATTTCAGAGTTTTCGAAATTCTCCTTTTAAGCAGAAGGAGGGAGGAATTAATTTACTTATTTGTCGACAATCAAATCGGCGTTCTCTGTCTCATCATCATAGAATGTTCGAGGAGAATTACTGAACATATTTAGAACTACTCTAGAGCATGATTTCATCATATCACTTTCACTGAAATGCGTATCCTAAGGGGAGGGGTCAAGGTCAAAAATATTTGCTAAAATTACAGTATCTTACAAATCTCTCATGTATGAAGATGAAATTTAATATAAAATCCAAGTAGACACGCAACCCAGCGTTCTAGGAAATTCCACTTCCGTCTCATCTCATGAAAAATGATTGAGAATTTTAGAACATAGTTAGCACTTGGCTGAAGCCATTTTTTAACCATGTCAGTTTCATTAAAATTCCTATCATAAGAGGGTGGAGGAGTTAATATATACGGCGAAAATTAAATATCTTCCAAGCCAAAGAGATGAAACTAGGTATATAAACTTTTTAATTAACGAGGTCATCATGTGGACATGCCCTAGCGTTTTCGAAAATTCTGCTACCAAAACAGGTTACAGGGTGACAAAGTGTTTGAAACGTCTGAAATGAATTTTTTAAACATATTTAGTATGTGGGACATTTTTATTTTATCAACTCACTTTTAAAAAAAGAATCGTAAAAGCAGAAGAATTTAGATTTCTTGCAGAGAATAAATACTGCATCGTATGAAACACATTTTTGAACATGGTCGAGCTGGGGGTTTTATTTCACTTTTGTTCAAATAAGTTACGTAACGGGGAAAGGGTGATCAAATATAACTTTCAAATATTTCCCATAAACCTATTCCACTCGTACGAAGAACGGGCTTGCATATATTAATAGTAAATAATAATAGAAATATTCGCACAAATTTATATTTATTTCCAGCAAGACTCCTGCATAGCATTGTAGTGCTGTGGAATATTATATTTTACCAGTTTTGTCAATGAAACCACTGATCTTACACAATAGTTATTTCGTGTTTAAATGATATTTAATTTAATGTTTGTTACAACATTCGTAATATTTGTAATTTTAAATTTAGTTCTGTCGGAGACTCGCACCCTTAGATTAGGAGCCACTGCTCTAGGGACTACTTAAAAACTTTGAATTTACACCTACATAGGATTTGTGACGTGGGGTACCACTAAGAAAAAATTTTGAAAATTCACGAAAAGAGGAGGAATTGGGGTGAAATTTATTTTAATAAGATACAATTATCTCGGAAACGTATAGGAGTGGGAACTTGAAATTTGGTATTTGGATTTCCAATTTAAAATAATTTAACACATGTTTCAGCATTTCTTTTATATCTTAGTAACAAAGGGGAAGGAAAAGGTAAGAATAGGAATTATTACACGTATAATAGCATATCGGTATCTCAGAATCTCTGAAAGTTACATGGCTTTTGAACTTCTCATTTAAAACAAAATCTCTTAAAGACAGTAAACAGTACCACCCAATATTTTTCAATTAAAATTGAAACCAGAAGTTGTAGTAGATATATACCACTTAGTGTTATTTACTAGTGATTAAAGTGGAGATGGAATATATTCTAGGAATGTTTAATCAAATACAAAAACCGTGCCTATCTATTGCCGTTTGTCATATACAGTCTTGGTCAAGAAAACTTTGCCACTCATCTCTCTTTGAAAAGGCCTGTGGTCTTACCCACAGTTAAAATTAAATCAAATAAATGTGGATTTGGTTTGGTCGATTAAGAAGTTTATTAAGAGCCACAGCATTATAATTTCCTTTTGCGGTTTCAAGAATATCATCTTTCATAGCAGGGTGAGTGGTCAAGATTTCTTGAACAAGACTGTACAACGGTGAACGTTAACACCGGAAGTGGTTGATTTCTAATAATTACGTTTGATTACAGGGTAAAAGAAGAGATGGTACTTATTTTAAGAACGCTAACTCCTTTTTTTAAAAAAAAAAAAAAAACTCTTCTCGCTGTCTCTTATAGGTCATGTTCTATGTATATTACATTGAACCTTGAAGTCATACTGGATTACCAGGGTGTCTATCGGTTACGAAAAGGATTAAAGAAGGTCACGAAATCAGAAAATGGTCATGAAAGTCAAGAAAAAGTCACGAAATTTTGCTTTTTGGTCACGATTCATTTTATCTGTACAAATATAAGTACATACTTGTAAATGTTGTTCTATAAAATATCAAAATTCACCACCAAAAACGTCTATGGTTTTAGACGCTATCAAATCACAAGTAAAGGAAGCTTCTATCACGTGCGTGAAAATTGGTTTAAGTCGCACTCAAATTCGCTTTTGAGAATGTTACTAAATTTAATGGTTTGTTAAAGAAAAGGTCATGAAATTTCATTTTGGAATTTTAGTAGACACCCTGTCACTTCTGATTTCATTAGTGTGTTATGGATAGACAAAATGTATTCTTGAGATGCTCCGTCGATTGTCGAAAACAGCTTCTCGCTATCTATTACAGCTTTTTCTCCACAGTAATGAAAAGTAAACCGAAAATTCTTGATTTCTACCGGTTCTAGTTTTATCAAAGACCGGTTAAGAAAGAATAAGAATAGAAATAAAAGGTGTACTTGGAATCTTTTAATCGATTTCCCAAAACTGCTTCTCGCTATATATTACCGTTTTTTCCCATTCAATGTTAAAGCGGGAACTTGTTTATTTCTGCCACTTTCTATTTCAATACAGTATTAAGGATGGAGTTGAAAGGTATTCTTGGGATGCTAAATCGACTGCCGGAATCCATTTCTTGCTATCTTGCCTTTTTGGTTTACAGGATCAACGTTAAAAGCAAAAATGGTTGATTTCTATCACTCCAGGTTTCTGATCCACAACCTACTGGTTTATGATCCTCTACTAATGAACTCTTTCGAGATAATTACTCTAGCTAACAATTGCAAAAACAGAAGTTAAATTCAGTTTCGTTCAAGAGTTTCGTGCGGAGCAACGGACGAGATGGACCAAAGCACTAACTGTACAATATTATTATAAATCTTACTCTGTAATCCCAATAATTGGATACATATTTCAGCGTTTTTGATTGTGATCTAGAAGGGAAGAAAAGGGTTTGGAAGAGAATGGAGGTGGATATTACAATTATTATTATACTAAGATGTTTATATCTCGGGATCCCGTGAAGTTGAAGACATGAAACGTGGTATTTGAAATGAAATTGGTATGCTCCCAGATATATAATGTGCAAGGCCATAGGCCGAACAAACACGGTGGCCTGGGAGCAAAGCCCCTAGGTATTTCAACTGAAATTCGGTTACTTGCAGGTATCTGAGGTGCGATGCCGTAAGAATAGAAAACACTGATGATTGCAGGTTTGAGATGCAAAACGTTAGACCGAACAAATTTGCGTGTCTGAGGGCAAAGCCTTCAGCGAGACGAAGACTTGTATTGAATAAATTCTGATGAAGACATTAAGGAGGCTCACACAACATTTTCTTAATTAATAATGAAATAGGAAGTGATAGTAGATTTATACCACTTCCGGTGTTAGTAGAGGGATTGGATTGGTGACACAATTATATTCTTGGGATGCTTAACTGATTGCAGGAAACTGCGTCTTGCTACCCACTTCCGTATAGAGGTTGATATCTAACAGTTCCAGTTTTAGTAGAGGATAAAGGATGAAGATGAAGTGTATTCTTAGTCGATTGTAGAAAACCGGGTTACGGTTTCTGCTCTGCAGTGATCAACGTTACAACCGGAAAGGGTTGATGTCTACCACCTCCGGTTTTAGTATAGGGTTAAGAATGGATATGAGAACGGGCGTTAATCGATTATGAAAAACAGCGTTTTGTTTTCTATTACAGTTTTTCTTCCATAGTAATCAATGTTAAAAACAGGAAATCGTTAATCGCTACCACTTCCTGTTTTAGTTGTAGGTTAAGAACAGAGATAATATGCATTCTTAGGACGCTTAATCGATTTTCAGAAACAGCTTCTACCTTTCTACTAACGTTTTTTGTTCTACAGTGATCAATCTTAAACCAGAAGTCGTTGATATCTGCCACTTCCAGTTCGAGAGTCACCTCCATTAATTTTAAAACATTTTTTTCCTACATAATTATGTAACACTTGGTTTAATTCCAACTAAACTTGATACATATAGTATCAACTAAACTAAACTTGATACATATATGTCTTACAATCTGGAAAGAAATACTTGGGAGGGTAAGGAACCCCTAGCATCCCAAATAGTGGGGATGGGAGAGCTGACATTTTAAAAATAATTGTAATGATCGATATTAGTGTTGAATCCATAGTTTTCGGGTCAGTCGCTGATATGGATAATGACTGTTTCCATGCCGTTTAAGTTCATTCGTTAGTGTTAAGACGAATAGCGGTACTTTTGATAAAATTTAAAGAGAAGTTAGAATGCAACTTTTGAATTTAATTAATGTAAACTTCTGCATTAATAAAAACTAGACTATTTGCCATCCAAAGTTGTAGGTGCGACTGTAGAGTTTATTATTATTATTATTATTAAAGTATACCTTTTAAATAGCACCACGACATGGGAGGGAGAAAGAGTGAGAGATTTCTGGCCTTTTCAACATATTCTTAAGCGTTTATAAAGATTTTATTAAGATTTTCTTATAATATTAATTAACGTTTCTTTCTTATATTGCAAATACACACAACTTGTAAGATGTAAATACAATTTAATTTTTAAGAGACTCAAAAATGGTGACGCCATTTCCGGTGTTCTAGTAGCTAGCACGCGCGCCTTTCGTGCACGTTCGATTCCCAGTGGGAGTCTCTTACAAAATTTGGACGATTACTGTGTTTGAGTTTCATCATAATCTTTGAGTCTACGTCTCGTATAACCTCGATGAAAAATCCTAAACTTAAATAATTAACTAACTCGAAACCGATGAGAGTACAAAACTCAAGGTTTCGACAGAAAAATAGCACACAAATTTGGAATAGAAAAAGTATCAAGTATCCAGTGATCCCATCAGCGTAAGGATGGGAACACGGACATAAGACCATAAAACACATTATTGAAATGGTAGTCAGTGATGATTATAGAGGTGGCTCTTGGGTCTAGAGCTTCGAAATTCCCTCTAGGGCATTTCCCGATCGTGCTCAATCTGAGTTACCAGAATTATCATAGTACTATATTCATCCATCGTTTATTCAATCCCCCCGTACTGGAAAATCTGAAATGAACATTGTCTCCTATGCTCAATATGAATTACATGTATTTTTGCAGTACTGCTTTTCACCTATAGTGTAATGAAATTCTTCCACGAGAAAATCTGTAATCAACACTCAGGCACGTAACCAAGGGGAGATCTGGGGGTCCTTACCCCCCTTCGAGACCAGAAATGAAAAAATTAAGGAAGAAAAAGCAAAATGAAATGACAAAAAGAAGGATCAGCGTTAAAAATTAAAAAGAAACCTACAGGAAGTTTTAAATTACTCTTTCTTATGAGGATATTTGTATTACTTGCAATATGGTGGCGAGGTAAGCGAGGTATTCTGGAAGAGTCAGGAAATTTGAAAAATGAAGAAAAGTTATGGAATTCTCAGAATTCCTGCTACTAGTCAGGGAGATTTCAAGCTTTCGAAAGAGTAAGTGCCATTTGGTAACAGCGTGGACATTTTTATCATAACTTTTCGTCATCGCATCCTTGCAATATCCATGTTATTTCAAGGACAATTTTCTGTTGCTCCTTTAACCTGTCATTTGGAACCGACAGTAGTTGACGGAATAATAATAAAAGAAATGTTGAAAGAAAGTTCTGTTAGCATTTGATTCAACAGAGAAAAGAATACATATATTGTAAAACTAGTTGAATATACACATGCTTCGCACAGGGGCTGTATTTTGAAGACCACGCCTGTGGGAGTACCACCATTGATCTTAGCGACCGCGAAAACTATGGATTTGATTCTAATATCGATCATTTTGGGCTATATTTTACATCTAGGTATCCACCCCCCGCTGACTCCCGGCCTGCATACTTGCAAGTCATCGCTAATGGAAGTGTCACCATTAATTTCAGCGACCGCGAAAACTATGGATTTGACACTAATATCGGTCATTTTGGATTACTTTTTTATGTCTTGGTATCTCACCCCCTTCCTTCCGTTGAACCCGGCCCGGAGCCGAATAGCGTCAATTTGGAAGGAATTGCGACTGGAGTTTCACCATTGATTTCAGCGACCGCGAAAATATGAATTCGACACTAATAGCTCAAGTGGTAGAGCGTTGGCTTCGCATTCGGGAAGTTGTGGCTTCGAATGCCGCTGCGTACCATCCTGACTGAAGTTTTCCAGGGTTTCCCTGAGTCCTACCAGGCAAATGCCGGGATGGCAACTACTAAACGGGCCCTGGATGATACCTTCCCAAATCCTTTCCATTGTCAATGTTGTTGGATATTCAATGTAAAATGGCCTCTGAGTTGCATCTGGTGATTGTTAAATAAATAAATATCGGTCATTTTCTACTACTTTTACATGTCCCGGTAAACACCCCCCTGAGACCCCCTGGTTCGAATTTCGACAAAAACGTTTAACTCTGGTCTGGAGCCTGAACCAAGGTATTCGTGACTAAAATTTGGTAACTCTCGGTCAATTTGTTTGGTTCCCAAGCCGGTTCCGGTAAACGCCCCCTGAGACCCCACTATTTCGAAATTTAAAAAAACGCTTCGTCTTGATCTGGGGCCTGGGTGAAGGTACCCCTGACCAAAATTCGGTAACTCTCGGTCCCCTCGTCTGGTCCCCAGGCCGCACACAGACAGACAAACACACAAACAAACTCTTTATCTTATTTATATTAGAAGATAGTTTACAAGACAGTATTCAGCATGTACTTTTTATAATAATTGAGGCCATAACGATAGGAAAATTGTTATATTTGAATAAACAGGAGAAGAACGTAAATATTGCAAAACCTTTTTCAATACTTTTTTTTTATTATTCGTCATAGTTTGTTATTAAAATACTTGCCAACATATCCTCATTTTATTGTCCTAACAAACCAATATATGTTGATACTAAAGTAGTTTAGATTGATCGAGGTACTGGGCTTTCGGAATTTCATGTCACTCCCCCCTTTCCCTCCCAGCGTTACGAAATCCTGGCTAAACGAACCAATATATGTTCCAGTAAAATAGTTTAGAGTGATCGAGTCCCTTTTGTGATGACCACAGTATTTCATGTCACGGACCCCCCCCCCTTCACGAAATCCTGGCTACGTGCCTGCAACACTGTCAGTAGCTACGTCCACGACTAATATACATTTACAAGTACAACTTTATTTTCGTGTTGTTTTTCAACAGTTAACCAATTTAAAACCGTATTATAATTCAAAGTACTTATCATATTTCTATCCCAAAACAAGAATATGTAGTTAACTTCTTAAATACTCGCTCCGCAGGAATCCGTTCGGTGCGTGCAACAAGCAAAAACAACATGCTTGGCGTCTCACAAATGACAAAGGACAAAAAAGAAAAGCAAAAGCAGCACAGCAGGGCCTTATCGCAGTCAGAGCTGACAACATAGTTTAGGTCGTCACTTACGCCAATAGACCTACAAGCGGTGTACAAGAGTTATACAAACCACACAAACCTATCGGGTTGGCTCAGAGTTATCGTCCGATTACTCTTATTTCATGCGTTGTGAAAGTTTTTGAGAAGATCATCCTCTCTAAATTGAACTGGCACTTGGAATATTTTTCAGTTTTCCCAACCACATTAACTGGTTACCGGAAAGGCATGTCATCTTTGGACTCGGTTGCTGCTCTTCTTCTCGATATCTGGAACACATTCCAACATCGACAGTATTTGATTGCCGTTAAACTGGATCTGGAACATGCATATGACTCTATCATTCTCGATCGCCTCATCACTCACATGGCACAACTCCAACTTCCTACACCTTTTCTCCGATATACTCATAATTGGTTGGTACAACGTCGCATCTGCATCAAATACCATAACAGACATTCTTCTTATCGTTCAACATCATTGGGTATTCCTCAAGGCTCTAGTCTCTGTCCCACTTTATTTAATATATACACACTCTCTCTCCATCAACGACTTAGAAAACTGGTTCGTATTCAACAATACTGTGACAACATGTTGTTATATTCAAAACTTCCAACATAGTGGACGGGATACGCATTTTGCACGACTCTCTCCTAGAACTTCACTCCTGGACCTCTGAAAACGGCATGTCAGTCAACTGGGCGAAGTCTTCTTGCACTCTCTTCATCCGTAAACGTTTTCAACCTCCCATCCATCTCACGGTAAATAACACTCTTTTACCAGTTACACCTACTTGACCGCGTTTAAGCGTCACGAAGAATCTAACCTTTGTTGGGGCAACCGCTTTATGGCGTCGCGAAAATATCTTAACTTTTTCTAATTATTTATCCCATTCATTTACCATATTTTCCTCTGGGTTTTCCTGCCATCTATTGAGCATATTTTCAGTGGGCAACCTTTTAATCATTTCTCGAGAAAAATGGCTGCCTCTACAAGTTCTGATGCTGGTTTCTCTCGTAGAAAACGAGTTCGTGATGATGATATTGCACATCTCCTAGATGAACTATCAATCACAAGTAAAAGTTCAAGTGATTCCGAAGAATATCAGTCTACTGACAGTGAGAGTGAAACAGAATTCGACAACGATGTGCCGGATAGTTATGTGCAGGCACCAATGCAATGGGTAAAATTCGGTAGTGCGAGGCCACCGTTTGTTTGCAACGATCGAGGAAATTCAACTAGGAGAGGTGCAATATCATCATCACAAACTCGTTTTCTACGAGAGGAACCAGCAGCAGAACTTGTGAGGCAGCCATTTTTCTCCACAAATGACTAACAAGTTGCCCACTGAAAATATGCTCAATAGATGGCAGAAAAACCCAGAGGGGAATATGGTAAATGCATGGCAAAAAGTTTCCTCAAAATGCAACGCTCATACGCGGTATAAACAGCTAGAAAAAGATAAAAATTTTTCGCGACGCCAAAATGTGGTTACCCCAACAAAGGTTAGATTCTCCGTGACGCTACGCAAGGTAACTACTGAAAATTGGCAAACTGACATGTTTGTGATTATAATGGTTATAACTTTGAAATTTTTATTGGTTCATGTGAGTTGTATTAGAGTAGGTTACATTAAAATAATATATAGTTAAAATTTAGTACTATTATTTGTTTCAAAAACTTTATAAAGCAACATTATAATATAAATCTTCTACCTTAAATTAAGCTTAAAAAAATACCCCAACAGGCTATTGGCTTCAGGTGACAAATTACTCGCTTAAGAGGTTAAAGATTGTGATGCCCTAAAGCAATATAAGAATGACTATATACTGTAGACTAAGATATAATTGGTTGGTATTTACTTGTACTCTTACTTTATGATATTATTTACTTATACTCATTCAGGTTCTTCTGGTCAAGAATGCAATCTGGAAACATTAGTTTGTTCTCTGGTAACGACTAATGTGTTTACGGTGCGAAAAGGACTCTTATATTGATGGGAATCATCCCCTTGTTAGAGTGTAACGGTTGAGGTTAGAAAACAGTGAGAACAGAACTTCCAATATTAAGTGAAATCCTTTCCTTAAGTGAACAATTGTAACTGTTACTTCCTAATCAAGGTAAGAACTGCTTGGGGGTTTCGTAATAAGCCAAATTGATGTATAACCTGTGATAGGTAGCATATTTCGTTGTAATTTATGAAGATAAATTTTTGATCTTTTCATAGTACTTAAAATATAGGTTCACATATATAAATAGCTGTTGTGTTTGATGTCCTTCATTTAATTGCTACCAGAAAATTGAAGGGCATTATATATCGCGTGGGTTCAACCGAACTTACTCTGATCGGGAACTTACTTGTCATTGTAGTACACCTTGATATGCAGTATAAGCATAAGAAATATTAGCTTTTCAGTTTTTGAACTATGGACGGTAAACTTTTGAGTCACATTTTAAAAAACAAAAGACATAACTTTTGAGTCACATTTTAGAAACATCTACTTCACTAAATTCATCCGATTGGCTTCAAACTTGAAATGTTTGCTGACATTCGTGTGCTATGTTTTCCGAGCTTCCGGTTTTGAGCTATGGATAGTCAAATTTTGAGTCTGATTTTTTAAAAACAAAGCAAATATAATGAACTTATCCAATTACTTTTAAACTTAATGTGATGATAGTACTTGGCATGCCACATAAGCATGTAAAATGTTATGGTGCGGAAACTTTCGGTTAACGAGTTCTGGGCAGTAAATGTTAAGTCACATATTCGATAAGAAAAAAACAATACACTGAACTCATCCGATTGGATCTAATCTCGACATGGTGACCGAGCTAGGATGATATGCAAGTGTTTGAATATTATGTTATGCTGGCTTTCAGTTTCGTAATTGTGGTCAGTATTATATTGGTCACATTTTAGTAAAGAAATAGTACACCAAACTCATCGAATCGGGATTAATTTCGGGTGTAGAAGACCTTATACAGGACTGCTACATAAGCGGGTGAGATACATGCAGGACTTTGGTGTCCTATTTTTAACAGTCCAGTTTTGAGTCATACTTTCGAAAGCAGTACACATACATCAAAGTTATTCATGAAAGGCCAATTTTAGTATGGTGGCATAACATAAGCTGCTAGATAAGTGTGATTATTATAATGTGAACTCCCTCGGTTCTTAAGTAAATGATATTTAAATTTAAGTTACCTTTTCGAAAATGAAAAATGCAACAAACTCAACCTTGGCCTGATGATAGACCTTTTGATCTGCTATATACACTTGTGAATTATATGCTGTTGAGGTTTTTACTTCCCTAGTTATAGACGGTCCATTCTTGAATTAAATTAAAACAAACACTGACAGAACTCATCCAATCGAGATCACAGTTAGGACATTATACCTTAGCTGCTTTATTAACGTATGAAATGCTGTTCTGTAGGCTTTCAGTTCTCCAATAATACTTAAATTTGAGTGAAAATTTTAGTGACAAACAAGTTCTTGATTGAAACCAAGTTACATTCTCCTTCTTAGTTTTAGATTATTATTATTATTATTATTATTATTATTATTATTATTATTATTATTATTATTATTATTATTATTATTATTATTATTATTATTATTACTGTTCCTTGGAAGTAATAGAAACACTTATTCAGTCAAGAATAATGAACAATGAAGTTCTTCATTGTAAAGGAAATGGACAAGTACGTAACATTTTTCATTTAAGCTATAAAATACGAAATGTAAAACAAAATGAACAAAATAAGTTTTGCTGAAATCTAAGCAAAGATCCTCGAAACACCACTGCATTTATTTGTGGTAGTACCTTTAACATTAAGAGATTGGTATTTCATCCAACATTCGACCTCCGTAACTATCTACTGACAACCCAAGAAAAAAGTGGTCCTCCTGTTAACCAAATATAGATGAAAGTACACACAATGTTTTACTTTAGCGAAAAGAATCAAGCAACAACTTTCATATATAATAGATATGCAATTTCTTTCAGCAACTTTCTCTAAGCAACCAAAGGAAAGACATGTAAGTTTAAAGGGGAAGACAACACTGTATGCTTTATTGGACGTCGGCCTACTTGACACAAGGTGTGATATAGGTTGACACAAGTTCAGTTATTGTGAAGCTACGAGATTTAAAACAAATGTAGTGCGATCGGAGCACCAGCCAAGTGTAAATTATGTGATGTTACTTGGTTTCTCTAGATGTTGGTCTAGAAATATCAGACAATTCACCAGACAGTTCAGAAAACGAGCCATATAATTCACGCATACAATAACTTAAGGCCGTCTAATACAATAACTTCTGTCATTGGCCAACCACCTCGTAAACCTTTCTTTAAACTTTCTTCAGCATGCAAATCATCGTTGTAATCCTCACCATTTGACAGTGAACTGCGGCTGTATTACGCACTTTCGTCCTGAGAAAATCGAATTACAGACTAGTATAGGAAATGAGAGTCTGCATAAGGAAAATAATAACAATATCGTTATACTGATGAAATTGGCAAAATCCGAAAACCTTATTATGAACAGTATGGGATTCCCTCATCGCAATGTTCATAAGTACACTTGGGCCTAAGTAGATGAAAAGACGCCTATGGAAATCAAGTTTTAATAGATACAAGAAGAAAGTCTAGTATAATTGATGTTCGATTGTTCCGAAGAAAATAAATTCACACTGCTTACTACCTGGTAACAGCAACAATATGAGGAAAATTAACGTTCGTTGAATGAGAAAATATTCCTTATTTGAAAACAGAAAGGTTCAATTTACAAAAATTAGAGGAGAGAGAGGTGAGAGGAGAATACCAGACTGAAGTGTCGAATTGATTCTCGGTTTTAAATGGTTCGGAGAACATTGCTATTGAGAATAATTAGATTGATATTGCGGTAGCATTAAAATTTTAGCAAAAGAAAAATTGAAGCACGCGGAGGGACCTAGAAACAAACAGGTGGAATGTACTGAACTAGAAAAGAAGAGAAACTATGAAAAACTGCGATGGCTACAAAATTGTTAAGATGTAACTACACAAAACGTCGCTCAAATAGGCAGGAAACTTCTAACACTTTCAGGGCAAAGGAACGCAATTTTTGAAAGCTGATTTTAATGAACATGAACATAATATTTAAAAACAAACATTCGAAATATGTATAAGAACATAAACGAATTTAAGAAATGCGATGAACCTCCCGTTTAGAAATTAAAGAAAGCCGACTCAACAATTCTCACTGATACAGATAGCACATTGATAGATGGAAAGATTTCTTTGACAATTTATTCAACACTCAGCTAAAATCTAATATTCCTGCAGAAAGTAAAATGAACAAAACACAAGTGTGTATTTTAGAGCCTAACTGACCACAAGAAGATATCACTATAAAGAAAACTAAAGGTCAGGTTTAAACTCTGCATCAGATTTTTTATTTTAAACAAATAGGATGAGAAATTGGAGGTGAGAAATTGCAAAACAAGATAAACAAACTTATTCTTCTTATCTGGAAGAAAGAGGAGACTACCTTATTCACAAATGAAGTTACTAAAGATCTGTATAAAAGTAAAACAAAAGCAATACATACCAATTGTAACACCAAAGCATTAAATTTGAAATTTACATGTGTAACAAATATTACACATTTAAATATTTCATTATATCTTCATGTTTAAAAGATAAATAAAAAATCTGATGCAGAGTTTCAAACCCTCGACCTTTACGTTTCACAAGCTCTTTATGGGGACTACGTGTCTTAACACACTCGACTCCCGTCAGCACAAGTACTGCTTGCAGCTGGTACCTACATAAAGAATGGAGGGAAAATGCAATTTCCTCTGTACAGATTTGTAGTAATTGTGATGGATCTAGGCTCACTTTTTTAACTTAATCTCTGAACAAGTTTCTAGGCTTTTGTCAACAGGAGTGTACAAGATGAAAACTACATAATTGAAAACTGTTTCAATACCAAGAAAAAGTCGAGTTGCGCTCAGCGTCATAATTTTCATTATTTCATCTTCTCTGACAGTTCAATTGGAACAGTGCAAATATTGACAATGATTGATTAATTGCACAATACTTCCACGCTTTGTGGCTGGCGTTACGTGAAAATGTGCATGATGGCCAAGCACCAATAAATACCAGTAAGATCTGTTTTCAACATAATTCAAAGAGCTTCTTCGTGGCTAAGCGGTTAGCATGCGCGCCTTTGGCGCGGGAGACCCGGGTTCGATTCCCGGCTGGAGCTCCTGTGGTTCGGATTCCACGTTAATCAGTAGGTCCACGTCTCATACAGCCTCGCTGCTGAACGGGACGTAAAACTCAAAAATCCATCAACATAATACAAAAATATTAGTTTGTAGATTTGTGGAATGACATTTTATAATGACTAATTGAATAAAGAATAGTGAGACAGACAAAGTTTTTCACTTTACAGTTATTCGTAAAAAAATAAATTAAATAAAAAAATACTGAAATGTTATAGCAGATCTGCATTTCAAGAAAATGCTTTGAAACTTATGTCACGTTTGTTGCGCGTACATTAAGATTGATTTATTAGAAATCATAGGTCTCAGTCTTTTTATATATACGTGTTTGTGTGTGTTCATGTAACATGTACTTTTCAATACTTCCTTACCTAAAACGAATAAACCATACCGCATGGTTTCGTGTCTCTTATTGGTTATTTATTGTTACTTTGTACTTTGTACTATGGCCTTTGTACTTTAAATCCACAAACAAGCAATAACTATAAAATACTTCCCAACAGATTGCCTATTGATTGCACAAAGGCCATAAGTCCAAGCACAATAATTAGCGATTTACAAGTTTTCAATAAACTTTCATTGTTAATTCTTTATCTTTTATTAGCTACAATTGCAGCCTAGAGAATAAAATTATTCGTTCAACAATATATGAGTGATGCAACAATGTGTACAGTTTTCTTCTTTTTTCTCAAAACTATTGGTAAAATGGACATTGTTCCTTTCTGCAATCTCCAATTCATTTAAAATTTCTCTCTTCTACTTACCGCATTTCTCCAAACTTTCTTCCTTGTTTATTAATAAGTATACGCAGTAGTAAATAAAACATTTCTTCTTTCACTGCAGGATGTTATTATGAGACTGGGAAAGCAATATTCATTAAGCGACGACGAAAATTACTCACAGAAAATAAACAACAGCTTAATAGCAAAAACCCTTTCTTTGGAGCCTCGTTTAAAGACATATTGCGCCAAGTTAATGAGGAGGAAGAAATAGTTAAAGGAGAATAGTACGAAGAGAAAGAAAGAGAAAAGGAAGATAAAGAAGGAATTATGCAAGTAAGTTAAGGAGTTAAGAAAAATAAAGAAACTCTAAGCTTCGTTAAGTGTAACGGCGTACCTAGACATCGAAAACTTTCGAGTCATGAAGTGGTCTCTGTGGAATATGTAATAAATGAACATGAAGCACTAGCCACAGAAGATCACGTGAATACGTACTTGGCTCAACAGGAAAAGCTGCCAATAGCAGTGTTGAAGGCTTGTAAGACTTAGCTTGCCATGAAATAATTGTGGTGAATACACTGCACTACAGCAGTGTCGTGTGTAGTGTCTTGTCAGTGCTAATATACACATCTTCAGACTATTGTAAACTTGCTTGTGGATGCTCTGTAATGGCCAGCATATTATGTTTAATATATTCTCGACACTTGGTTAGTAGTGACAGACGCCATTACAAGCAGGAAGAAAATATTGATACTATATCATATATTGTTCCTGAATACTAATGTCAAAAAGGGGCAATATTAAAATGTCGTAATGAAAATAAGCAGTCCACTATCAGAAATATTGAGTATGGCGTGGCCGCTGTAACTTCTGCATATTTATGTGTGCTCAAATATTTGTGATGATTTAGTACGCTTTAAACACTTGAATTAGTTTAGGTACATAGTGTTTAGTTAAGAAGCTGTTGCTGTTCGTGAAAACTGCAATTTTTATAGTGACTCTTGTTGCAATACAGCTTTCAATAAATGTAGTTCCAGTTCATTTATTTCTATGTTCAGGACTTCCTGTATCAGTGATACTGCAGTAATAGTGATTAAAGACAACGTTTGTAGTGTTTTTCAACGATGAATAATAGATTAGTAGATCCTTGGTTGACTTCAAAGACATGAATATATTGGTGTGTATGAAAATAAGATCATCCATGTTTCACAAGTGTCCCCATCCAATTTCTTCAAATTTGGCAGGAGAACACTAAGCACAAGCAGTATAGCGTATTTTATAGTGATTCAGGAGGTGCCTTTAACCCTTACAATGTTTTCCCGCGTAAACAAAAACACTTATCGATGTATTTCCTGTTCGCTGTTAATATGCCAAATTTGAAGCAAATCGGATAGGGACACTTGAGAAACTGGAAAGTCCTTATTTAACATATACAATATCGATACACAATTTTATTTCCTTCGGCACTCCTTCCTGCGATATTACAGTAATATACAGCAATTCTAATGCGCAATTTCTTTTTTTCGTAACGTCTTCGTATCTTTAGTTAACGTCTCACGTTATGCATATAAATTAAGGGAGACGGTGATGATGATAATGAACATAAATTGTGGAATGAAGAGGAGAGAGAGCAGGAGAACCCCTTGAAATTTCGATGCACACGTTTTTTGCCACTACAAAAACAACTTAATGAAAACCGGCATCGAACCGGGGACATTACGCACCATAGATAAGCAGTTTACCATTGAGTATCTATAGTAGAGTTATTTACCTATTTAACGAAAATGAATTAAAGTACTGTATTAGAAATCTGAATTTATGTTTTCTATAAAAGTAATAAATTCTACATAACTTAAATATGTATATTGATAAATATGTTACATTAAAAAATACAGCAAAATTTCGGAATACGGTATTTCTCATAGTCACACGTTTAAAATGAACATCATGGTGTGAAATGCACTTGAATTATGTATATTTTTTGAGGGTGATTGTAGCACGTTGCAGTGCACTTGAATTTTCTAATTATATAAGCATAACTGTTAATTTCTTATCTCAATTTAAAAAAAAAATCAGTGCATTTTTAATTCATATTATTAATAAGGAAACAAAAGTCACTAAAATAAACTGTCGTCATTTAGAAATCCTAATCCAAGAATATCAGTGTCTTAAAACTTTGAGAGTATTAAAAGAAGACTATATTAACAAAACTGTATTAACTGGCTTCCACGACAACTTATTATAAAGATAACCAAGAAAATTCTGTCGCTTTTTGTAGAGATCTGTATTCAATTGGGTCTCACGCCGTGAGTTGAACGCGGAGTCCGTATGCCAAGGTCAGTTGTTGTTGTGGGTATATCCAACATACTACCTGGTTGTGGCAGTTCACTTACACCGTGAACTTGCTTAAGGACAGAGTGAGCATGGGACCTCCATAGAACGTCATAAGTGCATGTATGGTGTACGAGTTCAAACTCGGGTCAAACGCCGCTGGAGCGAGACGGAAAATATACCAGGCCTTTGGTGAAATTATCGTGAGTACGCGGAAAGTACAGCGATCGTTTGAGAACTTCAAGGACGGTGACGAAACACTCGAAGACACACCACGTGCCAGAAGACATGTACAAAATGAAGATCGTCAGTCAGCAATTCAGGTGAACGGTTTCCAGACATACGAAGTACTGGAACTACTATTCAGTGTAAGTGGATAAACCATTCGGCAGCACCTTCATCAATTTGGAAAGCACTAAGAGTTGGAGAGATGGGTCCCACATGAATTGACTCCGAGAAAGAAGGCAACACGAGCAGACGCATGTGTTTGTTTGTTTTCTCGTCTAGGAAGGAGTCATTTCTCGACAGGGTGTTGACATGTGAGGAGAAGTGGGTCCTGTACGAAGCTCCACAGTACCATCATCATTTGTTAGCATCCCATGAACCGGTTGCAAAACAGCCGAAACTAGCAGTACACCGAAGAACGTCCACCTGTGTGTTTGATGGAGTGCTCGCGGCGTCATGCATCGGGATCTGCTAGAAGCTGGTCAGAGCATCAATGTAACTGTGTGCTGTCAGCAATTGAACCGTGTTTAAGAAAAAACTCAAAACTCTGGAGCCAGGAGTTCTGAATCGCAAAGGAACAACAGGACAACGCTCAGCCCCACAAGGCTAGGATAATCCAGGACACCATTCTACGCCTTGGATTGGAAACCCTATTGCATCCGCCACATTCCGCGGACATTGCACTTCAGATTATTACCTGCTACATTCCTTGGACAATCACGCTAGAGGACCCCAGTTCAAATTCCTACTAGAGGTGCAAAATACAATTGATACCGGTACCTTCTTTGCTTCACGGCCCACGACGATGGCATCCATTGCCATCCGAAACGTTGGCAAGCTCGTCGATTGTTTTGGGGGTCAATTTTTGATCTTCGAGGTACGTCTTAGGTGACATATTGATGTTAGAAGGTGGCAGGTGAAAAAAGCGATATAACTTTTTTGGTGTCATTTATAAAATGTGTACCCCTGAAACGAATTTAAGTCTTACCGCCTAGTGGCTTAAGCTCATAAGAACTATGGCAAATGAGTAGAAGAAGGCGTAGTCACTAGCGTGAAAAAAATAAAATGTGATGAACTAGTAATGTGGAAATTTCTAGAGGAGAAGTATATATTCTGATGGAAATGATATGCTACGTCTACCCGTGAAATGGGATTTACCCAGATAAACCAAAGCAAGTATTGCCGACTAGCGGTAAAAATTAAATCGCATGATTGCCAAGCAAAGAGGCTATCTACTGAGCATAGTAATATTGTAGAAAATGCAGAGGTTGGCAAGTCTTATTACGCATTTAGATAACACCTTTCTCAATTCAGCAAATAGACCACCAAGATTGCGCTAATAGACCACCTCAATCAGCAAATAGGCTACTTCCATAAAGGTAGATAATGGAAAGTGGTCTTTTTGCTGACAACTTTCCGCAACTAGACCACTTGCAGATTACTATCTATCTATCTATCTATCTATCTATCTATCTATCTATCTATCTATCTATCTATCTATCTATCTGTCTGTCTGTCTGTCTGTCTGTCTTTCTATCTATATTATTTCTTATTTGACCAGTAGACTGAAACTTCCAAAAATTTGAATTTGAGACCAATTAAAAATTTCTTCTCATTTCACTGACAAGAACCGTATATGTGAAAGGATGGTGGGCAACCTAATTATAACACCTCCAATGTAGTTTCGATCTTGGCTCATTATTGAAATGCTTGAAGAATGCTGTTCTCCATGTCAGGAAAGCACGCTCGTTTCCTGCAGAGCTACAAGTATCATCAGGAAAGAGTGCTTTTTTTACTAAGCTATTTACAACTGAAAATTTAGTGACTGTTGATCTGGTACACCTTTTACGTTTGTGTGTCAATTCACGAAAAGTTATTCGTAGCAATGACGAACCAACACTGAACGGAAGTGAAACATTGAAGAGTACATACATTATCTTAATTTTCAAGTATTATTGTTTTTACAGTCTCCTACATTCAAGGATTAGATCTGTATACGCGGAAGAGATATGTAGTTTATAAATTAAGAGAGGTGCATATGTGGATTCCATACGTGAGGATATTTTTCCTTCTGAAGAGATTTCAACGAACAGACAAAAAATTTATACAATCGGTGTATCACGCTTAAAACTTGGGCAAATGTACATTCCTGGACGCCAGATAAGAATATACAGGTTTACGCACGAAATGATTAACCATTTTCTTTTTAAAAAGAAACATTATTCTCAATCAGAAGAGAAAGAAATGCACGTCACAAGAAAGAGTGTACTGTGGAGAAATGTTCTAATTCAATACATGATCAATGTGGTGAGGCGTTACACTTTACGCTAGTTCGTAGCTGACGTTAGGGAAAAAAAGAAAAAAATATTGGGTCGCCGATAAATTCCTTTCTTACGCTACAATTATAGACCAGTGAGCACAATGCTATTTAAATCCAGACTCTTGCACACTAATGGCATCGTCGGTACAGAGAAAGACAAAGAAGGAAAAAAATCATTTCAGAACAACACCGTATAATATACAACGTATAATATTAGAAATGACATCAACACTAATGATCATGGACAGCTAAACTCAATCGTCAGAAAAAATCATATGTATTCAGTCTTTAAAGATTCCAGAAAACTTCTAGCGCCAACACAACTAAAAGATGAGTAATAACAATGTTTAAGTATTATCCTTAATAACAGTAGAAAAGTTGTTTACATTCCTCGACCAAATATTAGGACATAATCTTCGGTAGGCTGCATCACAGCAAGTGAAGGGAGATTACAAATTACATTACTGTTTACAAAACATCTCACCGCAGAGGGAGTAAGCATGTGCCTGTGTCGACTAACCTTCCTTCCTAAACACATAACGTTTCCACTACCGCGGTAATAATAATACATACTGCAGAAACATTATAGGAAGTACAAGACCAACCAGTAAATTATACTCTACCCCTGACACCGTCACATCAAAATGTGAGTGCTATCGTATGCCCACCGTCTTCGATGCGTCCTGCTGAACTAGTAGGATGCATTATAGCTAAAGATATGACATGAAGACAACTCGAGGATTTACATAGATTTGTTGTGTGGCAACTTAATACTTGGATTATGAACTATATATATATATATATATATATATATATATATATATATATATATATATATATATATATATATATATATTATAATAGGCAATACGGAGTGCCCGCTACTGGACAGACATGAGCTAGCCATCGCTAATCAATATTTACTTTATCAAACATAGTATTTGTAAAATAGACAATACGGAGTGCCCGCTACTGGACGAACATAAGCTAGATGGTAGCGAGTGATACATTGTACATCTACGCAACTCGGGAAATGATTCCATTCAAAGCAAGAGAGAAACGGTGTTGATATCAGACTACTCCGTCGGCGTATGATTCGACTTACTGGATAGAGACTCACTTTCGTTTACTCGGACATGTTACGGAAAGGATTTACTTGAAACAACATTGTAGACATTGTAGAATGGATATACATGTAGTATGTAAATGCACTGAGTAACCAATGATTAATAAATGTATGTATATTGTCTTTGATTTATAAAACAATTCGAGACGACAGAATAAACACACGACGGTAATAATATAGCACTAGATATTGTAAACAGAGACAACTTGAACGAATTACATGAACGGCGGACAAATTCCTTCACAGTTTTCAGGACGACATTACTCCTTCCATAGAGTGATATAGAAAATAATGAAACAGTTACCTGGGACGGTGACCAAAGCTCACCCAACCTTTTGACGCTTACAAGTAGACAGTACTGGCACCACAGGCCAGTTCAAAGGGCTCCATTTCGGGCAGCATCCTAGGGTGGCAACCGATCTTCAACGACCTCTCAGGCATCTCGGTACATGATGATCGTAATTATAGCCATAGGTGCAGGTTAACCAAATGGAGACCTTCTTTAATTAATAGCAACCAAGTACACTTCAACAATTCTCTCACCAGATAGACGAAATTTCACTGCAAAGTTGCTGAAACACTCATGTTCACAACAACGACCACAGTTGAGAACTTCACTGAAAGATACATTTGAGTCCCACAAAAGCAGGTGGAATCAACCGACGAGTAACAAGGGATGGAGTCCCAAATTAAGGAAAGGCAGAGGACGGAGATTCGCTACGTCAAGAGGAAGAGGCCATACACAAATCGAACTTGGTACAAGAGACAGTTCTTGGGGAAGGACTATCAGACTTCCACTTACATCACAGCAAACGATTAGCGAGTATCAAGACAATCCTAGTAATATCCTGAATGAGCACGAGCTGAGTGTTCGTAGGTAGGTTATTGTAATTCACTGCACGTACACTAATCTATCATCACTGTTCGGTCACGGCATCTCCTATTCAAAGGGTTCGTGATAGGAAACAATCACTTCACTGCATGACACGCAGTAATTTATGTCAAAAGACAGGACGGAGAGCTACACCTCCATTCTCACCACCACCATGTTTGTTCAGTGCGAAGAGCTAAGACAAAGGGAGCGCGCGTATGCATCCCGCTCGCTCTCTGATTGGTCGCTTCTTACTACGCATCAGAGCGTAATACCGAAACGAAACTTTAATAATAAAATATATATAACTAAATAAAAATAGAATTTATATAAATCAACGTTTATATATGTACGTTTATAATATATCCCTCCGTTTGAAGGAAACACAAAAATTTCAAATTATTTCAAGCAGTCAGCGCTATCTTCTGAAGCTGAAAGATATCCGCTCGACACAAGCCATAGACATACAAAGAAAGTAGCATACTACAATTTCACATACTAGCTCAATTGTCGACCATCTTGAATCCTTCATGAGGGTCGAGAATTGAGAAAATATAAAAGAAAATAACACTAACTAAGAGCTGATTAACATCTCTACGAATAATCTCTTTGGGAAAATGTAACGCTAAAAGAGGAACGTTACAGTGGTCACCATTGTTGATCTGAACTGCATTTAAACGAATACTGAGGTTATTCAGTACTCGACGACACATGTTTTCATGAATTTCACTGCAAGCCTGAACAAGAAGTCGTTTGAGCTCTACCAAGTTCCTGGAATGTTTCGGAAAAATCTTTTCCTTCAAATATTCCCACAGAAATCATCACATGGGTTAAGATCAGGACTATGAGGTGGCCAAGATTGTCCAGCATGAAACCGGTTTGGAAACCGATCAGAAATAACGCACATGTGTACGATTTCGTGTACGATTTCCAAGCCAACATTCGCAGTGCGCGATTTGGCTCCATCTTGCATGAACCGCTGCGTGTTGATGGGTAAAGCAGTAGCAAGCAACTGAGAGACAAAGTTATTCCGGAGCATAGTTAAGTACCGGTCACTGATTACTGTTTCTTCGAAGTAGAATGGCCCAATCAGTACATGGCTGACACTTGCAACCCACACTGTGATCCTGGGAGCGTAGTGTTTTCAATGTGTTATTTGGACCTTCCTCTTCCGTCAGCAATAACCAGTTCACTTCTGAGTGTCGTGGTGTGAAAGTCGCGGTAAAATGGGCGACCTGACAGACTTCCAAAGAGGCATGATCATTGGTGCCCGTCTGGCTGGACTTTCAGTGGGAACAGTGGCAAATATTGTCGGGGTATCGAAAGGCACTGTCTCCAATGTCTCGAGGCCATGCACAATTAATAGGCAAATGACGTCTGCAAAGGACAACAGTGGTCGAAAGACAATCCTGTCAGATAGGAACTGGAGGGCATTAAAACGGATTGTATCAGCTAAAGAAAGCTAAAGAAAGACCACTGCAATGAAAATTACGTCTAAAGTCACTTCCGGCCTACAGAACTCGGTTGCATCGAAAACAGTGCGACGGAAATTTCATAAAATGAAAATTCGTGGCAGTTTCGCTATTGCCAAACCCTTGGTCACAGTAGTAAATGCGAAGAGGCGTATCCAGTGGTGCAAAGACCACAAGGCGTGGACTCATGAGCAGTGGAAGCACGTAATGTGTTCCGATGATTCGACGTTCACCTTGATTCCAACAACCGGTAGGGTTTACGTATAGAGAACACCGTCGCAGGCCTATGATACAGACTGTCTGCTCCCAACTGCAAAGAATGGGGGTGGATCTATTACAGTATGGACAGTGATATCGTGGCTTCCTGCAGGTCCCATCATAGCCTTGCGTGGAATGATGAATGTTAAGGCGTAAGAGGCCATTTAGGAGGACCAGGTTTTACCCATGGCCACAATAATGTTCCCTGATTGTGATGGCATCTACAAAGATGATTTGGCACCCTGTCACGCTGCAAGAACGGTGAAATCATGGTTTGAGGAGCATGACCAGGAGCTATCACACCTCCTCTGGGTTCCCCAATCACCAGATCGGAACATCATTGAGCCATTGTGGTCTGGAGTTAGAAAGGCATGTTCGATATTATTACCCTTCACCAGCATCCCTCAAGGAACTGGAGCATCTTTTGGATAAACAATGGTACAAAATTCCACACATCACGATTCAGGAGCTGTATACGACCATTTCAAGTCGGATCCAAGCTGTTTAGGCCCTACACCATACTAGTTATGATTTTCACACTTTTGGAAACGTGCGTGTGTGTGTGTGTGGGTGTGTACTTGTTCTATTGAATCGTCATTATTTCTAATACATTTTTATACATAATAATGGTAGTTTTACAATACAAATATCTGCTTTAAGATGTTGATTATTCAAAATTTCCATATGGAAATTTTAATTAAGTGTGTTAAACACAAAAAAATCAATGCCTTTTTTCTTATTTTCTGTTACAAAAATAATCTTCATAAGGAACTAAAAAAAGCAATATTATGGTTAAATCTTATCCTTGAAACTAAGCTAATGAAATAAGGGAACACATTCATTGTTTTTCTATGATTCTAACAAAGGTGTTCACTTTCTAATGAACTTTCCAATAGATACTTATAAAAATCGCTTTATAAGATGAGAGAAATACTTCAGAAAACAGGTGGATTGAAGGCACATGGTCAACAGATAGGACCCTTCGCTTTGTTGACGGTATAGTTGTGCTTACACATAACAGAAACCAACTTGAAGCGACAATTTTTGAGCTGAAAGCCATTCTCAGCTCTGGTTACACGATGAATCTATATAGAGGAGAAAACTACCGACAGTTAGCAGACATGACACAGTGGCTTGATGCAGGTTGGGAGAAGCCCGCCTTGAGACTATGAACTCCTTTACCTACCTTGGAAGCTAAATAACATCCAATAAGGGTACCAATGCAGAAGTTGTAAGAAACATTACATAAGGAAATACTGCTTTCAACAAGAAACTTGCCATGTTCATTTTCAACAACATTGGGATATGCCTCAGTAAGAATATTATAAAGGCCTTTGTCTGGATTGCATTACTCTATGCCAATGAAACTTATATATTTCAGGGAGAAGAGAAGTAATTGAGGTAGAGAGAGTAGAATTTACCTACTAAAGGATCAAAATGTGGCAAGAAGAGGTTCACGAGGTGTAAAAAGCTGACGTAAAACAATTTTTGGAGTGACAAATGAAGAAGAAGTGTTTGCTTTACGTAGTTTTAGTTTATGTGTGTATGTCAAATGTGAGTGACGTATTACGTACGTTCCTAAAAGTAATGTTAATCGTGCCTCTGCATGACGTAACAATATATTGTAAATGATTAAAGTGACTTCGCTAAACACAAACACACATAATGCTTGTAAAATATAGAATCAAGACTGAGTTCGTTTCCGCAATATATTCTTTGTTTTTAGTACATAATTGTATTAAATCCCGGATATAATAGCAGTAAGGAGTTAGTATTCTTATTGTTCTTCTCATAAATAATATTTTATAATTAATAGAAAATTTATACAAACATATATATATATATACAGAGTGAATCAAAAGTCTGGACACGGTGAAATAAATCGAGAACTTAACTTCGAATCGAAAAACCAAAAAACACGTGTTTAGTAACATTAAAAAAAACTATCTGATCAAACCAAACTCGACCCTCTAGACCCACCCCCTGGGGGCTGGGGTGGGGTCAACTTTGAAATTTCAAATAGAAACCCCAATTTTTGATTGCAGATTTGGATTCTACGGCCCAAACTATGTAAGGTTTCATCAAAACTTTTCCGTTGATGCATTATATGGCGCCATAATCGGCGAAAGTAAATTAACTGTTTGGGGTGAAAAACAAACACATTTTGCTGTTAGACCGAGAATCGTTACCAACAGATCCATCACCGTTAACGACCTGCCACTTATAAACGAATCGCTCAGGTGAACGTCGCTTTAACATGTGAATGAACGAACGAGCAATGCCATCCCAATGTTGCAATCCCATGTCACGTGCTACTAAACGTGTTATAATTCACACATCCATACGTTGCATGTGAGAAGAGAAAACAATAATGAAACGAATAACACACACACACATTCACACACAGGTATCATTTCTTGTACAAATGCTCCACTATAATGCCCAAATTACAGGTTACGCCTATAACCTTCGTCATGTCTATCCCCAACTTAAGTTCGATCAACGTACTTAAGAGGACTCCATGCCACGAAAATGAAATGAAATTTTTGAGTTTTAGGTCCCACAATTTTGCCGGTTAGGCTAAAGGAGACGGTGATTAAGAGAGAGATGAATGAAATGGTGGAATTAAGAAAGTGGGAGGAAACGGGAGATCCCCGAGAAAACTCACGCACACGGTGTTTGTCCACCACAAAGTTCATTTGGCGGGAGCAGGTTTTGAACCCAAGACTCCAAGCACCAGAGGTGAACGCTCTACCACTGAGCCACCCTGGCCCCATCCATGCCACGAAATTAAGGTGGTACCGTACATATGTATTGAAATGTGCACTCTGTTCACACAATGCTCTTTAGTGGTAACTCCTTTAGTTTTGAAATTATATTGGAACGACAGAATCTAATCTTGTCTAGGGTCCGATGTGATCAATTTATTGATGACACATTAATAATGTCGTATTTACGATTTTGTTTCGGGAGGGGCTTTGCTAACTTTCGGGGGGACTTTGCCTGGAAATGTGAAAATTCTGCAAGATATTTCATTTACTTTAATATACTAAGTAAGATTTCGGGGGGGCTTAAGCTCGGAAGCCACCCCCCTAAATACGCCACTGCACATTATAGACATTTAAAAATTAAAGGATGAAAGGATTAAAAATAAAAATAAAACATACTACTACAGACTACTACTCTTTACAGACTACTACTACTATAACTACTAGCAGATAATAATATAATATACTATAATAATAATAATAATAATAATAATAATAATAATAATAATAATAATAATAATAATAATAATAATAATAATAATAATAATAATAAGGAGAAGAAGAAGTAAAGAAAGAATTCAATAATAATTTCACCCATCTAAAACTATGCGAGAGTGCGAGCAGTCTCGTGAGTCGCAGTCCGACTATTCGCACAAATCAGGCGAAATGATGGCGAAAATCATGATGCCGTCGCTTCGGGGGGACGACGTCGTGACACTGCTGGGCCAAGACAACCGTCTGTCTCATAGCTGCCGTTCCTGAACAGCGGCTGGGCCGTCACGGTGTTCGCTGCCAAGCCGACAAATAGGCGGCCGCCTTTGTACCAGCACTAGCACACCCTTTTCGCTGCTGTCACCCAATAATGGACGACGGTCGGACAAACTTCGTCGGCAATTGTTCATGGGGAACGTCTCGGTTCCAAAACCTAATAGAGGTTCGGAACTCGCTTTCAACTGTAGGTCCCGTCTCTCTCGTCCCACTGCGGAAAAGGAACGATAAACACCCTAACAAACCCAATAGTCACACATTTTCTTTTGTTTTTTGAATATATGTATACTTATTTCACCACGTCCACAGCATTGAAGCTAATTAAAGTTCATATAGGGAATTCTCCTGATTTCGCCATTACAGCGCCAAGTCACACAGCGACAACGATGTTTCGACTAAATCTTATACAGGTTTGTGCGCAGAATCCGACTCTGCAATAAGAAATAAAAGCTTCCATTTCAAATCTTTCAGTTAACCCCAACTAGCGGTATTGTGCGGTATCGTGTTTGGTACCATTGAATAACTT
The DNA here is from genome assembly GCF_964235325.1 of Thermobia domestica. Lineage (NCBI taxonomy): Eukaryota > Metazoa > Arthropoda > Insecta > Zygentoma > Lepismatidae > Thermobia > Thermobia domestica. Next base: position 131,649,092 of record NC_137460.1, read on the forward strand.
TGTTGATCCGACGCGTATTTCTCAAAATACTGCACCTTGTACAGACGGTCGGAGCTAATATTAAGCACATAAACGAAGAGGGGAGCATCTATTTTCGCCGATTACAGCATGATATCACACATCGACGAAAAAGTTTTGATTATACCTTACATTATTTGGGATGCAGTCTCCGAATCTTCAATAAAACATTGGAGTTCCCATTTGAAAAATCAATCCCCCCCACTACTTTTCAGAAGGTGGGGGCGGAGTGTTGCGTTTGATATCATCGGATAGCTTCTTGAAACATATTAAATACTTTTTTTTTTTTTGCGCTTTTATGATCAGAAGTGTATTTCTCCAGTTACTCTGCCGTGGCCAAACTTTTGGTTCACCCGTTATTTCAAACATAAATTAGCTTGACAGTTACAGGCTATTTTTGATAATTTCACACCATTCGAACATTTGCACGTTATAGGGCCAATTCTACACTATCCTGATATCTTTTAATCGTCAGATAAGATAACACTGGTCGCAGTGGACATGGGTTATTTTGTGTAAGATGAGATCTACTACCGCTACAAGGTTGGATCATTCCGATAATTTATCTTTATCAGAGAATGGTACAATCGACCCTAATGAATGTCATATTTTAGCGATTAGAAAACAGTTATATCAATACATTTTCATCTTAGACACATAAGTCAAAAAACACCATAGTGCAATAAGCAGATACTTCAATAATTATACTTTTCTTCAATTTTCCTTTTACTTTTAATTGTTTTATTTTTTGTCCTCTACTCGCCGCTTCTGAATTTTCTGGTTTGCAACACTGATACTGCCCGAAGCCCGAATAAAGAAGGTGTGCCTTTCTCTGTGTCTTCTGTCTGTGTGTAGTGTGCGTCTATCCAGTGACGTGAAGGTACAGAGAAATGTACCAGTGACACTGAACTAGAACAGAGGTCGGAAATACTACCAAGCTCATGAACGAAATGGGAGTATTTAGGGGCCATTTATTTTCCCCGATTACTGCGCCATGTTATGCATCGACGGAAAAGTGTTGATGAAACTTTACATAGTTTGGGCCGCAGAATCCAAATCTGCAATTGGGGTTTCCATTAGAAATTTCAAAATTGACCCCACTCCAACCTCCAGAAGTGGGTCTAGAGGGTCAAGTTTGGTTTCATCAGATAAACTTTTTAATATTACTAAACACGAGTTTTTTGATTTTTCGATCCGAAGTTAAGTTCTCGATTTATTCCACCGTGTCCAGACTTTTGATTCACTCTGTATATATATATATATATATATATATATATATATATATATATATATATATATATATATATATATATATATATATACAAGTACTTGTATAAATTTAATATTATATCTATATCTATATCTAATCTATCTATCTATATCTAGGAGACACCAACAGACGAGACACCAAGGAAACACAAGTGTTTGTTCACGTTGCCTCCTGACCCGGAGTCAATCATGTGTGGCCCATCGACCCAATTTGCAGTGCTTCCCAAGTTGGAGGTGCTGTCGAATGGATTATCTAGTCACACTGTATTGTAATCCCGGTTCTTCAAATTTCTGGCCAGTGTTCAAGAAAAACTCTAAACTCTGGAGACATCACTTCTCAATCACAAAGGGGTCCTTCTGTTAAAGGACAACACTAAGCCCCACATGGTTAGGATGACCCGAGATAGCATTCTGCGCCTTGGATTGGAAACACTATTGCCACAACTTTTGCTGAAGTTTTACTGCACATTAGACTATAATTGTATTATAGATGTACTCATAATCTTTATTTACGTACTTATACCTAATCTTATTTGTCCACATATGATAAGCATAGAAAACAATTTTTATATAACTACATCAATTATTTCTATATTGTACATTTTACTTCTTTGTTTATTTGTTGCAGAGTTTATGGATACTTTCTTTTACGTATAATGCATTATTTTTAAGCATTCATCGCTATTTCCGTTTCAGTTTGCATTGGAGGTATCTTTGCACTCTTTGTTGGAGCTAGTATACTGGGGTACGGCAGATTTCGTTTATTTTACTTTTGTCCGACCTTGGTTTATTTCATTAAAATAAGAATAAAAGAAAAGAGAAGATGTGTACTAGGTGAGCAACGGCGAGTGTTATTTGTAAGATATTGAAGCGAAGAAAATTTTGTGTGAGTGATGAAGCAAACTATTCATATTTGTGAGTATATATTAATTTTGTATTGTTTATCATTGAAGTATAACGAAATATCAGCAAATGTATCCACACAGTAATTATGCATTAATACATTTAATATTGTACTCCTACTTTTTCTTTGTCATTATATTTATAAGAAATGACATCTACAGCTATAAAATAAACTTAAATCATTGTGAGGTTAGTATTTATTCTATAAATGCTGTCACGTGGATCGTTCGCAAAAACTTCCAAATGATTTATTCTAATCATTCATGTTGTGTTAGCAAAGCCGTTCGTTGCTTCCTCGCGTTTCGTTCTTTTGTCGATTCAAATATGCTTATAAGACCTTACCAAAATTCTGCACAATGTGTTAAACTAGTCTGGTATAGTCCATCAAAATGACTAATAAAGCTCGTGGACTCCGTATTCGAATGTTTATTCAACAGTAAGAAATGATTTGTAGGTTGAGAACAAATAGAAATTAAATCGCATGCAATGCAAGTGAATTTGATATTAGTAGAAATGCTCTTCCCGGTATAACAATATACCAAGCTGTACTTAATTAAAAAATCACAAATAATCTTCTGAAAATATCACTCCCAACATATATTTCAGAACGGGAAATGGAGGTAGATACTTAAAGAAAAATGAAAAATTAAAATAAAATTACTAACAAGTGATGAAATGAAATAAATGCAAAATACCATGATAGTTTGGAATGACATATTGTAGTTGAGCTAAATTACACCTTACCATTTTAGATGACGAAAATGAGATACATATATAAAAAATTACACCTTACAATTTTAGATGGCGAAAAGGAGATACATATATCGAAATATTGCGCCGCATAAGTGTCAGCCATAAACAACGTTTGGTATTTGATACGAATATTGACTAAGCCCAACCCGCCAGCGGAACAAGGCAAATAAACGGCTTGACGGGGAATGCGAAAATAAAAACCTCGCCATATATGCCAAAGGAATAAGGATTCAAATCGTTTGGCATAAATTTCTGGGAAAGGAAAGAGACGCGTTCTGTACCACAGTTTAGACACAACATGAATATTGATAAAATGGATACGGGGAAGTAAATGGAGCCTACGGAAGCGCTGTGAATAGAACAACTTTCGAATTTGCGTTAAAAGAGGAGCCCATACTTCATCATAGTTGGGAGTTGGGTTAGACGTAAAGGGGATGCCTAAAATAGTTAGTGAAGTGACATGCGTTAAGGCCGGAGAAACCAAAGGATCCTCTGGGAGCTGGAAACCATTAAAAGATAGCACCTGTGTTTTGCTGTCGTTATACTACAAACTCGAGCATCGTGAAAAACGGGTCAGTACAGGAAACACGCCCTGTAGTGAGACAGGATCAACTCCGGTGATGGTCAAATCGTCAGCATACCCAAAAATGTTTTGACTGCGAAACAAGGAGGGTCCATTCAAAGACAACATGGCCAAACGATGGAGAAGCGGGTCTAAAACCAAAGCAAAAAGAACGGTGCTAAGACAGCGCCCCTGGCGCAGTCCGCGTCGTAAAGAGATGTTTGGGGATAGATGTCCATTTATTTGCAAGCGGAACTATCAGCCACCTGAAACTAGAAGCCAAATATTACTTACTTTAGCCTTGATCATTGGAACGATCAAGCGTCTTCCTGTAAGGTTATTTGCACCTAAGTGCACAACGAAATTCATTTATTCGATGACCTGCAGAGAAGTTTGTGCCCACTAATAAAGGAAACAAGATACAATCAATGAAAAATTACAGAAATAAAAAGACATTATGAATTAATTTTGCCCTACAAGTTTAAAAGCACGCGGATAATAATAATAATAATAATAATAATAATAATAATAATAGTAATAATAATAATAATATTAATAATAATAATAATAATAATAATAATAATAATAATAATAATAATAATAATAATTATTATTATTATTATTATTATTATTATTATTATTATTATTATTATTATTAGCATCCATTGGCCGCTTTGCTGGGCTAAATTGAGAAAAAATAATAATATGCTCCATTATTCAGTCACTTTTTACTATTACTTAAGCGCTCTTTGATATCGGTCATTTTTCGTACTCTTTTAAATATTACACCATCAAAGTGATATGAGGAGAACCACCTCGGATTTGAACTTCATGTAGATTGAAAACTTTATCGAGATTGCTACGGTGGTTCACGACTTATTAAATTTTAATTATGTTTATATATCTCCCTTTCCCCTTCTCTAAGTTCTAGCGTCAAAGTAAAATAATAGAGACCATATCAGGCCCGAACCTCATCTATGTTAAAAATTTGATCGAGATAGATCTCGTGGTTCAAGAGTTATTAGGTTTTATTTATTTTTATATATCTTTCCCCTCCCTCCATTCCCCTAAGTTTTACCGTCAAAGTGATATGATGAAAACCACTCTAGGCTCGAACTTCATCCATGTTGAAAGTTTGATGCAGATCTATCCGGTGGTTCAAGACTTATTAACTCATTAACATAGTCACTTTTATTTTTATTTACATTAATTTTTGTATATCTCCCCGTCCTCCCCTTCCCAACATTTCGTCTTCAAAGTGAAATGATTAAAAGCATTTCAATGCACAAACGAAATCTATGTTGAAAATTTCATCCAGATTGATCGTTTGGTTCAAGACTTATTAAGTTTCCTTTATTTTTTATATTTTCCATCTTCCCAGTCCCCTAATTAACACCATCAAAACGAATAGATAAAAATACTCCGAAGTACGGACGTTATCAATGTTGAATATTTGATCAAGATCATTGGGGTGGTTCAAGAGACCATAAGTTATAGTCACTGTCAATTTCATAATATAAGTTATTATTATTATTATTATTATTATTATTATTATTATTATTATTATTATTATTATTATTATTATTATTATTATCATACTTTTGAACTTGCAAGGCAAAATTATTTCATAATATCTTTTTATTTCTGTATTTTTCCTGGATTGAATGTGGTTTCGTTTATTAGTGGGCACTTATTTCTCTCCAGGTCATCAAACTAATGAATGTCGTTGTGCACTTAGGTGCAAATATTCTTACAGGAAGAATCTTGATCGTTCCAATGATCAAGGCTAAAGTAAGGTGGCTGATAATGTAGCGGTAACGTAATGGAGTTACGACTAATACAGCTCTCTAGCGTAGGATCGAATCCTGTTCAAGTCAAAGTTCCATTTTTTACAAAGTGACAGTGAAAAATCTATTTCTCATATTAGACGTGCAATGCTTAAGAATGTGGAAGCAGAAACCTTTATCATGATAGAGACAATTTACGAATGTTGGTGGGGAAAGGGCAAGGAGTTTAAGAGGATATTCGAAACACTTCATTGATCTGCAGTAAACACTTTTCGTGTTATCGTTCTCAGAAAGAAATATTACAGCATTTGTTGAACAAAGGTTGGGTAAAGCGATCGTTGGTGCAGTGGTAAAGTACACGATTTTCAGTTTCGCTCGAGCCTTCGAGCAGTACAGATCGCAGCAGAGCCGGAAGTGACTACTTGCTTTATCCACACCTGTTGTGAATTGTTCATCGACGTTAGTTGAGGCTTATTTAGGCTGATTGGTGTATTCTACTCCAGTGAAGTTAGTTTAAGTTGTGTTATTATTCTAGCGCGATGCCATATAAGAAAGAATTGCAATACAAACTTATGTTTGATAAGCGATACCGGAGTTCTCGACCCCATTCGAACCTTGTCTACCAATGGTTAACTGATACTTCTCTAGGTATTTTTGAGAAAATTTGTGCATTACAGCTCCACGAAGAGTCTTATAGTATTTACATCAAATTTAAATCTATTACGGCTTATGATCACTTTTCCTCGACAGTTCCGGACACAGTGCCCTTTAAGCATGCTGACGGTAACACAAGCCTTGTGCGCATTGTACCAGATGAAGACCCAGTGAAAATGGTTCGTGTTTATGATTTTCCACTTGAAGTGTCCTTAAGAGTGTTAGAGGATTCTTTTCGGGCCTATGGTACCGTGCGCCGAGTAGAAGCGCAATACTGGACGCCCCATTTCCTACTGGAATCGACAGTGGTGTTAGAATTATACAGATGGAACTGACGAAACACATCCCTTCCCGTGTAATCGTACAGGGCTATAAAGTGAGCGTCTCGTACGAGGGACAACCTATCACCTGTTTGTTTTTCAGAGTGTCTCCCACACCGTATCTAGCTGCCCAGTCAAAAAAAACCGGTTTCACTAGATGTGAAACCTAACGCTGTATCTGTTCAGATGACGGAAATAGGCAAAGTGACGCGACCTGCTCCTACCCCAGGATTTGAGGATCGCTTGGCGGGGGCTACCTCGGATCTCCCGATAGGCCACGCGCAGGTTAACCCTATCCTTGTTGGTGAAGATTTTCCTGAGCTACCTCGCCGTTCAAATGATCCTACGTTATACAAATCATTGCAGCTCGAGATGGAAGGGCTCACACTCTTTGCGCCCCGAAGGAATCTACCGACACGCCACTGGAAGGTTCGAAGATGTCAGTGCAATTATCAAATCAAAATGTTACAACGATCTCGGCACAGTCTATGACAAGTGGAAATGAAGCTTTTATTCTTCCTACTTTCTCACAGAGTGCTGTTTCCGAGGAGTCTGATTCTCTCTCGGTACAAAAACGTCGCAGAGTTTCAAGGTCAGTAACTAAAAAGAATGAACAAACTGCTTCCCAGTGTGTTCAACAGCGATCAAAACAGTCCAGTTCACCTACCAGCTCCCACAAGGCCGCTCCACATCTGATTCTGAATTGTAGGAAGTGTTGATAGTTTGTCACCTTTTCACGATACGATAAAAACAGTGTTTCTGTGTTGATTCGCATGTTATGCGTGTTTTTTGGTTTCTTTATTTTTTCTCGTTAGTTGTTTTCAAGTGTGCAGGAATGTTGTTGGTTTTGATGTGGTCTTTTCACCCAATATTTCTAAGGATTTTTCAAGTAAGTACTGTAATGTGTGTTTTTTCATAGTGCCTCAGAGAATGCCCACGTTTAATGTATTCACTCTTCTAACTCTTAATATTAATAGGTTTAGCTCGGTACCAAATTTAACGTTGTTAAAGCAGTTTATAGAGCGCCACCGTCCTGATGTATGTTGCCTCACTGAATTGACTTTTCATTCTTTCGATTTTCTCCCTGATTATCACGCTATTATTAATTGTCAAAACACCACAAGAGTCGCGATACTTGTAAGAAAAGGTTTAGTTTATGGTCGTGTCATGCTCTCACCTGACGGTAAAGCAATTAGATGTTATATCTCAGGCATATGTGTTATCTTGTCGTATGCTTATTCTGGATTTCTTAAAATTAGATAGAGGGATGAGTTTTTGCAAAGATCTATGATTCTCTCTGGTGTCGATCAATGTATAATGTTGGGCGACTTTAATGCGGTGATAGATCCTAGGGACTCCCTCACCTCCTCCCCTTCCTGCCCATCTCTAGTTGAGCTTGGGCGTGCCATGAAGCTACATGATTCTCTCTTTGTTTCTAACTCTCCGCATGTTATGGCATATCTCTGGATGTCCACTCAGAGCCGCCTAGATAGGGTATATGTCACAGATCCTTTATGCGAGGCAGTGCTTCACGTTTTAACCCTCTTGCCCCCTTTGTCAAATCATGCTGCGGTTGAAATAGCTTTCAAGCTTCCTTTTTCTCTTCCCGCTGGACGAGATCCATCGTATTGGAAGATTAACAATGCGCTTTTGTCTCGTGAGGACGTGATCGACGAATTTACGACACGCTTTGAGTATTGGTGTAAGATGCAAAGACATTTCCCCTAATGGTGATACATGGTGGCACTCATACGGTAAACCTAAAATTCGTAGTTTTTTCCAATGGCGCGGTAAGTTGGCACAACAACAGGACCGTACGCTCTCAGAATTTTTCTATCGTACTCTCAGCGAGTTATGGGCGGGCCACCCGACCTTGGCTAACAGGATCCAAATTCAGGAACATAAGTGTAGGTTGCGTCAACTAGATTCACATGCATCAATACAAGCATATTTTTCGGAGGAGTTTTATCATAGTTTTCCGGACGAAACTGGCTCCATGTACCAAGTTGATCTTCTGTTTCGGAAGCTGAAAGCTACGTACATTGACTCCCTACTAACAGCGCGCGGAATTGTCGTTTCTGACTCGTTACAAATACTCCAAGAATTCACAAGGCTTTACACAGCTATTACGAGTGTGCAGCCTCTGGATCTCTCTAACGCCCCGGAATTCTTGTCTGCTCTGCCTCACAAGTTGACAGAGACAGACTCTCAAGCCTTAATACGTTCTATCACTGAGGATGAAATTTTTCTGTTCTTCGAGGAACCAAAGGCCGTAGTTTCCCTGGGATTGACGGTCTGAGCTTTGCTTTTTATAAACGTTATTGGTCTTTTCTTCGCCGTATATTAGTTTCCCTGTTTAACGCATGGTTATCTGGGGACCCCTTTTCTCAAAACACAGCTATTGTGGTACTCCTTCCAAAGTCCTCCACTGCGCGAGTCGTGACCGATTATAGGTCGCTGTCCTTATTACCAGTGGATCTTAAATTATTTACAAAAGTTCTTGCTGCCAGACTCCGTCATATTATTCGGAAATACATTAGCCGGTATCATGCTGCGCTACATGACTCTAATCACATCCAATACACGCTTCGCTCCCTGCGAGATCTATTTGCGTATTATCACCTTCGCGATGTTCCCGCTGGCGCACTCGCAGTGGGTTTAGCCAAAGCTTATGATTCAGTAGACCATAAGTTTCTCCATCTGACGCTTGAATCATGGGGCTTTCCAACTGTTTTTCGCCAGGTAATTTATAATCTATATGATAAGGCTCAGTTCTGCTTGCAAATAAATGGACATCTATCCCCAAACATCTCTTTACGACGCGGACTGCGCTAGGGGTGCTGTTTTAGCACCGTTCTTTTTGCTTTGGTTTTAGACCCGCTTCTCCATCGTTTGGCCAATTTGTCTTCGAATGGGCCCTCCTTGTTCCGCAGTCAAAACATTTTTGGGTATGCTGACGATTTGACCATCACCGGAGTTGATCCTGTCTCACTACAGGGCGTATTTCCTATACTGACCCGTTTTTCCCGATGCTCGGGTTTTGCATTACAACGACTGCAAAACACAGGTGCTGTCTTTTAATGGTTTCCAGCTCCCATAGGATCATTTAGTTTCTCCGGCCTTATCGCATGTCACTTCACTCACTATTTTAGGCATCCCCTTCACGTATAACCCAACTCCCAACTATGATGAAGTATGGGCTCCTCTTTTAACGCAAATTCGAAAGTTGTTCTATTCACAGCGCTTCCGTAGGCTCTATTTACTTCACCGTATCCATTTTATCAATATTTTTGTTGTGTCTAAACTGTGGTAGAGAACGCGTGTTTTTCCTTTCCTAGAAAATTATGCCAAACGATTTGAATCCTTACTGCTTTGGCATATTTGGCGATGCTTTTATTTTCGCATTCCCCGTCAAGCCCGTTATTTGCTGGCGGGTTGGGCTTAGTCAATATTCGTATCAAATGCCAAACGTTGTTTATGACTGACACTTATGCGGCGCTCTCATCACACAGCTCTATCACTAATCATTGGGTAAGTTGTTTTTGGAAGGATTATGGTCAACCGCGGAACCCTCCTTATATGCAATTCGGTGATCAGTGCCAGGCATATATCAACACGTTTATTCGATATTGGAATTATTCCGTGATGGTTCTCCACCCTCAACAACACAATGCGCGCTCGTTATATAGGACACTCACCGCACACTCTTGCTCTACCACTATTTTACGAGTACTTCAGCTGTATCCACACGTAGATTGGTGTGGTCTAATATCTCGGACCCTGTCATACCTGAGTACATGCAGGTTTTGTGATTTCAGGTAGTACATCAACTTCTCCCGACACGGCCGCGTCTCTAGGAGATGAAACGAGCCCCAGATGCCTTGTGCGAGCACTGCCAGCAAGAGGATACATTAGCAAATTGATATACACACTGTGTCGGCTCGCAATCAATTTGGCACACCATGCAGGAGGTGTTGGGACGTATCACCCGTCGCCGGCCTTCACAGTTCATGGTGCAAATCATGTTATTCCCTGATTTTCATTTTTATCCCCCCACTAAACATCGAGCGGTGCTGTTTCTTGGTGCCAGCAGTCTCCTATATTTTCAGCGCTTCACAACCTTGTTAGATACACACACGTAACGTACACGTCGAAAGTTATATACCCCCAACTGGGACCGGCACTTTTTTAGCCGGTTTTTGGAAGTGGTTTTGCAATAGCGCGCATTCCCCTCTTTAAAACTAGCAAATGCCTTTTTTTAATGTCATATAATATTCTTTTGTGATGTATAGTATATTTATTATGTAATATAGTAAGCAGGTTTCAGCCTCCTTTTGTACTTATTATGTTTGGCTCTTGTGGTTGTGTTTCCAGCTTCTAATTTATGTAAAGAAATAATAAAACTGATAGTGTCGTGGTAACGTAACGGAGATACGATTAATACAGCTCTCTAGCTTAGGTTCGAATTCTGTTCACGTCAAAGTTTCATTTTTTACAAAGTGATAGCGAAGAATCTATTTCTCATATTAGACGTGCATTTCTTAAGAATGTGGAAGCAAAAACCTTTATCATGATAGAAACGATTTACGAATGTTGGTGAGGAAAGGGCAGGGATTTAACAGGATATTCGATACATTTCATTGATCTGCAGTAAACACTTTTCGTGTTATCGTTCTCAGAAAGAAATATTACAGCATTTGTTGAACAAAGGTTGGGTAAAGCGATAGGTGGTGTAGTGCTAAAGTACACGATTTTCAAGCGGAAAATCTGGGTTTTATTCGAAACCAGGTAGTATGACTTTTCGGATAAAATAATGGCTGCAAACAAAGATTTATTTTCTGTTGGAAAACTTACAAAGCCTCACTGGTGAGAATTCGAATAAACAGTGTGTGCGTTCTTCTTCATTATATACTGTAATGATAAGTATATTTCATGTTTATATTCGTCCCACTCTCTCTCCTTTTCTTGACGTTGCCCTATCCTGTCGTTGTATCGTTCACTTCTTTCCCCTCTCTATCACGTACACATGCACTTCTTCCAAAGTTAAAGCGGAGCAAGAGACCGATAGACCTGTTCTGGAGAATGTACTTAAATAGCAACTTCAGCGACGAGTTTTTCGTGCTCTGGGGATAACATCTCCATTCCTGCTAATCTCTGAAAGAAATACTGTTTAACGCAAGGGAATAAGCAAATTATCTTTTTCATCATCTGGGTTACCGAGTCTCACTCACTACCGATTGGAATCCTCGAACCAGTTCTCGTTAATAAGCTAGCTAACATCATCCGACTGACACTATGATCCGTTTGAGTTCTAGCGTGTTCATTCTCTCTGTGCAAATTTCAGCTTTATATTCGCAAGAGATGAAAGTGATGCTTAATGTTCGGAACACATAAATCTTCGCAAAAAGACTAGAAAATGGCAACCTCTTTGGTTATTTGGAAACAAAAATTTATTTATACTAGTTCGACACAAATTTGTTTTCATCTTATAATTCAATGTGATTTATCCATGTTGAAATTTGAAACATGCAAGGTCTGCTGTATCTATAAGTAACATCCGATTTTCCATTTGAACGTTTGTAACTTTCCATATGATACGGCTTGGACTTTTAATATAGATTATTTCTGATAAATATTTACCAGTAAACTAACACTCATTCAGTTTTATCTTTCTTTCTTTCTTCCTTTTTCTTTTTGTTTTTCTTTTTCTTTCTTTTTTTTTTGTTCACTTTGCATTTGTAGTCTGGAATGGAAGATATGACCTACGCTACCTACTGGGTTTATTAGAATGTAGTTTTCGTCAGTACTACCGAATTTACAACCGAACCACGCGGAAACAAAACATATGTGTTAAGCTGTTGACATTATCTTAGATGGGTCTGTGAGATCTACAGTTCTAGTGGAAATTGAGTATGCTATCCTTTTTGAAAGTGACTTAATGAATGTTTCTAGCATCCTCTATATATTCGAATAGTCCTGAAAAATATATAAAAACAAACGTTATTTCAATATTACTGTTGGATTTCTGGTAACAGAGCTTTAGAATGTTAGGTTATTTTCTTACTTAAAAATTCCACATTTTTATTAGATCTCCTTTTTTCTTCTTCCCTCGTCTTCTCTCTCTCTCCCTGTCTCTCTCTCTCTCTCTCTCTCTCTCTCTCTCTCTCCCTGCCTCATTTCTGAACCTCTGTGTAATAGATATCCATTGTTTTCAAGTTTTCATTGTGTGTGTTTCAGTTCTCCCTGTTTCTGAATCTGGTTTCGTTTCGGTTTTGTTATTTCATTTTATAATGCTAATACATGTGTAGTTTGAAAATAGAATTGCGTTCATGTTGTTAGCTAATTTTAAAAATAAAATGAAATGAAATCTTTGAGTTTTACGTCCCACGATTATGCCGGTTAGGCTAAAGGAGACGGTGATGATGAGGAATGAATGAAATGGTGGAATGAAGAAAGTGGGAGGAAACGGGAGAACCCCGAGAAAACCCACGCACACGGTGTATTAGCTAATTTTAGTATGGGAGAGAAGAAAGGAGGAGAAAGAGGGGGTCTCTTTAACATACACGATTATGGGATAAGAATGTGTATATTGGATGGCTTAGCTGCTCGGTGTTAGTTGTCGCATTTTTTTTATGCGGAGTGTACAATTTCATTCACTTCGGTTCACTTCTTCTTGTCTTTCGGTTGTCAACTTTCAAAATTCTACGTGGGGACTTTTGCCTCCCAAAACCCTTTTTCTGCAGAAAATAAAACAAACATGTATTCGTTTATTTCATGTGTAGTACCTATCTGCCAAATTTTATCAAATAAAAAAACAAATAAAAAACTTCTCGAAACAAGAACGAAAGATAATAATACATGTTTAAGAAAGAAAATTCTTCTTACCACTTTAGTACCATTAGATGTGTCTTCATATTGTCTCTTGGATACTTTCTAAGATTTCAGTTTCTATCTTTTACCGTACTTTTAAAATCGGAAAAAGTACTTCTGGCTCCTGGCCGTATGCTCTAATGTTAAAGTCAACTTGCGATAATTTTCAAACGCAATTACTCAGCTTTATCATTGAGGTATCTTTTTCTTCAATACGAAAAGCTGCCTTGGTTAGTCGATGTGAATTCACTGTACAGCTACAAAAGGGGGGGGGGGCAGTGCAAAATGGAAATAGTTCGTTCCACAGTTCTCTTTGTTTATATGGATTTTGCATGTTATAAAGATAACCAAGAAGGTTAGGCCACTTTTTGAGGAGGTCCGGGCTCATTTGGCTATCACACAGTGAGTTCAATGTAAATGGAAATAAGACGATGGAAAATTGTCGGGGAGGCTATATCTAACACACTGCCACATCTAACACACTCTATCAACTTGCGTAAGGACAGAGTGAGAATGGGACTTCCACATTGTGCGATAAGGGACTGTATGCTGTGCGAGTTGAAACTGGGGTCAGACACACCTGCAGCGGGGCATAAGAGATGTGATGCATTTTATGAAAGTGTGACTACGCGGGCAGTGCATCAAAGGTTTAACAAGTTTAAGGACTGAGGCGAAACACTTGAAGACGGCACGTGCCGAAAGACTAACAGATGTACGAATTGAAGATCTCCAGGCATCAATTAACTCATACTTTCCCATTGTTCCCCAAATTTGCCAGTATACAGTACAGTAATTATTGTACTGTTCTATGGGTCTGGTATGTGGCAACACAGGACCTGCAATTTCAGTTTGTCATTTGTTTATTTAGTGCTTATGGAAAGGAGTGAATTTCGCGGAAACTCAACAAAATATTAAACCGTAAAAATGAATTATTTTTCCATCTTCCCGTATATTAAATCTGATCAATTTCATTTACTCATTATAATAGGTCCTTTCATATTCAAAAACAATATATATCTTCTGCGATTATTAAACCTTTATATTGTTTACTGACATTAAACTCAGATGCCCAAATAATGGGGCAATGGGAACTGTATTTATGGTGGGAATATACCTACAGAAGTTGTTGTTTTGGATAACTTTACCTGATAGTTACAATCTGGATGTAAATAGAAAACGATATTTACAATATTTGCTTCTTCTATCTGCATTCCCTTCGTTTAAGATAACTTTAGAAACACACAAATGAAATAATAGACAACATTCCATATCAGCGAACTCAAAGTTTGCGTGTTGCAATACATCACAAACAACGAAAAAGCAATTATAAATAGTTATGTCCATTACGATTACGCGAACTAAAACGCAAATATTTCTTTGCATCAAGCCAAACTGCTATGGAATGATACCCAATATGTACTATAATTGTTTTTTTTTTGTTGTTGTTGTTTTCATTTAGTTACAACCTTTTATTATTTCAATTCTGAAACAACCGTAAAAAATAAAGAGAACGCTAAGTGACTCATGATATCAGATAACAGATATAGTATCAGGTGTAACAATTGTAAAGCACAGCGATAATATTGTGAATTTTGAATGCTGCTATAAATAAGGGAGGCGTATCTCCATTAGGGAAAGCACTAAAAAGAAATTGGAGTGACCTTAACCAAATTTAAAACGATATATGGTTTGTTTGTTATACCTGTCTGTAAGCTAGAAATTCTTGTTTATCTAGACTTTTTAAAGCCCTGAACATCCAGGTGGATGCTTCGCAAACCGGCTTAGGCTGGACGTTATGGAAAAACATTTCGAAGAAAAGCGAATTATCGGTCGTACTTTGATCCCTTGTGAGAAGTGATACACTTTCACTGAAGCAGAATGCCTTGCAGTGATTTACGCCCTACGCAATTGTAAACCCATGTTGTTAGGACGACTTGTGAATGTTGTCACTTATCATCACGTTCTTTTACTTGTCAGATTTATCAAACCGTGGAGCAATACAATGGAGCATTAAATTTAAGAAATTTTTTCATGATCTGAATTTGAAAAGGAAAAATCACTATTAACGATATTCCCAGTAGGTTATTTCTCTGCAATGTGCATAGGTTACTGAAAGTGCTTTTTTCAAGTGCTTCTAGTTGGAATAGTAAATATTAAACCCGAGAGATTAGCGAGTCTCCAAAAGGTTTCTTCAAATTATGCAATTTAAGAAATTTATTCGTGATACAGAATTTGTAAAAGGAAAAAAATCGTAATTAGTGATATGCTCAGTAGGTTATTTGAACCCTATTAGCATACGATACTCAATGTGCTTTCGTTTCAAGTGCTACAAATTGGAATCCTTAATATTTCACCCGAGAAATTAGCAAGTCTCCAATTATGTAAATGTTACCACGATTTAGAAGGATCTGTGTACGAAACGGAATTTCATGGCATTCCGTCATTATAAGCAACATTATAAACATATTAACATTTCGATATTAACATTTCTTATTAGTGATTTTCACCATTCTACAAATTGGGAAATTTGTGTCCCACTGTGTTTCGTTCACAGCACTCTTACCATGCTGATATAGTCCACCTGGCACAAGTCGTACAATATCCATAATAAATAAGGCATTTTTTGGAAGTATTGAGAAATTCACTCAATAAATTTATTCAAGACTCTATCATATGTACTTATATGAGAGCAGAAAAGCACCTACGCACTAAATTACTCAGTACCATTGCTTCTAATCGGCCTAAGAATTGCATTGCATATGCTAGGACTATTAATCTGTAGGAAAATCACGATGGGACGAAACACTTAAGACTATGATTCAACTTAGGTTGTTGCAGTAAAAACTGGGATGTTGAGCAATGCCCTAATTCTAGTAGTTTCATTAAACATAGCTTGTCATAGCAACGTGGATTCTCAAACTGTAAGTACAATATGAAAATCGTTAGGTTTTGTAACTGGCTCATTCCTCGTGGCTATATTTGATTAAGGTGTCAACCAAGTTGTAGAAAGAATATATTGGTATTGGTATTGACAGCGCTATGTCAAGCACAGTTTAGCATGCCACAAGATCCTTCGTCCGATTCTTCAAATAACGGAATTAAGTCTAAAATTAACTTAATCTGCTACATTTGTTTCTTTACATACATTTATTTTTCATAATACTAGTAAGTAGCTATGAATTCTTCCTGATGGCATCTAAAATACTCTAGATTATAGTCTAGATTATAGTATTGTCATAATGAGTATCTTCATGGGATGAATTTGAAAATATAAAGCATAATTTAATTTTCAAAGTTTTTTCTTCAAATATTACTTACTAAAAACCACCATTATTATCGGTATTTGAGAAAGATATCTTCCGGAATCACTAATGATTGTAGCCAATATGTGGAAGAATTTGTTGAAATGTTTTGTCTTTGTAGTTTGTTTAACAGTATTTTTAATATTATAATTCATTGTATATCAGTCTGTTCAGATCCCGCAGTAATCAACACTAATATGTATAGCAGTCAAAAGTTCTAAGCATATCGTAAGTATTTTGCAAATAGAGGATAGCTGACAAATTATAAATTTCTCAGAAGAAGGGAAAATAGGTTGACTTCTGAATAACAGAGTCAATTTTTGTGTTAGTTATACCGATAGTTATATCTGGATTGGTTAGGTTATAGTTGTAACCGGTTCACATGATGATGGGGACTTTTATTTCAAGTTCAAAAATGCTATTATCTCAATTTACCAAAAATGTCAGTGACCCCTATTTTGCAAAATACCGACGATATACTAACAGACAATAATTGCCCATAACTGGACTTGTACCCTAACGAAGCTTTCTTAGGTGGTAGGAGCACGAAAGTATCTACATCGTTGTCATGTTCACCTTCAGGAAAGAAAATTGCAGGAAGGTGAAAACAATACATCGGAAAAGCATATGAGTAAGACTGGAAACCGAAATGTTACTGGAAGAAGTTGACCCCGAGGAAAGAGACGTTAGTAATAGACGACATGAGATTGGCTTGGCTTTGAAACAACTTAAGGATAATAAAGAACCACCACTGTTGGGAAAATTTCAATTGAATTAACATTTAACAATTAATCTGTAAATTGACAATTAATAATTGAAGTAAGTAATGGTTAATTGTTAATTGCAGTTGGGCATTAATAATGGAGAATCAATTGCAATTAATCAATCCCTTGAAAGTAATTGCACTGGAAAGTAATTACAATTGAATTCAGTCATTCAATTGCAATTGAAATTAATTGGCAATAAATTCAATTGCAATTGATTTCCACAGCAATTTCTTTCAATTGATTGATCAATTTCAATTGATTTTTATTGATTAATTTTCAACACTGTAGTTCAGTGAGGGCGTGGTGCAATGAAAATCTTAGCCACGACCAATTGACACACCACCCGTCGTGACCCACCACCCACCGTGATCCACTCTAAACCCCACCCACCATGAACCACTCTCACCTACTGTGACCCACAGACACACAAAAACCCATTGTCAAAAATTCTGACCTATGATTCACGTCCTTTTTCCTACTGACTAAAGAGTTTAAACTTATAATAAAACAAGGTTATGAAATTATCACTCATCGGAGTTTGAATTTCTATGATCAATCGCACAAACACCGCTCTATTACAATAACGGTGGATCTGACGTTTCTAATATAAGTAAAATAAATAGTTTGTGTTTGTCTGTCTAACTTTGTGCGGCGTGTAGACCAAACGAGTGGACCTAAAGTTTCCAAAATTTGGTCACGGGTAGCTTGGTTTAGGCCCCAGATCAAGACGAAGAGATTCTTTCAAATTTCGAACTAAAGGGGTCTCAGGGCGACGTTTACCGGGGCCGGCCTGGGTACCAGACAAGTTGACAGAGAGTTACCAAATTTTGCTCACGGATACATTGGTCCAGGTCCCACACCAGGGAGAAGGGTTTTTGACAAAATTCGCACCAGGGGGTCTCAGGGAGGCGTTTATCGTGACATGTAAAAGTAGTAGAAAGTGACCGACATTAGTGGCGATTTCATAGTTTTCGCGGTCGCTGAGATCAATGGTGACACTACCATTACCGATGACTATCAAATTGATCCACTGTGGTATGCGGGTCTTGGATCACCAGAGGGGCAAATTCCGAGACATATAGAAATAATCGAAAATGACCGATATTAATGTCAAATCCATAGTTTTCTGGGTCGCTTGGCTCAATGGTAAAACTCAAGATCGCGTTTAATTTCAAATTTAGCTCCTATCAGCTAAGAAACTGGGGCATTAAAATGAGATCACGAGACATGTACAAATAATCCAATATGACCGATATTAGTGTGAAATCCGTATCTACGGGGTCGCTGAGATCAATCGTGATACTTTCATTAGTGATGATTTTCAAATCGAGATTTTTTACACAATTCGAACCAAGGGGTCTCAGGGGACGTTTACCGGAAGATACAAAAGTAGTAGAAAATGACCAATATTTGTGTCGAATCCATATTTATCAGGGTTGCTCAGATGTATAGTGACACGAGTCCCGATAGTGTATTCGTTCAAATTCGGCCCCCTCGGCATTCCCAATGAAAACACATGTACGTTGTTGGATATATATTCACACAAAATATATTCAATTTTAGAAATTTCATTATTGTTCTCCAGTTGTTCAGTTTGTTTACATTGATATTTTATCTGATCCGTGTGAAGAACGGGCATAACAGCTAGTACGAAATGGTAAAGTGATTGTCATGAACCAAATTACAATTAACTCAGTTATATAGATAATTATTATAATTATCATTGATAATTATTTCCGTGTTGAGTTATAGATACTTTTCAGTAGAAAAAAGAATACAATTTGAAAGTCCCAAATCATGGTTAAAGTTGACCAACGTAAAGGAAAATGTTTAAAATTTTCCATACAATTAAGCGTACCGTACAAATTTTCATGTAATTAAGCTTATAGTACAAATTTTATGTCTCCTTTTCTCACAATTTGATTTCCATGAGCTCTGAACGCTAAACGAACGTCTTGTCTCGATACCGAAACGACTATAGATTTTTATAACTAAACAGCGTCAAATGCCGTGAGCACCGGCGTCATTAACTTGTTCCGCCACCAACGAATTTCGAGATGGTTCCTTTTACATCGCTTTGTGCTTCTTTCTACGCCTATTCTCACTTTGTATGCGTAACCGCAAGTAGGTCAAAATGGTGCTACAAATAAGGTGGAACAAGTTACTGCTTTTTCGCCACCAACGAATTTCGCGATCGTTTCTTTCACATCGTTTTCTGCCGTTTTATGAGACAATTTCGACGTTTTGTGCGTCATGGGAAGTGGTTTAAAATGGATCTCCAAGGTGGGACGAAAATGACCCACTCTTCCGCCACCAACGAATTTTCATGTCGCTTCTTTCGTATCGTTTAGTGCCAGTCTCTTGTTGTTTTGAGCACATTTTTTCATGTTTGGTGCCTCACTGGATATAGCTCTAAATGGGCCTCGAAAGTGGGACAAAAATGAGCCACTATCGAACTTCTAAATTGTGTCTTTTGCATCGTTTAGTGATTATTCTTTTAAGTTTTATGTGCCTATTTTCTCGTCTTGCGCGTCACCGCAAGTGAGGTAACCGGGCATTTAAAGTAGGAGTTAAATGACTCAGTGTTCCGCCACTATCGAATTTCGAGGTCGATTTTTTGAAACGTTTAACGCCTGTTATGTACGTTTTGTGCGTCTCCGGAAGTGGGTCAAAATTGGCCTACCAATGTAACGAAACAAGTTAATGCTGTTCCACTACCAACGAATTTCGAGGTCGTATCCTTCACATTGTTTTCTGCGTGTTATGTGCCCCTATTTCCAAGTTTTGTGTGTCATCGGAAGTGGATCAAACTGGGACACCGTGGTCGAACTATAATGACCCACTATTCCGCCACCAACGAATTTCGAGTTGCATTTTTTCGGATCATTTTGTGCTTGCTTTTTGCCTTTCGTGCGCCTATTCCCACGTTTTGTGTGTCACTGGAAATGAGTCAAAATGGTCCTACACGTAGTTCGGAACAAGTTAATGCTCTTCCGCCACCAACGAATTTCGAGGGCGTTTTCTTCAAATCGCCTATAGTCTGTCTTGTGCGGTTTTGTGCGTTTATTTCCACGTTTTTTGCATCACTGGAAGTGGGTCAAAATGGACTTTCAAGATGGGATGAAAATGACCAAGATTTCCGCCACTTTCGAATTTTGAGGTCGTTAATTTCTCTTCCTTTCATGCTCGTTTTGTCCGTTTTGTGTGCCTATTCCTTTTCTGAACCAAAACTCTCCCTTTGAAGGTATTTTGTATGAAAGTATAATGATAGTAACAATTTTACATATGTAATCTACCAAACTTAGGATTATGTACAGTTCACTGCTGGTAGTCGATGGTATCTTTGTGAGACGAGCCATAATACATTTTTGAAGTCAAAAAGATGCTACTCACTTTCTTAGATCTTTATAAAAACAAGGCAGAGTAATTTCATAATCTTTCATAACTTCAACATTCATTTAAAGTTTACTAATCATCGATTTGTTGGGATCAGCGTTGGGCAAAAGCAATTGAAATCAATTGCAATTGATCAATCAATTGAAAGTAATTGATGTGAAAATTAATTCCAATTGATTTCAATTTGTAATTGACAATTAAATTCAATTGCAATTAAATTCAATCAACATTTGAAATTAAATTTTCGTCAATTGTTAATTGTTAATTGGTCACCAGACAATTGAAACACATAATTGTTAATTGTCAATCGCAAAGGGTGGAATTGAAACATTTAATTGTTAATTGCAATTGACAATTTAAACCTGTAATTGTTAATTGTAATTGTTAATTGCAATTGACAATTGATACTTGTAATTGTTAATTGTAATTGTTAATTGCAATTGAAAGCAGCAATTAAAACTGAAGATAAGAAGTTGTGTGTATATTGTGTTGTCCACTTGTTACTGTTTTTTAGTATTTCAAATAAAGTACTTATAAGAAATGCTGGACAACTACCATCCCTTCGCCCCCTGGGAAGAAATCCATGAAGCTAAGTATTTTTTAAATATATGTTTATGGTTCTATCCCCATCGAAAGAACTCTATATGCCCGTGATGCAAATAATAGGGATAGGCACGAGCGAATTCGAGCGAGTTTTCTTTAAAACTTGATTCTACTCGAAGCAGACATCTTTGAGCTTGACTCGAGAACTCGACTCGAAAAATTGCCCCCAACTCGACTCGAAATCGTATCAAGTTTCGAGTCAAGTCGAGCCAAAACGATCCAATTCGTTCTAAATTCTTTGTGTAGTTCCAAGTACTACTCTCTTCAAGTATCTTACATAGACAGTATAATCTTCAATACTACTACTACTACTATAACTAATTATTATTATAACACCGTGCATAAACATGGAATATAGGCGGTTTGTGTATGAATACTAAAAATTAGTTGACTGTCGATCTGGGTCGTCCTGAAATC
This sequence comes from Thermobia domestica, assembly GCF_964235325.1. Classification (NCBI taxonomy): domain Eukaryota; kingdom Metazoa; phylum Arthropoda; class Insecta; order Zygentoma; family Lepismatidae; genus Thermobia; species Thermobia domestica. Next base: position 131,670,713 of record NC_137460.1, read on the forward strand.
TTCAGGAGGCAAGAACATCGGTCACGAGGTCCTAGGTTTGAATTTAGTTAGAGCAAATATTCGAGATCAAGTCAAAAATTGTTAAAAGTTATAGGACTCCAGCCAAACATGTTCAAAAGTACTCGACCCGAATTTAGGGTTGTCAACGACTCAAGCGGCTTACTCACAGCTCATTCACTTATCGAGACGAAAGTAGAAGTGAGCCGAGCTAACAGCTCGCCCAACCGAGCCAGCTGCAGCGGTTGGGGCTCACACGAATCGGACCGAACCGAGCTGATTTCTTACCCTAACTGAGCAGATTCGAGCCATTGGCTCAGTTGAGCTGACTCGAATCCAGCCAAAGGACTCGTTTCAACGGAGCATTTTTGAGCCATTGGCACAATCGATCCATTGGCAAGATGACTCGTCCCTACCGAGCCGTCTCAAGCCATCGGCTCAATTGAGCCAAGTCGATGGGTCATCCTAACAAAGCTAGCTCAAGCTGTTCGCTCAGTTGAACCCAGCCGAGCCGGTTGACATCAAAATTCCGTTTGGGTTTTTGTTTTGGCTAAAGAATTGGACCGTGCAGTACTTAGCCTTGATGGTAAGAACTACAGTATATACTTATATTGGTGCTCACGGCGTCACTAACTTTTTCTACCACCAATGTATATCAAGGTACTTTGTTTTGCATCCTTTGTGTTTTTTTGTCTTTGTGCGCCTATTCCCACACTTCGTGCGTAACCGGAAGTAGGTCAAAATGAGCCTACAAATATGGCGGAACAAATTTTTGCTCTTCAGCTATCAATGGATTTCGAGGTCGTTTCCTTCACATTGTTTTGTGCGTCTACTTCCACGTGCTTTGCGTCATAGAAAGTGGGTTAAAATGAGTCCCCAAGGTGGGGTTAAAATGACCCACTATTCCGCTACCAACGAATTTCGAGATCGCTTCTTTCGCATCGTTTAGTGCCAATTTCTTGCCATTTTTAGAGCGTATTTTTGCGTTTTTTGTGTCACCGTAAGTTTGACACATTGAGCCTCCAAAATGTAACGAAAATGACCCACTGTTCCACTACTTGAGTTTCTAGGTCGTTTCTTTCGCATCGATTAGTGCCTATTTTTAAAAAGTTTCCTGCGCCTACTTCCTCGTTTTGTGCGTCACCGGAAGTGAGCTAAACGAGCCTTCAAAGTGGGAGTTAAATGACTCACAGCTCCGCCACTACCGAATTTCGAGATTCTTCCTTTCGCATTGACTAGTGCCTATTTTGGGCCGTTTTATGCCTGTATTTCCACGTTTTGTGCAGAATCAGAAGTGTGTCAAGATGGGCCTCAAAGGTGTATCCAAAATGACCTACTGTTCCGACACTAATGAATTTCTAGGTCGATTCTTTCACATCGTTTACTGCTTGTTTTATACATTTTGTGCGTCACCGGAAGTGAAACAAAATGGACCTATGAATATAACGAAACAAGTTAATACTGTTCCGCCACCAACGCATTTGGAGGGCATTTCCCTCACATCCTTTAGTGTGTATTTTGTACCGTTCTGTTCGCCTACCTCTACGTTTCGAACATCACCAGAAATGCGTCAAAACGGTCCATCAAGGTGTGATTAAAAAGAGCCATTGTTCCGCCACTATCGAGTTTGGAGGTCATTTCTTTCGCATCGTATAGCGCCTGTTTTGTACTCCTATTTGCATTTTAGTGCGACAGCGAAAATGGGTCAAAATGGCCTACAAGTATAGCGGAATAACTTAATGCTGTTCCGTCACCATCGAATGTCGAGATCGTTACCTTCACATTTTGTGCGAGATTTGTGTCGCTTTGTGCATCATGAAAGTGGATCAAACTGGGTCTTGAAAGTGGGATGAACAAATGTTTTTCTGACATATTTGTAAGTCATCTTTGACCCACTTTCAGTGGCGCACAAAACTTGTAAATATGTGCAGAAACGGTACAAAAATAGTATTAAACAATGCGAAAGAAGCGACCTCGAAATTCGATACTGGTGGGACAGTGGGGCATTTTACTTCCCACGTTGAATGCCCATTTTCATCCACTACCGTTGATTCACAAAACGTGAAATAGGCTTACAAAACGGTAGAAAACACGCACAAGACAATGTGAAGGAAACGGCGTCGAAATCGTTCCTGATGAAAAAGCATTAACTAGTTAAGCCACATTTGTAGGATAACACTGACCCATTTCCGGTAACACACAAAATGTGAAAATAGATGCACAAAACAACACAGAAATGACACTAAACGATGCGAAAGAAACGACCTCGAAATTCGATAATGCCTCAACAGTGGGTCATTTTCGTCCCACCTTGGAGGCCCATTTGGCCCTCTTCTATGACTCACAAAGCGTCTAAATAGGCGCACAAAACGGCACAAAACAAGCATGAAAGAAAGGGAAACTAACGACCACAAAATTCGAAAGTGACGGAAATCTTGGTCAGTTTCATCCCATCTTGAAAGTCCATTTTGACCCACTTCCAGTGATGCAAAAAACGTGGAAATAGACGCACAAAACCGCACAAGACAGACTATAGGCGATTTGAAGAAAAAGCCAACGAAATTCGTTGGTGGCGGAAGAGCATTAACTTGTTCCGAACTACGTGTAGGACCATTTTGACTAATTTCCGGTGACGCACAAAACGTGGGAATAGGCGCACGAAAGGCAGAAAGCAAGCACAAAATGATGCGAAAGAATGCAACCCGAAATTCGTTGGTGGCGGAACAGTGGGTCATTATAGTTTCACCACGGTGGCCCAGTTTGATCCACTTCTGATGACACAAAACTTGGAAATTGGCGCACAAGAAACGCAGAGAACGATGTGAAGGATACGACCTCGAAATTCGTTGGTAGTGGAACAGCATTAACTTGTTTCGTTACATTGGTAGGCCAATTTTGACCCACTTCCGGAGACGCACAAAACGTACATAACAGGGATTAAACGATTTTAAAAAATCGACCTCGAAATTTGATAGTAACGGAACACTGAGTCATTTAACTCCCACTTTAAATGCCCAGTTACCTCACTTGCGGTGACGCACAAGACGAGAAAATAGGCGCATAAAACTTTAAAAAAATAATCACTAAACGATGCGAAGGAAACAATTCAGAAATTCGATAGTGGCGGAAGAGTGGTTCATTTTCGTCCCACTTTCGAGGCCCATTTGGACCCACCTTCCAGGATGCGCAAAACATGAAAATACGTGCTCAAAACAACAAGAAACTGGCACTAAACGATGCGAAAGAAGCGACATGAAAATTCATTGATGGCGGAAGTGTGGGTCATTCTCGTCCCACCTTGGAGACCCATTTTAACCCATTTCCATGACGCACAAAACGTGGAAGTAGTCTAACAAACCAGCACAAAACGATGTGAAAGAAATGATCTCAAAATTCGTTGGTGGCGGAACAGCAATAACTTGTTTCGCCGTATTTGTAGCACCATTTTGACCCACTTGCTGTGACGCACACAAAGTGAGAATAGGCGTACAAAGAAGCACAAACGATGTACCATCTCGAATTTCGTTGGTGACGGAACAAGTTAATGACGTCGGTGCTCACGGCATTTGACGCTGTTTAGTTATAAAAATGTATAGTCGTTTCGGTATTGAGACAAGACGTTTGTTTAGCGTTCAGAGCCAAGAAAATCAAGTTGTGAGAAAAAGAGACATAAAATTTGTACTATAAGCTTAATTACATGAAAAGTTGTACAGTACGTTTAATTATATGGAAAATTTTATATATTTTCCTTTGCGTTGGTCAACTTTAACCATGATTTGGGACTTTCAAATTGTATTCTTTTTTCTACTGAAAAGTATCTATAACTCAACACGGAAATAATTATCAATGATAATTATAATAATTACCTATATAATTGAATTAATTGTAATTTGGTCCATGACAAACACTTTACCATTTCGTACCAGCTGTTATGCCCGCTTTTCGCACGGATCAGATAAAATATCAAGTTAACAAACTGAACAACTGGAGAATAATTATGAAATTTCTAAAATTGGATATATTTTGTGTTTTTGAAATCTTGCATAGTATTCGCCAGAAAAACGCTCAATCTGTGAAATACGGGTTCGGCGTTATTATGGTGATGAGTTTGCTTACTTAATCACGGTTTTCTGTCCAATCGGATTAATCACGACGTTAATAAAAAAGCGTCTGAAATTGGGAGAAGAGAGGAGACACACGCAGAAAAGATTTGCAATGAAATATTAAAACGAAAGGTAAACAAGATCCTAAAAATATTTTAGAACTTGAAGCAGTTGTAGTGTAGGGACTTACGTTCTAAGAACATAACCAAACGAGTTTCGTCGTTTTCAAAGATTGCTCACTATCAATTTTTTTGTTCCATTGATATATGATATGCTTCTAATTTGAAAGAATTTATGAAGATCATTTCTGTATCAACTACTTGTATCGCCAGGAATTTTTGTACATTCATATCTAGTTGTATGATATTTTTATGTATCTACATAGGACTACATACATAATATATGCACACATTATATATATTTATATATATAAAGAAAAACACAGCTTTCTTACAAGGATGACTAGAATATTTATTACAAAAAATAAACTAGAAAAGAAAACTTTTTTTAATTAATTTTTTTATAATAAATATTCTAGCCAGGGTTGTAAGAAAGCTGTGTTTTCCTTTATTCAAGACGGACACAAGGTCATATTGTCATAATATTTATATATGAGTGTTTCAATGTATTTTAGAGTATTTTTAACATGTAAATAATAAGTAACCTTAAATTCAAAACTTACATTCATTAAGAAATTAAATCATTACTATAATTTTAAACATATGTAGTAGCAAAACTATATTTTGGGTTTTAAATACAAAAATTAAACATTTTTCACCTCCATCCATCAATATTGAGAAGTTTGAAAAAATAAAAAGCTTTCTGAATTTCCGTTACATTTTACAACATATTATTTTTACCATAAGAGAATAGATCTTAGAATTATATGTGTGTGGCCACAAACATAAATTTCCAGGTGTCGGAGACCCGGGTTCGATTCCAGATGGGAGCTCATGTGGTTCCGATTCCAAGTTAATCAGTAGGTCCACGTCTCATATAACCTCGTTGCTGGATGGGACGTTAAACTCAAATTCAACTCAACTCAATAAATTTACAGACCTTTACAATTATTACTGGATCTTAGTGCTTTCATCCATTTGGAACATATTGAAAAGCACATAGTTCCTGATGTATTGAAAGTTAATTTCTAATCGGTAGTATAAGACATTGTAGATATTTGCAACTTTTCAAATCTGTTCTCCAAGTGGATTTGTATATAACCAACTGTCCTTTTTGAAGTTTAAAAAGTATCTTGAAAACTATTTTTATTTGTAAAAAATGTATAGTGATCGCTGTTGAACATTGCAATGGTCTCTCCAAGCAGCTTGATAAAAATTCAGCGTAGAATAACAACAAAAGTTGATCTCCTTACATGTAAAGAAAAAAAAAAAGGAAAAGTAGAAAAAGAACGAGAAGGAAGGAAGGAAGGAAAAGCTTGGTAAGATGAGTGTAGGGAGTCGCCGAATTATACTTCGCCCCGGGTGCCGGAATTTCTAAACGACGTCTCTGGACAAACTTACCAAATTTAATAGTGGTACCACGAGACGAGACAGGATGACGTTGTAGCTACCTTATCTGGTCTAGTGCAAACAGTCCTGTCTCGAAAATTATACGTCTGTCTCTCTAGAAGTAGCCGCTCGTTATCGAGACGATACACGGGAAATATCTTGTCCCATGCCATCACTAGTGTTACCACGAAACGAGACGAGACGAGACAGCTTACAAATATCAACTACTGTCTCGTCCTGAAGTATTACTAGTAATTAAGTGCATTACAAAACTCTTACCTCAACAAATGTTTACAGAGAAAAGTAAATATTTGATAGGAAAGTTTTGTTATGAAACAAGTACATAGAATGCAAAGATCAGTAATGCAAGTAGGTAGTGGTGCCATGAAACGAGACAATCATATAATTTTTGACTCGATATACGATGTAAAAATTGATTATTAATTCCCTAAATTAAATGGAGAGCATTGTTTATGCACGATTCTAAGAAATAGAATTTATGAAAAGCATTCTGTAAGCGCCAGTGAATATACAAGAAAATAATTAGGAAAATTTTCCAAACAGTAATGAAGAAGAATAATACAGATGCAAAAATGATAATTTTTCTTACTTTGATATCGTGATGAGTTTTAAACATATGTAGTAACTTAATGTTTTTTCACATACAAAGAACAAAAAGAGAACAATTACAAAAGTAAAAACAATGTTCTCCGAACGGGATTCCTGTTCCTGTGCTAAGTGACTGCGCTACTGATTTCGTACACTTTATACGTTTGTTCGATAACAAAACATGAATTTCATTATCATCGTGTTCCTCTTCGTCTCCTTTCATAGATATTTTTCACTGTTTTCTGTATTTATTTTCCTGTAATTCTTATGTCTGTATTGATATAAGAAATGTTGGAAACATTTGATTAAATGTTCAGTTTGTGAATACGAATCCACATTGTTGTTAATGTCAGTGACGTAGAGGTCTTAGTTATACGTTGAACTACAGAATTTCCTTCCAGTCTAGAAAAGTACCCCTTTCAAAAAAGTTGGTAACTTTCGTGTTTTCGGCCAAATAAAGATATTTTCCTTCTATTTTTTTTAATAATAGTTAACTTAAACATTGAAAACATGTTTGTTATTAACCTTTCCTGCTCTGAAAACCCTTCAAAATTTCGAACATATAATGAAAACGAAGATACTTTCGCAAACGTCATATTAAAAAAACGCGACATTTGTTTTGTTCACACTTGTAATGTCCACAAAGAGTGTAATGTTTAAGAATATAATTTTTGATTTCCTTCCTTTTCTTCATTTCAGCCCAGAAGGTAGCTGTCTCACCATGGAATAACTTGAAATAAATCAAGTCTAAATTGTGTACAAATGTGGTATGTTTTCCAAATTAACATAAATTTCGAAGATATCTTTTGCATAAAATATGCATTCTTTATCCAGTCAAATAGCTAGGAGAAGCTTACACTTATTTTTAGATGATTTTCCATTTCTTGCTTCTTAACCGTTTGTTTCCAGTTTCTCCTATAAGTTTAATCATACTATCATTAGTGTCTGTAACCGTTTTTCAGAGGATAAAGATAATATAACACTATAATAATGTCTACTAACATTGGGGTCTTCAACCCGAATACATCAGATTTTATCGTAGTATAATTGATTTCCGCGATCGGAATAGGCCACAAGTCCATCTTACCTAAGGGTGACTTACCTAAAGGCAACAAGTTAACGTATTATTTATCGCTATATTACAATGATTGCATGTGGGAAGGCACTACCGATAGAAGAACCCTATTAACTATTTAATTTATGATCATAAGAAATTATTTAAACCAATGTTTCATTAATACTAGTTTGTCATGAATAATTTTGTAATATTTCTATTACATAAATGTCGTACTAATGCGTACGATACTAACATTTAAGTTCTACGGAATCATCATATTCAGTTTATAGTTTCACAAACTAAAGAAACTTACCTACAAGATCCAGCATACTACGAATCACTCTCATGCGTAGTCTTGTTTTATTGATTATATATGTAACGTATGTACTTGCTGCCTCTCCAATCTGGGCTAATTCTGGCGAAGTTGACCTTAAAAATATATATATGAAGCAATTATAATTATTAAAGACGGATAGAGGTTTCATTGCGTTTTCAACGTAACAAATCTTCTGCAACAAATCACAATTGTAAGATAATTATTTGCTGATATATTAATGTGATTTACTTTCACCTAGAATAAATAATAATTCAGGACGCTATAAAAATCACGAGAAAATTTATTTTTGAATAACAAATCTAGTGCGCAAAATTACTAAATATCTCTTTCATGGAGCATTTTAGGCGATTCCAAAAGTCTCAACCAGTGCATGTCCCAAGAAGCACGTTTATTGGCCAAACTAAATAACGGTATATATTTCCACTGTAATACGTTTTCCATCTTTTTTTGTATTATGCGTGCGAGAGAGATAGTGGGGAGTTGTCCCTTATATTATTTAATTCATGGGTTGTAAATACGAACATTTTAAGTACAGATTAAAAACAACAAAATGTCCTATCTAGAAGCACATTAAGATGTGAGAGATGTAAGATGCTAATAGAAATCGTTTTCAGAATTTGTACCAAATTTTCAGAGAACTGTTTTCTTTTTTCGGAAATTGATAAGAGTAACGGCAACTCACTGAAAGTCCGGCATAATTTGAAACAATACTATGTTAATTTAATTTTGAACCCAAATTACCTAGAATACTTCATATTATAGTATTAAATGTTACATATGTATCATCTTCAATTTCTTTGATTTACAAATAATATATTATGCTTATATAAGTCCTCGTCCATGTAGAATCTTAAACAACATTTATTTTGTTACTAGTTACAATTTTAATAAGTTTATTAGACCAAACATAATTGTTAGTGCCCACAATAAATAGACTGACTTTTACCGAAGATCGTAGATGTATTTCGTAAAGTTTTGTTTTAAAAATGTCATAAAGAACTTCAGCTTTGGTCACATGACGATGTGTATGGAAAACATTTTGGATTGGTTACATTTAGCAGGGAGATATGAAAGGAAAATGACTTTTAATGTACTTTATACAATGTACTATCTTTATATCACAGGCTTGACTTTGTCATCACATGCATCTAAAAGTATTTTGCGATAAATGGCCTAACTGATAAATTATGATCAGCCCAATTATTAGAAAATCACCCACAAAATTGTTATCCTTTTATTTCAAGATTTGTTTAATGGTTCCAACCTAACTACAAGTACTATGATACGCAGTTAGCAATAGCATAAGTTAAGTAATATTTATTGAGTGTGATCTAACTCTATTACGTTTCAGTGGCCCTGCGTATCGTAGGCGCTACCGCCCTCGCCTTCGGTGCAAGCGGTCCCGGGTTCGATTCCCGGTGGGGCATTCGGTATAAAAAGAGTAACACGCTTTTTCAAGGACAGCCTCCATGATAGAGGAATTCGTGGATTTTCCTCATTCCCACCAGGCAAATTCCGGGGTGCTATCAAATCTATAGATCCCAGGCCGCTTCCTACCTTCCCCAATCCTTTCTTGTTTCCCTCTCTCCGGATAATGGTTTCACTTGGGGACGTCATCCTTCAAACTTGACTGGCTAAATGACCGTAATACCGAAACCCAGAAATGTAAAAAAAAAAAAAAGATCCTAAAACATCAAACACATTGCACTGTGCACGTACCAATTTTCGACATACTGACCTCATAATCAATCATTTCTTTTCCGAACTTATTAAATAATTGGAAAATCATTGGAGCTTCTAATAAACATAAACACCCGAAAAAAACAGAATTGGACTCCACTTTCTTTGAATTTGTGCTAAGTATATATATATATATATATATATATATATATATATATATCCTCACCGCATTATCAAGGCTCTATATTTGTATTTTACATTTAAAATTGCAACCGGGTGTTTCTTGTCCGATCATCACCCTTGTTGATCGCGCGCATAGTCATTCGAAGAACTGAAAAGGTACTCTATACACAAACAGTTTATGGTTGTGAACTCGGAAAGTCTGGTACTTCTGCTTGTCAAGGTCAAAAAGTGGGAGAAAAAAGGATATGTAGAATGTAAAGAGGGTGCAACAGTGACTGATACTTGTAAGAAACATATTCATTTGTAGTTCGGGCACATTCCGCCTGTAGCGCTACTGTGGCACAACGTATATTGTAACTGTATAACTTTGTACACCGCTAGTAGGTCTATTGGCTTATGTGACAACCGAAACTATGTTGTCAGCTCTGACTCCGATAAGGCACATTTGAGCTGCTTTTGTTTTCTTTTTTCTCCTTTGTCATTTGTAAGACGCCAAATATGTTGTTTTTAGTTGTTGCACGCGCTGAACGGGTTCCTGCGGAGCGAAGTATTTAAGAGTGTTGATACATATTCTTGTTTACGATAGAAATATGATAAGTACTTTGAATTATAATACGATTTTAAATTGGTTAAATGTTGAAAAAAATATGAAAATAAAGCTGTATTTCTAAATTTATATTAGTCGAAGACGTAGCTACTGACAGTGTTGATTACAGATTTTCTCGTTGAAGAATTTCCTTACACTAGAGGTGAAAAGCAGACGTCCATTTAGAGAGCCCCCTCCCCCACCTTTTCAGACTGAATCGGAAATGATCTCAATCGTTTCTACAGAAATGTGCAGACGTAATTTTCGTTTGTACACAATTAGGGGCGCCGCCAGAAAGAAAACAAAGTGGGGGGAAGGGTGTCTAAATGGTAGCCCCCTACCATGTCCAATTCAATTACAAATCGTCGCAATTGTTTGCATATCCTTTGTAGAGAAATGTGGGGCTAAATTTTCGTTTGTACACAATTAGGGGCGTCGCCAGAACGAAAACAAAGTGGAGGGCTGTCTATATGCTAGCCTTCCACCATGTCCAATTCAATTACAAATTCTCGTAATCGTTTGTACATCGTTTGTACAGAAATGTGCATGCGAAATATTCGTTTCTACACAATTAGGGGAATCGCCAGAACGAAAAAAAAAATATGGGGGCAGTCTAAATGGTAGCCTCCCACCATGTGTAATCCAATCACAAATAGTCGTAATCGTTTGTACATCGTTTGTACAGAAATGTGCAGGCGAAATGTTCGTTTGTACACAATTAATGGCGCCGCCAGAACGAAAACATGGTGGGGGATGTCTAAATGGTAGTCCTCCCACCATGTTCAATTCAACCACAAACTGTCACAATCTTTTGTACGTCTTTGTACATAAATGTGCAGCTGAAATGTTCGTTTGCACATAAATGGGTCGTCGCCAAAACGATAACAAACTGTGGGCTGTCTAATTGATAGCCCTCCTACTATATCGAATTCAACCGCAAACTGTCGCACTTGTTTGTACCTCTTTGTACTGAAATTTGCAGGAGAAATTTTCGTTTGTACACAATTAAGGGCACGTCAAAACGATAACAAAGTATAAGCTGCCTAATTGGTAGCACCTCCCTACGTCCAATTCAAAAGAAAATTATCTCAATCGTTTGTACATCGTTTGTACAGTAATGCGCAGGCGAAAGTTTTGTTTCTACGCTACCAGGGGCGTCGACAGAAGGAAAACAAAGGGGAGCTGTCTAAGTGCTAGCCCCACCATGTTCGATTGAACCACAAATTGTCGCGATCTTTTATACATCGTTTGTGCAGAAATGTGCAGGTAAAATTTTCGTTTGTACTATATAATATACGGATGTGAGTATTTTTAATATTTGACCTAGAATTGAAGAAAAAGGATAGGGATTGTAATTATTGTAATGATGTATATATCTCGGGATTGCTCAAAGTTAAAGATATGAAAGTTGTTATTTCGACTTCTCATTTCAAATGTTAAACCAGTGTATCGTGTTTTAAGGATTTTCGATACTTAACGTAGAAAGTAAGAAAGGGGGTGGGGCTACAGCTATGTATTACCGTTTTTGCTGTTTAGCGAACAACGTTAACCGGTTTGAATAATGGTTGCTGGGATTGAAAATGGTACCTATTACAGTAGTCGACAAAAAAATCTTTTTCTCTGGCACACGGAAGAAAACATCTGATTCTAATAGAACGTTTTACGTAGAATTCGAATCTGCCATCAGTTTTGCTCCACTGCCATCAGTTTTCCCATGACAGGGGGATTTTCGGGAAATTTCCCCTCAAATTTCTTTCTTTTTTTTTTACAATTTTCATACCTGTCTCTCCGGTACCTTAGATATATAAACGCACAAATTATATTGCATTTTAACTTGATTTATACTTATTAAGCCCTCTAAGTTCCATAAGAATAGCATTATTCTTTCTAGAGAAATAAACATATTTATATAAAAAAAATATGCTATGTGTACTGATCATTTTACCATATTCATTAGTGCAGATAAAATAACATATAACTTCCACGAAAATTACAATATAAGCACGGTTTACATCTCATCGGATTTGAAATAAAACATTTTCAATTATGTATACACCGTGTCACCATTTTATATTTACTTAATAAATAATATAAAAGAAGTGAGTGGTATCTTCTTAATAAATGTACCCTTATTTACCTCAACTAATATGTTTTAGTTCTCGACTTTCTTCTGTGTTTGGCTTCTGGAACATCTCTTTTGGGTGTCCAACATTAATCAGCAAGCATTTTTGTATCTCTTCTCCATGGAGGAAATGTCCTGATGAAAAGTTCCCCATACTCATCACTAACAGCACCACGGTTTTCAGGATAGAAATACAAGTGGGAGTCTAGAAAGTGAACTTTAAGGGACCTGTTGCAACCCATTTCTTTGAATGATTGCAAGAAATCACTCACAATTTCACGGTAATTTGGGGCTTTCTTGTTTCCTAAAAAATTCTTTGTTAAACATTTAAATGAACACGAAGCTGCTTTCTCAACCAGAGTTAAGAGATCCTCAAATTTTTGGTCACGAATCAAACATCTTATTTGGGGGTATACAAAAATCCCTAGCGTCACTAACCCGAGGAAATTTTTCCTTGAGGTAACAGAATCCTGCATTACTTTTCTCCATTGCCTTAACAAAGTTTTTGAAGAGCCCCAACTTTATGTGACAAGAAGGTAGAATTATCTAATCAGGACTCACCAGTGAGGAATAAACAGCATTCTTCTGTCCAGGAGTTAATACATGCGTTGGCCATTCCTTCTTGATGTAATGTTCCGCTTTGTTCCTGCTGCCCCATTCGCAGAGGAAACGACAATATTTCGTATAACCAAGCTGCAAACCCATTAACAAAGAAATAACTTTTAAATTACAGCAAACGGTCCACTTATATTTCTCATACTGAATTGTTTCTAACACTATTTCAATGTTTTCATAGGTTTCCTTCATATTAGTTGCATAAGCCAAAGGCACTGAAGAAATTTGCTGCTATTGTACAAAAGGACAGGCTTAAAACTAGTTTTGGAAGAGTCAATAAACAATCTCTACTCTGTACTTCTATATGTGCATGTCTAAGTGTATCCATCACAGCACAGACATTACTACAATACACTAAATCATTTTCTTGAGAATAATAGTTTTGAAACTCTGTATAAAGGTTTCGAAAAATACACACTTTAGTGTCACGATGGAGCAGATTCCAGCCTTTAAGTCTAGAAGCAAGAAGTTCTGTCTGTATCTGGGAGAGTTTTAAATCCCGTACGAGATCATTTAGTTCACCCTGAGTTATCAGATGGGGATCCAATGTAGATGTGCTTCCTACATAAGTAGGATCATCTTCTTCATTTGGAACTTCAATAGTTGCCTCAAGTACGTAATCCTCATTTACCGTAAGATGAGGAGGAAGTACTGGTACAGGTAATTCTGCACTGTGTGGAACTGGCCTAATTGCTGATGGCATATTAGGGTACTGTACTGTGTGGTTAGATTTACTGGTTATCTCTTATCTGTGTCATACAAAAGTAGCAGTCTGAACAATGATCTTTTGTTTCTCTCCAGATCATCGATACTGCGAAGTGCATGTTTCGTTCACCATTTGCCCACCCAGTCAGACGTTTCACGCAAGCACAACAAATGTAGTGATGAGTGAAATTCTTATCTTGGTCTCCTACACAGCAAGCAAAATATAACTGATAACACTTCTTCACAAGTGGAGTAAAACATTGACGTTGCGATTTAAATGTCAGCTCCCCACATACGTAACAGGAATTGTCCGTTTGATTTACACACTTCCTCGGCATCTTGTATTCTGTAAGGTATCACACACACATACACACAGGAATCTACACTCCACCAAATTCCCACAAAATCCCTCTAGAAATTCCCTTATACAAAAATGGCGACATGGTGTACACATCATTAAAGATATGTTTTGTTGGAAGTCCAATGAGGTATAAACCGTAATATATTGTAATTTTCGTGGAAATTGTGTTGAAGACCGAGCCGACCCGACCCGACCCGACAACTCGACCCAAATAACCCGACCCGACAATCCGACCCTATTGAATCGACCTGACAACCCGCCCCGAGTGACCCGTGACTCGAATTCACTGACCCGACCCGAGTGACCCGAGTGACCCGACCTGATTGACCCAACCCGACCCGAGCTGACCCGACCCGACCACTCGACCCGAGCTGACCCTACCCGACCCGTGACTCGAATTCACTGACCCGAACAGATGACCCGACCCGACCCGAGTGACCCAATTCATGATCCAACCCGATTGACCCGGCAGACAATCCGCCCCGAGTGACTCGACCCGACAACCCGACCCGAGCTGGCCCGATTGACGCGACCCGAGCTGACCCGAGTTGACTCGAGTGACCCGACCCAAGGAGGTTCGAGGTAACCTAACCCGACAACCGACCCGAGTGACCTGATCTTACAATCTAACCAGTTTAAGAGAACTAGAACACGAGACAGAAAAAAATGCTAGTCAATTCGTATGCATAAACCATTGTTTCGGCTTTTTCATTTGTAGTATAATTATTCTCCTCCTCCTCCTCCTCCTCAATGTTCTGCCATTAACCCTAGAAAGGTAAACTTCACTATCAACTCATTAAAGGTAAACATACGTAATATTTACGTACACACTAAATAATGATCTATAAATATACGATTCATATAGAAACTATTATTGCTGCTTTGCTCAAGGTTCCAAAATTGAAGTTTTATTGTTTAGATAGTATTACAGCAGAACTATTATCCAGGGCCGTAATTTGTGTTGGCAGGGGAGACAACTGCAACCTATTGAAGGTCCCCGCCGTTATATTATTATGATACCTACATGAAATTATAAATGAAGCATCAAACAGGTTCCCTACATTACATAAACAAAATACTGTACAAAAGGTAAATAATACAAAAATGAGTTGTACGTCCATTTCAGTAAAAAAAATCTACTATTAGGGGCCCTAGAAATAATTTTTATTCGTATCTACTTGAGAGTTGTCAATATTGTCCCCTTAATTAATTTGTCATGTATGGAACGTGCCCAGGGGCATAAGTAACCGCCCCGCAGACCTTGCCGTATGGGAGTGCCCACAGGCTTTGGGGGGCCCATAAAGAGTAAGAGAGAAAGGAAAGAGAGGGGGCCCAAGAACTAGAAAAACATCTTTTTCTAGGGGGCCCAAATACGCGTATTAATGCTTGCACCCCAGAAAAAATCTAAGTTACGGTGCTGCTATTATCGTAAATCTTTTAGAAATACATAGAAGAAGAGCAAAATAAACATTATTAACAAACGTCTGAGAAAGTCTAGATATATCACTGATTATTTTTGTTACTGGGAAATATTGAATTCATATTGAATAGTTCTTTCACATTACATGTGAGATTGGTTCGTAAATCACACACAGTTATGACATATTTTGATCTGATGTTTACCACATACTGGCTTATATCAGTTACGGCAATGTTCCTTCTTGGGATCTTCCCACTTGAATCTGTCATTGGATTTGTCTTCCAAGGAAAACCATTCTTTCCTAGCAATTCAGTAGCACCCCTAACTTTCACTTGCCTTTCGTCAAATGGAAGTTCACTTGCCTTCTCATCTCTAAAATATACTGCCTCTCTGTCTGATTTTATCCAGATTCTTCTCTTGAATGCGTGGCGAGACTGCTATTTTCGTTTTTACCACATGTGGAAACTATCGACTTCTTTGGTTGACTTTGAGGTTTCCCATTCAACAGTTCAAATTGCTGACACCAAATGTTGTTCAATATCACTTTCACTCGGATAGTAATCTGAATCTTTGTCGAAGTCATCTGCTTCTTCTTCTGATCTCACATCAAATTCAGCATTATCTTCCTCCATTTCTGAATCTGAGGTTCCTCTAATATCCGTAAAAATCGCTTCCTCGCTATTTATTGCACCACATTCGTTCACTTTTGTAGTAATAACTAATTCTTTACGAATGACAATGGTCCATTGATGGTAAACATATTTAAAAAATGCGTGCAAGAAAACTAACGTTAAAGGTAAACACACGCTAAACTTACGTGTAAGATTTTACGTTAAAAGGTAAACACACGCCAAATTTACGTATAAGGTTCTACACTCAATCATTTGGTACAGAGAACATAACACCGACAAGTAATTAACGTCGGAACTTCAAGCCAACTAACCCGCGATAGCATATCTAGAGTTTTGTATTTCTAAAAGGAGTTCCTGCTAAGTCACATTAGTGTTTCCAACTCGTACACGTAAAATTTACGTAGTTTACCTTTCTCGGGTTAATGACTGGCCAGTTTCCTTGAACTAGGTAAGAAGTTTTTCCATTTTTGCGATTTCTCGCTAATATCTTCCTCGCAACCCAACATGGTGTACCTCCCTCCTTATTACAATCTATCAATTGCAACCATCTTACACACTCTCGCTCTCCTGATATCAACCCCTTTACTACATTTCTCAGAATGCAATCCCTTAGCAAGATAGAAACTTGTGATCCGTCCATTTTTTCACTTCCTTATATCGTCCAATATTGCTCTCGTCTCTTGCATTTTTTCAGCATTTCCTAATTCGTTTCCCTCCCTACCCTGCTAATCTTCTCTATTTTCCTCCACATCCAAATTTCCAAGGTTAAAATTTAGGCAATCAACTTCGAAAGTCAAAATAAAATTTAAAGTTCTGAAGACAACGTGATTTTCAAGTGAGGAATGTATCTATATAGAACTTCTTTTATTATTTTTTGCTGTATAATAATCAAAAATCTCATCACGTTAAAATTCCGATTTTTCTATTTAAAAACAGCGTTGCTGTCTGATAGAATCATAAGGAACTAATTGCACTGAAACATCACTCTGTAGGAAATTAACTTTTCATTTTTTCTTGATTAATTTATCTAGACGATATTTGCAATTTCTGGACAGAGTGTTGACAGATGATGGGAAGTGGGCCCTGTACGAAGCTCCACGGCGCCGTCGTCGTTGGTTAGTATCCCATGAATCAGTTCAAGAACAGCCCAAGCCAGCACTACACCAGAATAAGGTTCTCCTGTGCATTTTGTGGACTGCTCGCGGAATCGTCCATCGGGAACTGCCACCAGCTGGTCAGAGCATCAATGCAACTTTGTACTGTCACTCTCTGGATCCAGCACTTCTGAATCGCAAAAGAGTTCTCCTGTTACAAGGCAACGCTAAGCCTCACGTGGGCAAGATGACCCAGGACACCATACTACGCCTTGGATGGGAATCACTATTGGATCCGCCATACTCCACGGACATTCTACCGTCCGATTATCACCTGTTCCATTCCTTGGACAATCACCTTAGAGAACGCCAGTTCAAATCGCTAGTAGAGGTTCAATATGCACTTGATACCTTCTTCGCTTCACGTTCCAACAAGTTCGACTGCGATGGAATTTATAGCTTTCCCGAACGTTGGCAGAAGGTCGTCGATGCTGATGGGGAATATTTTCGATATTCCAGGTAGGTCTTAGGTTACATATCAATCTTCGAAGGTGTTACTGAAAAGGCAGCGGAACTTTCTTCATCACTCTTAAAATGATAATAATAATAATAATAATAATAATAATAATAATAATAATAATAATAATAATAATAATAATAATAATAATAATAATAATAATAATAATAATAATAATAATAATGTTGTGAAGTATCTGTCTATTGGAAATGAAGTGACTGTGTATTTGATATAAAGAAACATGAAATTTTGAAAACTTTGAAAGAAAACTTTGTTTAGAAGTGTACATTCTCAGACACATGTTGTAAATGCACATTTGTTAAATAAACTCGACTAGCTTCCTTCCTTTCCGCATACCTTCGAGCACAGCCTAATACTTCCCGATTAGGTCATCATTCTTGAATTGATCAAAACCACGAGGAACAGAACTACATGGGGTATTCAACACACGATTGGGACAGGTGCAGGATCATCGGAGAGAAGCGGATCCCACCATTGGAGGACCACCGACTCCACAAGACAAAGAGTACCATTCTGACGGTTCATCGCCGCAGACACCTTTAAGTTTGTCAACAGAGTAGTAGAATGAAGAGTAGAAGGACACTATCGTAAGACGATTATCGACACCCCTTGCAGACCAAAAGGATTAAGATTCAGATGTTGACTGTCTTCAGCTAATCCAGACTTCTCCAGATATTCATCATTCCAGATGACCAGGACGACGCCAGTCTCGATGGATCTATCAAGCTAGTGCTCATTCCTATTCTTTAATTACAACCTTTCTCTTTCTGTCACCCTTTCCCCTTACTAGTCATTTTTTAAATAAGAAACATTTGAATTTTATTTAAATTCAACCACAGTTTCACAGTTAAGTACCGTGTTGTGCATCAGTTCCATCCCCATTTGGTTGCATTTATTTGTTTCATATTCTGAGCTATAACTGATGACACAGCACCGGCACATGATGGAGATGCTGTGAGGCTTACGCCTTTGTTACGATCCTAAAATTTCGATAAATTACTATTCTAAATTTTCGGTAGATGCTTTAAGATCCCAAATTTTGAGTAGTTTTTACTGTGTAATTTTAGTTTGTCGACAGAAATTAAGTAGAGTTATTTTTAACCCATCCGCCCACCCTCGCTACGTTTATTTATTTGCTCTGTTAGAGTAAATTTTTGTTTTGTTGCATTTTAATCGAATGATAAGTGGGTGAGAAGAGAAAATTTTGCCAAGTTGTTATATTTTGTTTTTCTTTGTGGTGTTGGATATATATATATATACATAGTAGTATAAGATATTTCTCTCAAGTGTGATTTTGAAAATAGATATAATGGAGAATACTAGTGTTATGTCTTCTGCTATAGATCGTTTAGTAGAACCTCCAAATTTTCCGGCAAATTGAACGAGTCAGTTCAATCATTTTTTAGTCATTTTGAGGATTTTTCTGTCCTTCATAACCTACGTGATGTACAGAAACGTCATTTGTTGCAGTATTGTTTAGAAAATGGGGCTAGTGCTTATCTGCTAACTTTACAATCAACCGCAGAATATGATAATCTCATGTATGTTCAAATTAAGAAGAAATTAATAGAGGCTTATGAAGACAATATAGTTTCGCAAGTTTTAGAGCAAGACATGAGAAATAGAGAACAGTTACATTCTGGATCTGTTTTAGATTACATTTTTCATAAGTGGAAATTAATACTCGAGTACGATCCGAAGATGTAAGTGACCGAACAAATTAACTTGATAATCGATGGGTTATTGCCTTCATTTTATTCTGTAGTTGTAAGAAAATCGTATTGAGTTAGCAAAGTCTTTAGGTCTAGAGGAGAGAGTTAATGTTCTTGTCAGCATGCGTAGTCAGCAATTGAAGTCCTTGGCAATAACAAACGAATACAATATACATCCTGTTAGTAATAATGCTATACAGCAAAAAGAAAATACTTTAGATGTTAATATTCAGAACGAAAATGAAATTGTAAGTCAGCCTGAAAAAAATACATTGATAGCTCAGTTAGACGGTATCAAAGTCCAGTTACAAGATCTGGTGCAAAGAACTGCGCTCGCAAAAGTTTCTCACGCACACAAAGGAAAATCTGTGTGTATACAATCTTATGAGCATTCGCGTTTGGAGCGAAGAAATCCATCCAATGCATCCTTCTTTCATTCGTTGCCTCCTGCTTCTGTCAATGCAGTCAATGTAAATGAGAATGTTAAATCGAATAATAGGAATAGAGTAGACAAAAATATGTGTAATAATGTTAGAAATAGTAAGCGATATTGTGTTCCTATTCAATATGAAGCTGATTTGCCTCATGTTAAAGCATATATTGATAATAAGCCGCATTTATTTCTATTGGTTTCAGGCAGCACTGTTAGCATAATTTCTGGTAATAGTTTAAGTAATAAGCATAAAATACTCAAAGGAACTACTTTTATCCGTGGTATCACAGGAAATTCTCAAGGAAGTGATCAAATCGCTTCAGTTAAATTTAAGTTAGGAGGACAGTATTTTACGCATCATTTTAGAGTGTATAAAAATTTTCCGTATAATAGCATAATTGGCCAAGATTTTTTAAAAAGTCATCTTGCAATGGTTGATCACAATAAGAATTCTTTTAGTTTTGTTAAATTTGGTATTCCTCCAAAAGTTGAATTGCCGCCATATGAATCATTTGATGAAATTTCTAACCATATAGCAAAATTATACAAACCTCAATTTTTAGTGGCTCGCTCTGTTGTTTTGCCTCCTAATTCAAGTGTTCAAGTTACATTAAAAAAAGTAAATGATCTTGCAGGAAATCGCAATTTATTAGTTCCCAATGAGTTAATAGATACGCAGGCAGAAATTTTTGTGCGTAAATCAGTTTTAGACGAAATTCATCCAGTAATTTCAGTGATTAATCCTACCAAAAGTAAACTTTACTTGAAAAAAGATGTTGTTTTGGGTTCTGCCGAAAATGTTATCAGTAATACCAACTTCAAAAAACAAAATACCACTAATAATAAGGTTCATCAAGTAAATGCAGTAGATACGAAATCTTTTCCTGAAGGTTATGATAAATATAGAGTAAATGTTAACCCTGAATTGTTGTCACATCAACAACAGCAATTATATGATTTAGTAGAGGAATTTTATTCTAGTTTTTCTTGGAATGAATTTGATTATGGTTGTGCTAAGGGATATAAACATAAAATTGAATTAGTAGACAATATTCCAGTAAATCGACCCCAATTTTCGATACCATTTTATCTACGGGATGAGATCAAAAAACAAGTAGATATTTTATTGAAAAGAAAGATCATTGACTCTAGTATTAGTCCGTACAATTCTCCGGTAATGCTTGTTAAAAAGAAGAATGGACAGTATAGATTTGTACAAGACGCCCGTTATATTAACCAGAAAATGGTTTCTGACAGTTATCCGGTTCCTCCTATCCAGGATATTTTGACTAATTTGGCAGGACGCAAATATCTATGTTCTAGCGACGTTTTTGGAGCATTTTTAATATTCCCCTCACTGAAGAATCAAAACCTATTAAAGCTTTTTCGATTCCGAATCTTGGATCGTACCATTTTAATTTTCTTCCTCAGGGTTTCAAGACATTTACTAGCGGTATGAACAGATTAGTGGAACTCACCTTAGAAGGTCTTCCACAAGATAAAACATTTGCTTATGTTGACGATTATTTTTGGTCTAGTGATAGTTCTGATGAAATCGTGCAGTTAACTCGTATGTTGCTTCAAAGAATAAAAGAAATTGGTTTAAAGCTTTCCCAAAAAAAAAAAACAAAATTGGGATATTTTTCATTAGATGTTTTAGGTCATACTGTTAGTAAGGATGGTTTGTCTATTTCGAAACGAATAATTAACTCAATCTCCAACTATCAACGTCCCAAAACAAAGAAACAGGTCAAAAGTGTTTTAGGATTGGCTTCTTTTGTTCGTTCGTATTTACCTAATTTTAGTCAATTAGCAGAAGCATTACTTTCTTTGTTGAAAAAAGACGCTCCTTTTCGTTGGAAGGACGCACAGGAGACAGCATTCAATAATATCAAACTAGCCATCATTTCAGCACCTTGTCTCATGAGATACAAGCCTGATTATCCTCTGTATCTCTACTTTGATGCTAGCAAACTCACTCTTTCTGGACTAGTCAAACAACCTCAAAATTCACCTGACGACACAAATCTAGTTCCCATTAGTTATTGTAGTCGTGCAACGTCTCCTGGCGAGAGAAAATTACACCCATATCAGCTTGAATTACTAGCATTATTGTACTCATTACGTTCATTTAGGTATTTTCTTTTGGGACGTCATTTTTATTTGAAGACAGATTGTCATAGTTTGATTTATTTGAAGCAAACAAAGAATGTAAGTAAAATTTCTAGATGGTTGAGTGAAATCGAATCGTACAATTTCACTATTTCACATATCAGTGGCTCCAGTAACGTAGAGGCAGACGCCATTTCACGATTTTGTAACCCCCCTAGAGATTTGGAAGACGAGGAAAAGAATCAAGAAGATCCGAAAATTTTGTTTACTCAGACCACAAATTCATTTTCAATTTTAAATGAGCCAAATCTGGCAACAGAACAGCGTAAAGATCCGTTTTTTAAAGTTTTTTTTTCTTGGTTGGAACAGAAAGAAAATAGAAATCCTAAAATAGAACGCCAAGCATTATATTTTACTATTTAGGATGGAATTTTGTATAGAAAGCAGAAAACTTCTCAAGGTATAAAATTTTTAGTTGCAGTTCCTACTTCTTTGGGTTATAAAGTTTTTAATGCTTGTCACACGTCTGCATTGGGATCATCTCATTCTGGTTATTCTAAAACCTATGATATGTTAGTAAAAACAGTGTATTTTCCCAACATGAAGAAATATATATATCAGAAGTGTAAAGAATGTACGATATGTCAAGTATCGAAATCGAAAATTGGTTCTCCGTATGGCACTTTGCTTACTTATCCCTCCGTTCCCCCTTCTATCGCATCCACATAGATGTAGCTGGGAATTATTCCCCCAATAATATGTTAAATCACAAATATATGATAGTTGTAGTAGACAGTTGTACTAGATACATAATTGCAGATTCCCTTTCTGATGTTACAGCAAGCAATTTGGCTTCATTTCTTTATCACAAAGTAATTTTAAAGTTTGGAAATGAAATTGTCTTAGACAAAGGCAGTGCATTCACTAGTAGACTATTTAAAGAATTATGTGCTATGATTGGTGCTAACATGCGTTTTGTAAATGTACATGGGCATTACAGTAATGGTGTTTGTGAAGTTAGTATTAGGAACATAGAACAACGATTGAAACCAGTTTTATGTGACAAAGATTTAGGAGAATGGATTGACTTATTACAACCGATAGTTTTTTCGCTTAACGTCACCAAGAATTTATCGTCTCAAATTTCACCATTTGAATGTCTTTTTGGTTTCAAACCTAGGTTACTTCACCAGGCAATTTTAAATACCCCGTGTCGATATGAAGAAAATGCCGTTCGTTTACAGCAATTACAAGAGATTAGAGATAAAGCGCAAGAAAATCTTTACAAACGTCATAAAACGGCGACAAAATTTTTGACAAGAGACATACGAAACCTGCTTTTAAAGAAGGAGAAAAAGTTTGGATTTTAGACACCACAAGAAAGAAAGGTCACGCCAAAGCATTTAGCGGAAAGTTTATTGGTCAAGGAACCAATTGAACGTGTGGAAAATCCAAATCCATATTTTGTTAAGTATAAGACCGCCCGAGGATCTTACAAGATAGACAGCATAGCAGTCCAGAGATTGAAGAAGTTTTATGAGAAGGAAAACCCGGAAGAGGAAGACCACCTTGAAGACTCTGACGAAGACATGCCTATCAACGTCTGCACGGAAAACCATACGATGAAAAACAAAAAGACGAGATGCGAAGACCATCAAGAACCACCAACTGAAGAGATCTTCAACCCCAGGAAACAATGTTTGGAAGAAGAAATTTGCATCCCTTCTCTTCATATTAAGGATGTTGTGATTGCCGAAAATCTACCAACTTGGACAACTATAGGAAAGAATTCTACAGAAGAAAAACCGAAATTTGCCTGTAATACTGCCATCAATCAGAATATTAGTATTTATAAAGGTAACATAGTGGACATAAAAGCAGATGCCTTAGTAAATCCAACGAATGAAACCTTAACTCCTTTAGGTGGTGCAGATAAAGCCATTCAAGACGCAGCTGGATCTGAATTTTAGAATAATATTTGACCATATCATCACTGAAGCCAGGAGAAGCGAAGATTGCCAATGGTTATCGTTTACCTGCTAATTATGTAATTATGACATGTGGACCACGGAATTCAGACAAGAAGATTTTACGAGAAACGTACAAAAATTGTTTTAAAGTAATGTTGGAGAGTGACCTATCTACAATTGTATTACCTAACATTTCAACTGGAGCATTTAAATTTCCGAAGTTAGAAGCTGCCAAAATTGCCTTGGCTACAACAAGAATATTTTTAGAAGAACATCTTGATGACGTAAACCGTGTCGTATTTTGTGTTTATGATAGAGAGAATTGGGACATTTATCAGTGATTACTCCCTATATATTTTCCCATTGATCAAGAATCTGTTAGTCCGTCTGTCCGCACGTAACTTGTATATCGATTACTTTTCTTGAAGATTGGATTCTGCATAGGAACACCTTGCAGATGGTCGATGAACTTTCTTTTAGCACTGGCCATGCTTAGAAGTTAGATTATCTTGGTTTTGAATTGTGTATCCAAATCCACCGGTGGAAAACTTCGAAAACTTAGAAAACTTTGAAACTTGGAACACTTCGAAAATTTGGAATACTTCGAATTTTGGAACACGTTGGTATCTTCAAGAATTGTACCATTTCATTTGGTTTGACAGCGTATCACTACAGAAGTTTCTTACTTTTATTTTTTTTAAATGTGAGTATGTGAAGAATGAAGAAAATCAACGACACGCGTATGGATAGTTACTTCGATGGATATATTAAGAAGATGTAAGAAGTTTGAAGTCAAGATTGCAAGAACCAAGCTCCATCCCTTTAGATGTCTAGGATTCGATGCCATGATTGATGTCCAGCATTCGATGCCCGAAGAGGACAATATTTAAGAAGAAAGAAGATGAAGATAAGACTTAGGGTTATATGTTAGTTAGGGTTGTAGGTTATATGTGGTGAATAGTTCTGAATTCATATAGTTTGATTACAGCCAGTATATGGGGCTATAACCATATCTTGGAATTCTTTTCCAGTCTACGGACGCTTTAAGCTTAAATAACTTAAAGCTCATTTTTCTCAAACTGAAATCAGTACCCTTCTTGTGCAGTCTAACTTTACTATCTTTGGTTAGCTAGATAGTATTACACCGTTTTTTTTTTCTTTTCGCGTATTAGTCACGTTTGATTTTGAAGTTATTTTCTGCATTAGAGGATCATACATATATATATAGAGGTCTACATTGGATTATGAAATATTTATTTATTTGATTATGATTTTATTTTATTATACGTATCTAAGTTTTGATAATCTGTGCTAGTGATAATTAAATTTAGTATTATTCCTACCTTTCACTTCCCTTCCCTGAGCACTAACGGAACTCCAAATTAACGTTTTAAAACACATGTCACTCACAATGATATTGTGCAAGCACTAATGTTTATTTTTCTTTTTCTTATTTTCCATCTTCCCAGAGACGCTGTCACCATATCTTCAGGTTACCTAGTAAACTATATGAACTGTCTCAGGAACGCACACTCAGCATTTTGCAGTTTGTGGTCAAGGATTAATTCAAAACATACATATGTTACACAAAGAACTCTCTAACCTTTAACAAACATTTTTTTGGACTTTCTTCAATATTTTTTTCTTTTATTTTTCTACTACGGAAAATTAAAATTTTCGTGTATTTTAGTTACGAGGAGGGGGTGTGAAGTATCTGTTTATTGGAAATGAAGTGACTGTGTATTTGATATAAAGAAACATGAACTTTTGAAAACTTTTAATGAAAACTTTGTTTAGAAGTGTACATTCTCAGACACATGTTGTAAATGCAGATTTGTTAAATAAACTCGACTAGCTTCCTTCTTTCCTTTCCGCATACCTTCGAGCACAGCCTAATATTTCCCGATTAGGTCATCATTCTTGAATTGTTGTCACCAGAGTAGTAGAATGAAGATGTAGAAGGACACTATCGTAAGACGATTATCGACACCCCTTGCAGACCAAAAGGATTAAGATTCAGATGTTGACTGTCTTCAGCTAATCCAGACTTCTCCAGATATTCATCATTCCAGATGACCAGTCCGACGCCAGTCTCGATGGATCTATCAGGCTAGTGCTCATTCCTATTCTTTAATTACAACCTTTCTATTTCTCACAATTTCCCCTTACTAGTCATTCTTTAAATTAGAAACATTTGAATTTTATTTAAATTCAACCACAGTTTCACAGTTAAGTACCGTGTTGTGCATCAGTTCCATCCCCATTTGGTTGCATTTATTTGTTTCATATTCTGAGCTATAACTGATGACACAGCACCGGCACAATGTGTCCTGCCCAAAGTCAGATGTTTGACCCGAAGATCCATGGGTATTGATTCCTGCTGGTACCAAGTAAGTTTCGTGGTGGACAAACACCGTGTCCATGGGTTTTCTCGGTGTTCTCCCACTTCCTCCCACTTTCTTCATTCATCCACTTGAATTATTTCTCATCATCACTGTCTCTCTTAGCGTTGGTGCATAACGTGGGACATTAACTAGATATTTCCTTTCAATTTCACTTAATGTGACATATAACTTGACATAGAAACGCAGAAAAGAAAAAAAATCAGTAGTAATATTACAATGATTACAATGTCAATTAGTTAATATAGGGTTAATTTAAAATTTTATTACTATTTCAGAGACAATTAGTTACAATTATAATTCATTCACCAACTTCGAATTGAATTCTACAACAAAGCTTCTTATAGTATTTCAAAATAAGTGAAAAATATGAAAACCCGACCCGAGTGACCCGACTCGAGTTGACCCGACTAACCAGAACCGACTTGACCCGTAACCCGAACGTTTGAGGGAACTATCATAGGGGTACAATTTACAGTAAAATTTATTTTGTGTGGTTTAGCGTACTTTAAGGCTACCATATTTTTTGAAAACAGAAAAAACGGGACATCTTACAAATTAGTAGTAAATATTGCATTTTGTATTAATTTTATCTTTCGAATTTTACTACAGCATCCAACTAATTACACAACTTAAAATAATGTATTAATATAGTCGAAACTTAATCAACAGTGCTAAAATTATTATAGAAGCTAGAAGCTGTTATACTGTATAAACGCAATCAGTGAACATACGATATTTAGGCAAAAATTATATTTTCAATATTATTACACATACCACCTCACATGGTCTACATGTCTATAAAGAAAAAAAAATCCAGATTTACGAAGTTATTTCTAAATTTCAATAGACTGATTTATTTTTGCTAACCTAAAATGCGAACTAAAAGAAAGCAATTTGCATAATTGTTTTTCTGAAGCAGAAAAAAATGTGTTTTCGGGGCTGGTCCGCAACGTCACAAGAATTTGTTGACCCCTCGGGGTATACATTCTTACTTTTCGTGATAAGAGTGCCAGTTAGGAGGATTTAAACATTGCATGTTATATTCGGGGAAGCAGCGATTGGAATAATAATAATTAGATTGAAATTGATCCTATTGTATTGTCGGAATCAAAAGCAAAAGGAATAAGTCGATTTTATTATCTTTTCAGAACTTTTGATATGTAATTATTAGAAAAAAAGGACAAAAAGGAACATTTCTGCACAGCGGGACACATTTTAAGAAACCGGGACGTATGGTAGCCTTACATACTTATTTGCATGCGGAGTGTCAGTACGGAGCCACTACGTAGCAGAGTAGAAACAAAACCTTGTAAATAGGTTGACAACTCAGGAACACAAAATTACCAGCACACCCTCAAAATTCTGTAAAAATGAGAAACTGAAGACAATATTGATCGTTATTATATTTACATGCATTTACCACTTCTTTAAAATTATCGAGGCAGATGAATAATACTGGATATTAATCTTTACGTAACAATTGTTGATTCCTAAAATGAAATTTACTCCATAAACTTACACTTCAAACAAAGGAAATTGCTTTAAAAAGCCATTTTCTCCTCTCAATAAATGTATAAAATTCTGTTACAATAAAATCTAAGTGTTATCAAATTTCGTATGTTAACTAAATAAAAAAACTGCCATACATTAAAAAACATATCGATAATGTATAATACAACGGAAATTTGTGTTTGTAAATGCACTGTTGAAAAAAATTCGATGTTCAATGTTATATTCTGGATTGCAGATTCCAAAATACCGCTAATAAGAAGTTTGTACCGGTCAGCGGCCTTAATCAAAATCACAGCAATATTTCCAGCCAGGCCGGTGAAATACCGGCCAGTTAGCAACCCTACTCGTAAATCAGAATGCTGAATGCACTAAAACACTTCACCATGCATTCCATAGTTTCTGCAAAATGAGTTTAATGAAGATGTTCAAATAAAACAAGATACTGTGTTATAATTTACCCTTTAACAGTCTACTTTGTCAATTTGTTGTATCTTCCACTTATCAATTTCCTGTACGAGATGAAAATAACGGTTTCTTCGCAAATTAGAAAGAAAAAATACATTTTCCTCATAAGTATTCAGCTCACGTAAGAAATAATGAATAAGTTTAATAATAAGAGCCGAGGAGTGATAACTAACGTAGCAATAATGATTGTAAGTATAAATATAAATATAGAAAACACTTATTCCATCATCGTCAGAATAAGACGAATGTAGTGAATCACACGATAGTGTGAACATACCAATCGACACAATAGTGTGTACAAAGTCTTGTTAGAAAAATACTCCATCGTATTTGACACATTTGTTTAATGTTTCTACCATTTAGACGGTCCCCCACATTGTTTTCGTTCTGGCAGCGTCCTTAGTTGTGTACAAACGAAAATTTGGCCTGCACATTTCTGTAGAAACGATATACAAAAGATTGCGACAATTTGTGATTGAATTGGACATGATAGGGGCTAACAGTTAGACAGTACCTACTTGGTTTTCGTTCTGGCGAGGCCCTAATTATGTACAAAAGAACATATCCCTGCACGTTTCCGAACAAACGATGTACAAACAAATGCTACAATTTGTGATTGCATTGGACGTGATGGGGGCTAACATTTAAAAAGCCCCTCACTTT
The DNA here is from genome assembly GCF_964235325.1 of Thermobia domestica. NCBI lineage: Eukaryota > Metazoa > Arthropoda > Insecta > Zygentoma > Lepismatidae > Thermobia > Thermobia domestica. The sequence goes on from NC_137460.1 coordinate 131,699,532, forward strand.
GTTTTCTTTCTGGCGGCGCCCCTAATTGTGTACAAACGAAACTTTCGCCCGCACATTTCTGTACAAACGATGTACAAAGGATTGCGACAGTTTGTGATTGAATTGGACATGGTGGGAAGCTACCGCTTAGACAGACACCACATTGTTTTCGTTCTGGGGGCACCCCTAATTAAGTACAAAAGAAAATTTTGCCTGCACATGTCTGACAAACGACGTACAAACGATTGCGACTATTTGCGATTGAATTCGACATGGTGGGGGCTACCATTTACACAGACCCCACTTAGTTTTCGTTCTGGCGGCGCCCCTAATTATGTACAAACGAAAATTTCAACTGCACATTTCTGTACAAACGATGTACAAATGATTTCGACAATTTGTGCTTGAATTCGACATGGTGGAGGTACCGCTTAGGCAGACCCCACTTTGTTTCCTTTCTGGTGGCGCCCCTAATTATTTACAAACGAAAATTTACCCTACACATTTCTGTACAAACGACGTACAAACGTTTGCGACTATTTGTGATTGAATTGGACATGGTGGGGGCTACCTCTTCGACCCCATTTTTTCGTTCTGGCGGCGAACCTAATTGTGTACTGTGAAGTAACTGTCTATTGGAAATGAAGTGACTGTGTATTAGAAGTAACTGTGAATTTAATTCATTAAATTCGATTATTAATTAAATTACTTTATCAACGAAAGATACATGAACTTTTGAAAACTCATTGAAAGAAAACTTTGATTAGAAGTGTACATTCTCAGACACATGTTGTAAATGCATATTTGTTAAATAAACTCGACTAGCTTCCTTTTTTTCTTTCCGCATACCTTCAATCACAGCCTGATACTTCCCGATTCTTTGAACTCCAAAGTCATCATTCTTCAGCGACACAAAACTAAGGAGGACACAACAACAAGGGGTATTTATTCGGCACACGATCAAGATAGGTGCGGGATCATCGGTGACAGACAGATCCCACCATTGGAGGACGACCGACTCCATCAGTCAAGAGTACCATTCTGTCGGTTCATCGCCGCAGACACCTTTAAGTTTGTTAGCAGACTAGTAGAATGAAGATGTGGGAAAATATCATTGGAAACGCATGAAGACAAGAGAACTCGACGCCCCTTGCAGATCAACAGGATATAGATCCAGGTGTTCACTGTCTCCAGCTATCCAGGCTGCTCCAAGGGAAAACATTCATCATCCGAGATGACTAGGACGACGCCAGTCTCGATGGATCTATCAGGCTAGTGCTCATCCTTTATCTTTTAATCACAATCTTTCTCTCTCTCTTACCCTTTCACTACTAGTCATTTTCAAAATTAGAAACATTTTAATTTTATTTAAATTCAACCATAATTTTACAGTTAAATACCGTGTTGTGCATCAGTTCCATCCCCAATTGTTACATTATTTTATGAGTATTTTAGAGATTATTTTGAGCTACAACTGATGGCACAGCACCGGCACAGTACAAACAAAAATTTGGCCTGCACTTTCTGTACAAACGATGTAGAAACAATTGCGACGATTTGTGATTGAACTGGACATGTTGGGGGGCTACCATTTGGACCTCCCTCCACTTTTTTCGTTCTGACGGCGCCCCTAATTGTGTACAAACGAAAATTGCGTTTGCACATTTTTGTACAAACGATGTACAAACGATTGCAAAGATTTGTGATTGAACTGGACATGTTGGGGGCTACCATTTGGACCTCCCTCCACTTTTTTCGTTCTGACGGCGTCCCTAATTGTGTACAAACGAAAATTGCTTTTGCACATTTTTGTACAAACGATGTACAAACGATTGCGAAGATTAGTGGTTGAATTTGACATGGTTGGGTGGCTACCATTTGGAGAGCCCCCTAGTTTGTTTTCGTTCTATTGGCGCCTCTAATTGTGTACAGACGAAAATTTCGCTTGCACATTTCTGTACGAACAGTATACAAACGATTGAGACCATTTCCGATTGAGTCTTGAATGGCGGGGCTGTCTAACTGGACGTGAAAAGCAGTACTGCAAAAATAAATGTAATTTATATTGAGCACCATAGGAGGCAATGCTAATTTCAGATTTTGAAGGGCGGGGGAATTGAATAAACGATGGCTGAAGATATTACTGTGAAAATTAGAGTAACTCAGCTTGTGACGCTCGTGAAATGCCATTGAGGGAATTTCGAAGCTTTAGTCCCAAGAGCCACCTCTATAATCATCACTGACTGCAATTTCAATAATTTGTTTTATGATTTTAAGTCCGTGTTCAAATCCTTTCCCTCCCTCTCCAACTGGATACTTGATACTTTTTCTATTTCAAAGTTTTGTGATAGTTTTCTGCCAAAACCTTGAGTTTTGTACTCTCATCGGTTTCGAATTAGTTAATTATTTAGATTTAGGATTCACTCTCTGCATCGAGGTTATGTGAGACGTAGACGCTAAGATTATAATGAAATCCAAACACAATAATCATCCAAATTTTGTAAGCTCTATAGTTATCAACATTAAAATCGGAAATGACCCATTTCTACCAATTCCAGTTGGCGAATCACCTCCATTAAGAACCTCCCTCAAAAGCAATCACTCTACGTATTTATTGCAAAAAGCAGAATTTAAAAAATTGCATTCGTCCAAAGTTATCGTGTGAAGTAACGGCCGCTCGTATGTACGTACTAATATCGATAAGTTCCACTACGCGATCCTAATTAATACTTCATATACCCCCGCCACACACACACACACTAGCATATGTACACACAAAAGTATACCTGGTGGTATCCACACGCTTACGCCGGAAACTAGAAACACACACACAGAGACAGAGAGAGAGATAAAATCTTGTTGTGCCTTTATAATGAATGCACAATTACTCACAAAATCAATTAAGAAAAGGAAAATAAAAGTTGTAAGTGAAATTTTCAAAGATTGGCACCATTGCTGCGCCTAACACATGAAATTGTTCCATAATATGATTCGTAATATGATGTATATTGGTATCTCAATGGTAGTATAAAATGCCTTCAAATTGACCACAAAATGTAAATTTTGTAAAATCGAAGTCATTGGTTATTATGGGAACAGTATACAATATTAATACGTATGCAAATAAGTATTAATATACTTCACGTTTTCCAGTGGGTGCAAGAAAGTTTCGAATAGTGTTTGGTGTCATAATCATTAGCAGATGTATATATCTATATCTGTGTGTATATATATCTGTGTGTATACAGGGTGGGCCATTTTAATTAATCCACGGAAATATTTGAAAAATGATAAAACATAGAAGATATTTTTGAAGTACACGTTATATATTGCTAAGGTGGAAAACCAATTCCGCCAAAAGTACTCCTCCCCGCCCCCCCTAAATGGGGGTAAGGGGGGGGGGTAACTTTGAAATGTCAAATGGGAACATGGGTCGAGTAATACCTCGTTCGAAAGGTCTTGGAGAACAAAGTAACGCTGTACCAAAAGATGTTCCATATTGTGCACCGGTTTCAAAATGGCCGCCATAATATGGTTCTGAAACTCCAGTACCCGTAGTTTGAAAGCCATGGAAGGTAAATGAATGGAACAAAATTGAAATACGTAAATATAATGTTGCATATCGAACGGTGCGGTCCCTGTGATCCCAGTGGCCTCCCTAAAGGGGTCTTGTGGGCTAACTTCAAAATTTCAAATAGTAACATGAGTCGAGTGGTACCTCTTTCGATAAATCTTGCAAAATCTAACATATTGCAGGAGAAAACGATTGATGTGAAATGGCAGTGTTCTCAAACAGCCGCCGAAACATAGTATCCTTGTCAGAGAAAAGGTTTAGTAAACGTAGTATGAAAGAGATTGGAGATAAATCAACAAAAGAAAAACTGGAGTAGCTAACTGACGTAAGGCACATCGAGAGGTGTTGTCGGGGTGACTCCAAGGGCCAACTGAAAGGTATCCGGGGCCAACTTGAAAATTTCAAATAGCAGTTTGAAGCGAGTAACATCACATTACATAGACAAATTAATATCAAACAGCTTCTGTAAGAAAATTTTCGACATGAGACACCGTTTTCAAAATGATCGCAAAGACATGGTGACTGTGTCTAAGAAAACGTCTAGTGCCCATAGTATGAATATGGTTAGACATAAATGAAAATAACGAAAATTAAATAGGAAAACCACGGAGAAGTTCCAAGGCTCGAGAATAATACAACAGAGATAAAAAATATTAGAGTAAAATTGCCATAATGTATAGAGAGAAATCCAAGTCCTGCAAAATAATATCTCCCTGCGCTCTGTATGTGAGTGGGGTGGAAAGTAAAGTGAAATTTCAAACGAGAACTCTACTTTAATTCGTAAATTAAGGCTAACCTTACAAATAGGTATGGTGTGGTTGAAACATTTGTTTGTAAGGATGACGCTGTAGTAACTAAAAAAAGAGAAACTTTTATGCAATGCGTGCTGGTTATTCAGAAAGCATTTCGGCGATATACGTACACACCGTTTCGTCCCTCAAGCTCACAATATGACATGAATGCTAATAGTTAATCAAAATGTAACTGTGGCCATCCGCGTTAACTTAGTGCACCAATTCTCTATGCATGAAGCCTGCCTTCCAAACAGCATTGGGTAGGTCAAGCGTACGCCCGAACCGTGTCCGGTCGGACATTGAAATTTTGATGTTAGCCCACAAGACCCCTTTAGGGAGGCCACTGGGATCACAGGGATTAGATCATTCGATATGCCCTATGATATTTACGTATTTCAATTTTGTTCCATTCATTTACCTTCCATGGTTTTCATACTACGGGTACTGGAGTTTCCGAACCATATCATGGCGGCCATTTTGAAACTGGTGCACAATATAAAACTTCTTTTGGTACAGCGTTACTTAGTTTTCCAAGAACTTTCGAACGAGGTATTCCTCGACCCATGTTCCCATTTGACATTTCGAAGTTACCCCCCGTTACCCCCATTTAGGGGGGGCGGGGAGGGGTACTTTTGGCGGAATTGGTTTTCCCCCTTAGCAATATATAACGTGTACTTCAGAAATATCTTCTATGTTTTATCATTTTTCAGATGTTTCCGTGGATTAATTAAAATGACCCACCCTTTATATCTGTGTGTTTATTTCCATTAAAATGTAGAATCTGATACTTTTTCAGTTGTGGTACAGACTTCAAACTTGGTATACGCATGTATGTAAACGACTAGTATAAAACGAGAGATTGTTTGCAATCATTTCCGGTTTGAAGCACACTCTATTCTCGCGAGACAAAATGTATTCTTGTATCGTCTGTATACTATATCGTGTAAATAATGGTCAATGTTTTTTCCAAAATATTTTTGAGGGTACATTGCCTCCTTGGGGCTCTAAGAGTGCACCCGCAGGAGACCAAATAATACGTGTATAATAGAATAATAAATAGAATATTATCAGCAGTGCCCTGGGAATACTAACTGTGATCCCCCGGAACATTGTTTCTGAAAGATACACTAGTGATGTCCCATCTCTAAAGCTACATATGTTTCTTTTTAAATAGTTGAGTATCGTCTCGAAGCTTCACACGAGCATACTGCCTATTTTTTAGACCACCTTAACAGTTACCGTATAAATATATCATTTCCATCTATATCTCTAATAACGAAAATATTTTGTTCACGTAATACCAACAGAAACTATTTTGCTAAAACGAAGCAGCGGTGTTAAGAAAAAAACGCAAGATAAAATAAGGTTCACGGAATCGAACCAAGATCTGCTACTTAGAAAGAAGACGCTTTATCACAGAGCCAACTTACTACGTTGATTTCCATTTGTTCGATTACCCTCAACATACCACATAACAGGCCAAATGAAGACAGTTCAAAAATTAGGGAATTTTGCATTCAAGATTGCGACTTTTTCAATGATTTGTTTCTTCACTTATACTACACATCATCTTTAATAATATAGGAGAACCTGACTTACCTACCTTGAGAACAACTTACAATTTTCATGGTTACTAATATTTCAGCGTCCATATTGTATCGAAGAAGGCTATTTTTCCACCATGTAGGATTTTTTCACTTACTTACGCTGCAATCTACAAATTTCACCGCAATTTCGTCTTTCCACCATATCTACAAGTTGTCTAGAATTAGATGCACCCATAAAACACTCCTAGCACTTTTTACACCGAAGATGACTATTTCTTTCAAGTTCTAAGCACGCATTCGGAGACTACGTGTTAGAATAAACTTGCGCTCGAAATTTTGAAATTCTAGCAACAGCCATAAAAATTTTCACATTTTCTCGATTTGTGCTTCCAAACGAAAACGAATTTTAATGCTTGTTTTTCTAGCACAAACTATGTTTCTAGCTTCACTGTCTGACAAAATATGACGTTTGTATTATGTGTGCAACTACTATAAAAACCAGCATTTCGAAACGACGAAAAATTTCGACACTTCATTTACATGGAAAATGTTGCCTTTTGCAATATAACGGAATTTTGCCGTTACTAACATCACATGATGAACATGTATGCGAAATTTGGTGTTTCTAGGTTTTGTGGAAGTATGCGAACAATTAACTGTGATTGTGACTTTAGAGGTATATAATTCCATTTCTTGTATCCTTACCTCTGCTGAATCCGAACTTTTCCTTCTCAAATTTTTCCTTTGTTCTTCCATTGTGTTCCATGCAGAAATTTTGTTGCATGCAGCGTCATACCAATAGTTCTATAATTATCACCTCTCTCTGCGTTCTATTTCTTAAAAATCGCTAACGAGATAGTCTTCAGGAAGTTTATCGGCCACTCTTCTGTTTCGTCGGGGCAATTCTTTCTTAGTTTTTCTCCTAATTGTTCAATAAATTCGATTGTTATATTATCTGCCCTGGTGTCCGCTACATTCGTAATTACTCCGTACAGCTATAATTATTCACATATTCCTTCCTTATCAGTTATGTACCCTTGTGGTTTATTACATATCGTATCTATAGTTGCGTTTATTTATGTTGCTACCGTAATTTCACCTAATTTTTCTGGCCATTTCAATGCATTTCTTATACGAATCTCATAATGGCTATATTGAGTTGATACTTACTTTCCGCTTTTCGGTTTGCAACATATTTTTAAATTTAAGCTTCATGCCTGATCTTTCCGAAACAAAACGATATTAATAAATGACTAAATAAACTCCCCATACTATTTCAAATTAATTGGTTATTTTTTTATATAAATTGTAATTTTACTGAGATAGTAAACTGTAATAAGTAAGATATCTTTTACTTTTAGAATGATTTTTCGACTTCCATTATTAATGAGGACGATTTTCCCCAATTTAGATAGTTTCATCGTTACGAGGGTAGGGCGCGATGTCACTTAGAGATAATTACACCAAATTTCTTGTACAAATAGGTATTGGGAATAGAAAAGAATGTGTGTATTCAATCGTATCGCTGACATTCACAATCAGAAACAATGGGCTGTACATTTTTGGAGACATATGGCCTGTCATTAAGGGTTCTCTCTTCCTAATTCATGTGACATACCCTCATAATTGCTTAAATGTACTGAATAGATTCAGTAAAAATATCTGTGTTATCCAGAATATAACATCCTTCATTTTTATGATATAGATGTTGGTTATTACATGTAGATTAAGGGAGAAATTGATAATAAGAAAACATGAAATAATACAATCAAGATAACCTCCGCACTCATTTTCTGAACCATGAATTTAACTTACTGCCAGCTGAGATCAATCCATGGACTCCAGATCCTAGACATGAAGTCGCCTCTAAGCTTCAGTAGCTCCGTGTTACGAAAATTATTTAAAATCAGGTACCATAATGAAATGCTTTTACACTGAGCCTAACAGGATTTTATTCTGTTTGTTACCTTTTGAAAGTGTCCCAACTTCTGATCAATGTTCCATTATAGTTCAAATTGATGGTGTACGTTTAGGTAATGGTATAGCCTCTCTGAAAACAGGTTATACACACCATGATTTAAGAAATCCTCTGCTTAGGGGTTTTGAGCTACCCTCATACTAAATTTGTCTCATAAATGCTTCCATCTCCTACAGGTTTAGGTTTAAAACACCCTCCCCACATTTTAAGTTTGTAGTATAAATTGATTTTACCAGATTGACTAACGAGCTTTAAATAAATTGAGTTTCAAGTCTCAAGTTCGGAACTCGTTATTATTCAGCAGCGTGCTTGGACTTTTGTCAAAGTGGTTAAGCTTCCAAAGTCACATCATTGGAAGATTTTTTCATACATGTTTTATTATAATAGATGTTTATTTCTTCGTATTATCTTCTTCAAGGTTTCGTTAAAAATCGAGAATTTCCTTTACTTTCAGCAGTGTTATGACCAGTTTCTGTATGAATTAAAACCTGCAATTGTAATTTAATGTAGCTGGAAGTTACTAAACAACATTATGAGTTACGTTTTTCTTTTCTAATAGAGTTTCCACGATAAGCCTAATATACAGCTGTGTACACACGCAAAAGAAAATATTTAACAGTTGACAAATTTTATTTTGCCAATAACTCGGAAACAAATGAATTAATTTGGATCCTTTTGTTGTTATCTTTAGAATATTTATAACTTGACAACTTGCCAAAGTCAGTACTCTAATAGGTTAATTTATTGTTGAGTTATATGGAAAAGAATTGTTGTCAACTGAGGAATACTTTCTTTCGTGACTGTACATGCAACAGTTAGAATGATATTTCTAAGAAAACACTAACTAACTAACTAACTCTATGGCCTATGGAACCCACAGGTTCAGTGCCGCGTTCACAAAAGCTCTCCACTGACTTCTATCCTTAGCTAATTGCATCCATTTTCTACTTTGTATTCCTATCTATGCGAGATCCATCTTAATATTATACTCCCATCTGCGCCTAGGTCTTCCTAATGGTCGTTTTCCGATTGGTCTTCCAGTCAAGACTTTGAAAGCGTTTCTACTTTCTTCCATTCTAGCTACATGACCCGCCCACCTAAGCCTCCTAGACTTGACGACCCTTACAATGTTGGGTAAACCATATAAATTATGTAGTTCCTCGTTATGAAGTTTCCGCAATTCCCCATTCTCGTTCCTCTTGGGTCCGAATATTCTTCTCAGGATCCTGTTCTCAAATACTTTCAGTCTATGTTCTTCCCTCAGAGTAAGTGACCATGTTTCGCAGCCATACAGAACAACACGCATGATTATCGTTTTATATATTTTAAGCTTCAAATTCTTCGACAGAATTCGCGACGACAAGAGATTTTGAACCGAATAGTAACACGAATTCCCTGCTTTTAGTCGACATTTAATTTCTTCGTGAATATGATTTTCATCTGTTAATATTGATCCTAAATATTTGAAAGTATCCACTTTATCAAAAGTATTATTTAATATTTTATCGCCCCCACAATTTGCCGTATTACGGTCCCTACGCACTTACATGTATTTAGTTTTCTCTGCATTTACTTCTAAACCCATGTCCCTGCAAGCATTTAATAAGATCTCTGCATTTATTTCTACTGTTCTCCTATCATCCCCTATTAAATTTACATCATCAGCATATGCCATCACCTGGTGAATACCGTTCAACTGTAGGCCCTGGTTGCTATCTTTGATTTTCCTTCTGGGGTATTCCAGCACAAAGTTAAATAATAATGGCGACAACGCATCTCCTTGTTTCAGGCCATTTTGGACGTGAAAGCTCGTGGACAACAATTTTCCTACCCGGACTTTACTTTGGGATTCACTTAAGCATATCTTAATTAGTCCAATTAGCTTTCTCGGTATTCCAAGTTCTGTAAGAACGTTGTACAATGTTTCTCTCCTAACTGAGTCGTAAGCCTTTCTAAGATCAATAAATAGTTGATGTACCGGGATATTGTATTCCCACTTTTTTTCGAGTATTTGGCGAATGGTAAATATTTGGTCGATAGTTGATCGATTTCGTCTAAATCCGCACTGATAATCTCCAATAATTTCATCTGCGTATGGGGTCAGTCTTGCTAATAGAATATTTGAAAGGATTTTATAGGATATTGACAGAAGAGAAATGCCTCGATAATTATTACAGTCAGTTTTGTCGCCTTTCTTGTGAATTGGAACAATGATTGATTCTTTCGGGGATGCGGCACAGGATCGACACGGCACAGGATCGACACGGCATACAACCGACAATTCAGCTCAGAAACCTGTTTCGGTCCTGTGCCGTGTCGATCCTGTGCCGTTTCGGTCCTATGCCGTGTCGATCCTATGCCGTGTCGATCCTGTGCCGTTTTGCTCTCACGCCGCTGCTCTGAAATAATTTAACTTTTAATCATGTGCCTAAAAAAATAATATTTTTATTATCTGTTTAATCTTTGCTCTTACAAATTATAAACTCCTGTCGATTCTATGCCTGTGCAAGTTATATGCATAGAATACGTACGATCGAAACGGCATAGAGCCGACACGGCATAGGACCGAAACGGCACAGGGTCGACACGGCATAGGACCGAAACGGCACAGGATCGACACGGCATAGGAACGAAACGGCACAGGATCGACACGGCACAGGATCGACACGGCGCAGGACCGAAACGGCATAGGACCGAAACGAAGCACGATCATCCCCACTGCGTAGTATCTATAAAACCAAATATTTATTTCTCATAAAAGCAATCAGAGACCTGTCAATTGATTTTAAAATATAAGAATTATAAGATATTTACTATATGAATATTAATAATTGTGAGTGACAAAAGAATGATAGTGCTAAATGGACAAAATATAATTTCTTGTGTGCTTGGTCAAAAGCATTTCTATATGTATGGAATACTTATATTTATTATTATTATTATTATTATTATTATTATTATTATTATTATTATTATTATTATTATTATTATTATTATTACTATTATTACGTTTTAACTCGTTTTGAAATCATGGCCTGATTCCACTAGAAAGCGAAAGCCATGAGAAATGTAAGCTAAGTAGTAATATGGAATACTTTTAATGTTGCTCACTAGAGGAAACATGCTCGCATGTCTTCTCGTCTCGATATCGAGACCACAAGAGACTTTTTTAATAAGAAGCTCAGTTGGGAAGTAATAACTGAGCCGATGGCTCGAGCCGGCTCGCTTGGGGTGAACCATCGGCTCGAGCTGGCTTGGTTGGATGAACCATCTGCTCGGTTCGGCTCATCTGGGCCGAAGGCTCTTGCTGACACGGTTCGGTAAGCTGTTGGCTCGGCTCACTTCTCGGTTCGGGTCCATAGTGAGTGAGCTGTGAGCCCAGCTGCTCAAGTTGTTTACAATTGTAAACCCGGGCCGAACAGTTTTGAAGATATTTGGCCAGTGCCCTATAACTTTTAACAATGTTTGGCTCGAGCCCGAATACTCAACCTAAACCCTCAACCCAAATTCACAAGCTCGTGAACAATATCCTTGACTCCTAGAATTCACGACTACCGAGGTTAGCAATCAACTAGTTTTTTAGTATTCAGAAAAAAGACCGCGTTTCTTTCATGTTTAAACACAGTGTTGTTATAATTATAATTATAATTATTATTTATTATTATTAATAATAATAATAAAAGTTGTACTAGTAGTAGTACTAGTATCATTGATAACCTATATTGTCTATGCAAGATACTTGAAGAGAATACTCGAAACTACAAACCAGATTTGATTCGACTCGACCCGAATTCGAGTCGAGTTGGAGGAAAATTTTCGAATCGCGTTCAAAGATGTCTGTTTTTAGTCGAATCGAGTTTCAAAGAATACTCGCTCGTACTCACTCGTGCCCATCGTAGGATGACCACATTCTAACAATCGAAAAGTAGGACACAAGTATAATAGTACTGTATATGATATCTTACTGCGTCGGCAATACGCATATCATTATTTCAATTAATGTTAACCTTAAGTTAATGAACATTTTTGTTAAGAAGAAGCACTGAACAAAATTATTAAAGGAATTAAACACAACTCCAAATGCTTTGATGAATAACAAATCTGTTTATTTTATGAACGTACAGTCAAAGTTCGTGTTGGGCTAAATAACAATAATAATAATAATAATAATGATAATAATAAATTTCGAAGCGTGGTATTATTTTAAGAAATGAAAGAAAATTTAGACCGGCACAAAGGAACTTCTATTTAACTTGGTTAGCATCACTGTCATAAGTTCAATAAGAAACCTTTCCTACTTTACCGATATCTCAACAAGGCCTTCTCAGTAAAAGCGATGTATTGTAAAAAATGGTTTGTTGATTGTTCTCCATCCCTAGTCTTCTGAGGAGTGTTAAAAAACACAGCGGTTCATCATTCAGGAAAAGAGTGTGTTTGATTCAAAATATTGTGAATAAAGAATAAAACATTAAGATATTGCAAATAAATTAACTCTGGACATTTCGCAGGACATTTTAAAGAAGAAGGATATTTCTCGATTTCCTAGACATCTTCGCAACACGCAGGACAGCTCTTTGAAAAACAGTACTGTACTGCGAAAATCAGTACGTCTGGTTACCCTAGCCCATCCCTACGAGTAACGCAGTATGGCATTTTAGCCAATGTTACCTTATATGAAAATATTCATAACTTATAGCTGTCAAGTAAAAATGTGTCCTTGCATTTACATAAAGCAATTCAGAAAGGGCAATAATAATAATAATAATAATAATAATAATAATAATAATAATAATAATAATAATAATAATAATAATAATAATAATAATAAAAGCGATAGTAATAGTAGTACGAAAAATTGAAGTGATAATATTTGTTCACATATTCTAAGTTTCAGACCTAAAAGTAACGCGTTACTTTCGAAGTAAAGTAACAGTTACTTTTTGGGGGCAATAACGCGTTACATTTTAGGAAAAAGTAAAGTAACTTGTAACGCGTTACATTTTTACATGTAACTTACCCAAAACTGTCCATGGGAAAATTGTTCACTGCTCGGGCCAAGATTGTTTCTGACTGTCGACAGATGGATGCCGTTTATGGCAGACCTTTGCCTGAAGTACTGCCCAAAGTTTGTAGTCCAACGGGTTAAGATCCGGGCTGCTAGAAGGCCAATCAGTGGTAGAAATGAAGTGATGGACGTTCCGCGCCAGCCAGTCCTAAGTTGGTTTCGCTGTGCGGCCTGGAGCGGAATCCTGTTGGAAGGTCCACCTTTCTCCAGGGAACATGGTAGCAGATAGTGGTTACACTATAGGTGTTAGCACTGTGTTCTGGTATACCTTGGCAGATGTTTTAACACCTTGTTCGCAAAAATACAGCTGGGTTGTGCTTGAGTAGCTCACTCCCCACCAAACCATCACTGAGGCAGCATGATGTGTCGGGTGTCATCCAGAAGTCCTAAACGGCAGAACTCCTAAAAATATAGGCACTAGACCTGAATTTTAGTACTTCTGCAGTTTAGGACTTGTGGCACGGTATGATTTTTAGGATTTCTGCCGTTTAGGACTTGTGCCACGATATGATTTTTAGGACTTCCGGCGTTTAGGACTTCTGCCTTTTAGGACTTGTGCCGTTTAGGTCTTGTGCCTTTTTCATTCACTTGCTTTAGTTCTGAAATTCGCCACCACCCCACGAAATTGCGACGATGCATCAGCTAGTTGGCAATAATGTCACGAACGTAGCTAATTCCAACAATAACAGCTATAATTGTACTACTAAGATTATTATTATCACTATCTGTTCTGCACTTATACGTGAATTACATAATACAACTTATTTCATTCTAAGAATTAATTACATAATTAGTTAAGAAATTCGTTTCTTTCGAATGGAGATACGAGAATCCCAAGACAAATTCCTAAAACAAAAATAAGTAAATAAAAAATTGAAAAAATGTTTAAAAAGCATATTTTACCAGACTTCTGAAAGCAAGAAAACATTCAGAATTTCAATATATACTGTGTGGAGCGAATTTTATTAAGAGTAAGACAAAAATCCACCAAAGTTTACTTAATTAAGACAAAAGCTCACTAGACATTTCACGAGTGAACATTAAATACCAACGGTATACATAAAGAACGCAGTAGATTTAAAATTGAACAAAGAAAATTTACTATGCAATACATTGGGTGACATTCATAAGTTCTAAACGGCACAAGTCCTAAAAATATAGGTACTAGACCTAAATTTTAGGTCCTGTGCCATTTTTGCAGAAATTACTACATAATCATTTAGGGGTGTAGCCTGCAATTTTTTCTAGGGGAGCTTGATTTTTATATATTAAAAGCAAATCAAAAGTTTATTTTCAGATTACGAAAGCTTCAATAAGACAATAAATTTATACATATTACACATGTACATAAATACATAATATTATTGTATTTCCAGTTACTTCCTTTTTGAAACCTGGACCTTGACAGAGCGTAAATTTAAAAACACAGCTTGTGGGAAATGTACGAATAAGTTAGTTATAAGAAATCGGAAACTGTTCATGGAAGTCCATTTGTTTGACTGTATTTATCTTCTGTACTCTTATATAAAAGAGTAAAGATGAGTGACTTTTGGGCATACTACTACAAGTAGAGGCGATAAATTTTAGTTATAAAATATAATTTTTTTTATGAAAGCAGTACATAAGAAAGAATTTTTGGAAATAAGTATCGTAAAAAGGATGGGGTAAGATTTTTTTAAAGGGTAGTGTATCTCGCAAGTTTCTAAAGCTAGTAAAATAAAACTTGGCATATAAGCTTTCCTATTAAAAAAAACTGAAAATTGAAAATTGAAAATTGAACACATAAAAGGGAAAGAGCAAAGGGAGCACATTTTTTTATGTTCGATTTCCCCATTACTTACTCAGAAAATATGTAAATAAATTAAGGAAGGATTTGTTTAAGCTAGATGCGTGAAACTCGGCATTTGAACTTTTAACTAAAAGTAATAAAATACTATGTTTCAGCGTCTTGAAAATTACACTTCTAAGCGAAAGGAGGGTCAGTTTCTATAATATTAAAATATCCCACTGCTTATGAGATTTGGGCAGAAAACTCTTTTTCCTTTAGGCCTCGGTTCATCCAGTTAAGCAAACGAGAGTACA
Organism: Thermobia domestica; assembly: GCF_964235325.1. Lineage (NCBI taxonomy): Eukaryota > Metazoa > Arthropoda > Insecta > Zygentoma > Lepismatidae > Thermobia > Thermobia domestica. The sequence goes on from NC_137460.1 coordinate 131,714,551, forward strand.
AAGTGGCTGATTAATTAGGTTCTTTTAATTATTTTAACATGTTGACGTAGTTTAATTCTTTTAAAACTGTATTCTATCACATTCTATTATAAACATATTTCATTTGCTGTAATTATTAAACACGTTTAATAAACATAAAACAGACTAACCTCCGGTCCCGGCCAGAATATGTTTTTGGTGTTAAGCCATCATTTGCCGTCCGTAACATAACCTTTGATTTAAACTTCACGTACTATCAAGACTCAAGTCTCAGAAATGTAGCATATATGAAATATACTACTTCTACTACTACTACTACTACTAAATATTATTATTAATAATAATAATAATAATAATAATAATAATAATAATAATAATAATAATAATAATAATAATAATAATAATAAAATAATAATAATAACAATAATAATAATAATAATAATAATAATAATAATAATAATAATAATAATAATATGTACTTTTGAAATACATATGTATCTGTTATTAATTCTTTCATAATCTTGAAAGAAACTTTTGATTTGTTTTTAGTTTGTAAAAATGAAGGCCCTCTAGAAAAACTTGCTGGCTATACCCTGAATGACTATGTATTGGTTTCTGTACACGTATTGTGTTATCACTTACTAGTCTAGTGTTATTTTTAGAACAAGACAATGGTTCTTGTCTTGGAATATTACTAGTTTGGTTTGGTAGTACAGTGATAGAGTGTGACCTATGATTTTATTTCCCTGTAGGGTATGCTATCTGCAATGCAATAAACTGTATATGCTTCTTCTTCCTAACAAGGCTGGGCGATAAGCCCCTGCAATTCCATTACAAATAAGGACGATATTATTTTATAAACTACTTGGTGAACCTTTGTTAATATAACGCTATTAGTTCTTACAACCTTTTGTTAATCTTATTTAACAATTGCAAAATGGAATAAGAGAGAAAATATATAATGATGATGATAGTTTATTTACATAAGGTATACATACAACAAAAGGGAATCTGTTGGTCACTACTGTGTATCTGCTAAACCAGGGTCAAACTCTGTGTGTCACAAAGGTTAGTTTAACAGAGTTTAAAATAATAATAGATATTTTGTTTGACTTACAAAGATTATCATATTAGCAAAATGATTTGAAATAACACGCCAGACATAGGATAAGCCTTGGGCTATATCGCTTAGAATTGTTTTAAGAGTAAATATATCATTTATGCATTATAGTATCCTTGGAAACTTCTTTACTGAAGTTTTTCAGAAAATATTTAAGTTTATCGAAAGGCACGTTTGGAAGTTCTGTTACTTGGTTGAAGTGTCTAGGGTCCAAATAATCCATAAAGTACATTGCTTCTTGAATCTTGAAGAAATGCTCGAAACTACCATGTCTAATATTGTGTTGAATGCTTCGATGCAATATCTGGTCATTGGATAGAAGCAGCTTCATCTTCATATTCACAGGAAAATCTTTGTCCATTTCTGAAGGCGAATTGTCGACAGATCAATAGAAAAAAAAAATCACGTTCTAAGACTTCAAATTTGTTATTGGCCCATTCTGCAAAGCTTAATGCTGCATTCTTAACGGATTTAAAATCATCTCTCTACTCTTTCACTTGGAACGGAGTAGTCTGCACCATCCAATAGGACTACACTAGCAGCACCCTCTATTTGTAGATAGTTTGACAGAGAGGTCGTCACTTGAAATATCTTAAGGAACATTTGTGCTGTCCGAGTTGTTTTGAACTTGAGAAGATCTTTTATATATCCTTTCGCTTTACACCTAGCTTTTGGTTTGATGTAGAAGCAATTTTCTTTATTATGGTCAACTCTATATACAAAACACTTTCTGGGTTCGAAAAATAACCAAACATTTTCTGAAAAACAGTGTGTTTTCTACCATCTTGTTTCCGCAATAACTGTAAGACGCCTTTGTTAACATTTGATCTTCCAATTGTCCATTCGTTGATAAGACTCTCGCATAAATATCGCACAGTCATTCAGCAGAACAATGACACAGAATCAATGCATTTTTTTGTCAGATCACTATGACATGATTGAGTATATGAGCGTAACACCACACGTGTAACTAGTTTCTTAGTGGCTAAGCGGTTAGCATATGCGCCTTTGTCGTGGGAGACCTGGGTTCGATTCCTGGCGGGAGCTCATGTGCTTCGGATTTCCCGTAAATCAGTATGTCCCGTCTCATATAGCCTCGCTGCTAAAAGGGCCGTTAAACTCAACAACTGAATCACAGTGTAAATGATGATAGGTAAATTGAAAAAAATCCGAATATTGTCCTTGCATGTTACTTGAGCCATCGATTGAATTTCCAATACACTTCTTAATATCAAGGTTCAACTTCTGCAGAATTTCCAGCAGTAAACCGCAAGGACACTGGCCTGTGGTAGATATACATTTTACAATGACAACAATACTTTGTTTAACAACCATTTTAACAACATACCGTAAAACAACAGGGCACTGGCCTGAAACTACTATATCTTGAGTAGTGTCTAATAGAACAGAACATATTGAAGCTTGAGAGACTTCTTTCGAAATATCTTCTCTGATAAGTGTGTTGATAGCATTCAAAACAAAATTCACCGTGTTTAGTAAAAGTTATGCGACCACTATCCTGCTTACTTCCTCGTATATGACTCTTCTCGGTGACCTTATATAAATTACTTTTCAGCGGAGGATCAAATTTGCTTAAGAAAGGAATAATACCCAAAAAGTTTCCATGATCTATATCTGTGTCTTTCAGTTTATAGGCTGCTACATTTCCTCTGTAAATGAGCCCTCTTTTACCAATGAATTTCTACACTTTGACAACTCGATACATTACCTGTCTGTTCTTCTCAACCTTATACTGCCGTTGTTTTATCTGTTCATGAGGAAGTAGTTTCTTAACATTATGTTCTCTTTTGTTAGATATGCAAGCACCCACATTGGTCTAATGTATTTTGGAAGACTCGTATTCCCTTACTCGCTGATAAACGTGTTTAATGTTACATTTGTCACGTACAGAGCCTTTAAGAAAAGTTTGTTCGATCTGGAGAATAATCTGTGAACACGCTGAAAAAAAAAAATACTTGAAGTGGTACGTTTTGTCGCGGATTAAATATCCGAAATGTTTTAATTAGTCCAAGACAGGTTGTAATTTATATAAGTGGTACGTTTTGTCGTGGAGTAAATATCAGAAATGCTTTAATTAATCCATGACAGGTTGTCATTTATGACAGGTCGTCAAAAGTGGTACGTTTTGTCGCGAAAATTCAAGTGGTACGTTTTGTCGCTGGTACGTTTTGTCGGGACACCCTTGAAACTATCATGTGTATGGCGTAAAAACCCACATGCAACTCTAGTAAACGATCAGCAGCAGAAATTTGGTATGGTGTGGTGGATAATTTTGTGGTAGGATCTTATTTATTATCGGTCTGCCTGTGTGGGAGTAGGTATCATTTATTTTTACGTAATTTTCTCCCAAAATTGATAGAACATGTGCCCTTGAACATAAGACAGCAGATGTGATTTCAGTATGATAGTACACCTGCACATTTTGACAGGAATATGCAGACTTACCTAAATGAAACATTCCCAGATTGGGAGAGAAAAACCTGTGTTATGACAACCTCGTTCATTCTACCTCAGGCTGCTTGATTTTTTATTTCGGGGATACGTATGAAACTCCGGCCACGACAGTCGAAGAACTTGTAGCTCGATGTAATATAGCTGCGGCAATCATCTACGAAATTTCAGATGTGCTTGATCACACGCGGAAAAATTTGCTTCGCCGATGTCATCTTTGCAATGCGGTCAACGGTCGACAATATCAGACTGTGAACTGTTATTCTTCATAGCTGTCTCGTGTACACATACTGCATTGCACAAATACTGTACAAGGTACCTCTGAGTATTTCAGTTATCCTACCTTCTCCGAAACAGAATAAATCGATAATTTGAAATTGTATTTCTTTCTTTCCTTGTGCAACACGCGCAAAACCTTGAGTATCGTCGAGTTTCATTCCTTCTGTACTCGTAGTTATTATCTTCCACGAATTTACGCATTACGGGGAGGAAATCTTTTAATCTAGCTTACTTTGGCTCAAATTATATTCACATAATTTGTGGGAATCACTGTTGTTATGTGAAGAATCCCTTATATTCTAGTTCATCGTACATGATCTTTTGCCCCTGACTGTCTTATGCACAGTCGTTATAAACCTACTCTGGATCAAAGTTATTTTTTTCTCATTTTTACACACTCTTAAGTTGAACAAGAAGCCGTTGATTGATCATCCGTTACAATTGGCATAGAAGTTATAATTATGATAAGCTAAAGACTTCGTTTCATTTAAATTCTTCCTCCGAGTCCAGGAATCACCTCCAGACCTTCATTACATTAATGAAGTTACACACTATATATATAATGATAAAAAATAATACCGATATTAGTGTCGATGAAATAGTATTTGGAGTCACTCAGACGAACAGTAACACTCCCGATGCAGTTTAAATCCATACTCAGATTCCATTGCCCTTTATGCTCAAAATGAAACTATTCTCCCCGTGCGAAGAACGGGTATTCTGTTAATAATTTATTATTAAACATCACACCATAAAATACAAATTGTATCACGTAATGTACACGTTATACTGTTACTTGCTTAATGTATAAATGGAGGATGAAGGACTATGCTTTGAACGAAATTTGAAGTGCAGGAACCCTGTGAAGGTGACCACCTTTACTATAAAAATTTCTTTAATGGTCCTTAGTTTTCTTCAAAACAATCAATAACGAACGAAAAATAAATGATTGAGTTTGATTTTAAAACGAAATTTGAAATACCACCAAAAAGTTGGCCCACCCAACCTTATTTTGTAAATGACTCTTAATAATTTTCAAAACAAACTATTTCCTCTTCAAACCAATCAATAAGAAAGGAAAACATGTTATTAGCTTGAGTATTGAATCGATATTTAAAAGCAGAAAAAACAGTATGAAGTTGACCACCAAATGTATCCTGGAAATAGATATATTTTACTGGTTGTTTTGAAACAAGTGATTTTTTCTTCAAAATAAGCAAACCGCCCCGAAACAAATCATCTTCATCAACATTATTTCTTAATTACATTCTTATGTTTTTCGAATCAAATTACTTTTCTTCCAAACAAGCAACAACAAATCCATATCAAACGATTGATTTTGGTCTTGAATCGAAATTTGTAAGTAAAGGAATCAGATTGAATTTGATCACATTCTAAATTTATTTTGTAAATCTCTTTCTCTATTTTTTCGAAACAAGCGATTTGCTCTTAAAAACAACCAATAAGAAACGCTTGGCTTCGGTTTTGATTCGAGACTTTAAAGTGGAGCCAATATGAAATTCCATCACCCATTTCTCTTGAAAAGACTCTTTATGTTTTTCGAAACAGACTATTCTTTTTCAAAATAATTAGTAGCATACGCATATCAAACAATTGATTTTGATTTTCAATCAAAATTTTAAGTGGAGGAACAAAGGTAAATTTGGCCATATACCAACTTTATTTTGTAAACATCTCTTTATGTTTTAAGAAAGATACGATTTTTACTATTTTTCTTCAAAAAAGTCAATAACAAACGAAAAACAAACGATTGGCTTCCGATTTCAATTCGAAATTTGAAAGGAGGCAACTTAACATAGGTGCATTGCTTCGCTTAAAAAAAAATCCAAACGCAAATTCTAAGCCTACAGTTTTAAAATTGCAGTTACATGTACATACTTCAACTTAGTATACATAAAAAATTACAGCATTATAAAAATATCAGACAAATAATATTATTTATTCGGTATTGAAAACCTCGAATCAACTATTGGAGTTATTTAGCGTATTTTTTTTAATATCACAAAATTAAAGGTGTATTTATTACGGCATGGATATATTACGCACAATATTTTTATACAATTTGTATATATATATATATATAATTTTTTTTAAAAATAGACCATTTAGAATTATTTATCCTTACAATTTTTTATATCCACAAATTCAAGGTGAGGGATATGCGATATGGATATTTTCAGAAAGTGTTGACCACCCTACAGAATGTCGATCCTGTGCCGTGTCGATCCTGTGCCGTGTCGATCCTATGCCGTTTCGGTCCTGTGCCGTGTCGATCCTGTGCCGGTTCGGTCCTATGCCGTGTCGGCCCTGTGCCGTTTCGGTCCTATGCCGTGTCGATCCTACGCCGTTTCGTTCCTATGCCGTTTCGATCGTATGACGGTTCTCTCCTATATATTCTTGAGAAAATAATTGTTACTTAATATTGCGTAATTATAAAATAATGTATTTTTTATTATTTCGATCGTATGAAAGTTCTGCTGTCGATCCTATGCCGTGTCGATCCTGTGCCGTTTCGGTTCTGTGCCGTGTCGATCCTATGTCGTGTCGATCCTACGCCGTGTCGATCCTATGCCGTGTCGATCCTACGCCGTGTCGATCCTATGCCGTGTCGATCCTACGCCGTGTCAGTCCTGTGCATGTAACCCATTCTTTCCACTCTTGTGATAATTCTTCCTTGTTCCAGATAAAGAGAATAAGTTTGTGTACCTTGTTCCACAATTTTTCGCCTCCAGCTAAAATTAACTCAGCCGGAATTTCATCCACACCCGGAGATTTGTGTTTCTTTAATTTCTTTATAGCGGTTTCTACTTCTATTCGATTGGGTTCTGGAATATACGGTTCTGCGGTGTGTATCTCCTTTTCTCCACTCGCATTAGTTTTTGGCTGCGTGTTCAGCAAATCGTCAAAGAAATATTTCCATCTATTTAAGAGGCTCTCCGTATCAGTGAGAACTGTTCCGTCAGCTTTCTTTAATATATAAGCACGAGGTTGATAGTCTTTCTTAAATTCGCCTATCCCCTTATACATGTCCCGAATATTTTTATTTTTACTATTATCTTCAAGTTCCTTAATTTTAGCTTTCAAAAAATCGCGTTTCTTTGTTCTAAAAGTTTTGGAAGTTTCCCGCCTGATACCTGCGAAATTTTGTGTAGTTATTTCATTCGGATTTTGTAGCCACCGTAATTTTGTTTGTTTTCTCTTCTCTGCTAGTTTAATGCATTCTTGGTCGAACCATGGTTTGTTCCTACGTATTTCCGCATGTCCCAATTTTTTATATTGCTGAACTTTTAATGCTATCTCTAATTTCAATCCAAGTATCCTCAACACTAGTGCATTCCGAGTCTTCTAAAACCGAGAATCTATTCGAAATTTCAATCTGGTATTCTTTTCTTACATGGCTCTCTTCTAATTTCTTTAAATTAAATCTATCCGTTTTCGGACATTGAATATTACCTTTATTGAACGATAATCTTTCCCGTATTATCGCTACTACCAGGTATTGATCAGTGTCACAATCAGCCCCTCTAAACGACCGGACGTCAATTATGCTAGATTGTCTTCTTCTATCTACTAAAACGTGATCAATTTGATTATGCGTTTTCCGTAGAAAACACTACATAAATATTATCTTTTTATATTAAAATATATTCAACGCGGAGAGTTTTCTTAATTACTTTAAATGCGTATTTAGTTAAGCGTCTGTAAGATCCCAGTGTATAATTTGAGCACCAAATATTAGTAGCTTGTTTTCAGAATCTACGTAAGTTAAATTTTATTTAATTTAATGTATTTATTTATGTTACTACTTTTGTCCATATGGACTTTTCAGAATTTGCAATTTCTACTGGAATCATATGCACATTTCTATTACACGTCTATTTACGGGAACTTCACATCTACTGTTTGTTCAAGAAAAACAGCGTAACATATTCATTTTAATAAGTTTAGTTTGAAGAGAACAAATACAATTGTTCCTATATACTGAAATCGATATTAGATGTCGTAAAAGTCGTTTTGAAGCACATAATATAAGCATATGAACCTACAATACCTATTCACAAGTAGTCAACAATTATTAAAACCTTACTATAGTATCTGCAAATATTAGCCCATAAGTGCCTGAGTATAACATTCGGAATATAATATACTGATCAAAATGTTAGATATTCGTTTCCGGTCGTCTATCTGCTGAGCTATAAAACAAATTACTTGTTTACATAGCGTGACTCGCGCATCACAAAACCAACGACAGACCGTAGTAAATCAATTGATAGTAGGTCACATGTCGATTGTGTTTTCTATATACAGATATGTTTTGTTTTATCTGGAACAAAACAAAAAAAGTTATTTTCATGATTCTTACGTCAGCCATTTCAATGCTACATTTTTATCAGAGACTTATAGTTACGAAGTAATGGCATGCCCAGTTCGTTCAGGCAAGCGACAAACATTACATCGAGAACTATGTAAGATGTATCAGTATCAAGCATTCTGCCAGCAGAAAATCCGATATCAATGAGATGCACGCAACTTTCGGCTTCCTGTTTAATTCAATGCCCTTTCTACTAAATTTAATTTTTTAAAAACTTTTTCGCGTTTTATAATTAGATTTCAAGATTTGTTCAACGACGTACTACTATGAGCAAAATAAATGACGCGTCTCTTTATTTTGAAGTTTTTTTTGAAAATATCTCCGTTATCTTTACATGTTCGAAATTTCGGAAGGTTTCGCCAGCAGGACAGGTTAATAACAAACCCGTTTTTAATATTTATGTTAGATATTAGCTTAAAATAAATAAATTAGAAGCAAAAAACATTAAATCGACAGAAATCTCGAGAATTACCAACTCTGCTAAAGTGGGAAATTTTCAAGAACGCGAGGGAATTCTGCAGTTCAACACGAAGCAGCGACATCTACGCCATTGAGAGAAATGTGGATTAAATCTACAAACTAAACTCTTAACGAATATTTCTTATATGTCTTATTAAGTGCATTATCTGCAAACTCCAAATATATGAATATATGCTAAGTATTAACGTATAGATAGAACAAATAGTGGAAATTATCTATGGAAAAGGATGAATTGGTAGCACGATCGTAATGAAATATCGTCTTTACCGGAACAGGCTCAGTTCACGTAAGAAAGGAAATAGCTCAGTTAGTTAAAGCAACGAGTCTGTATGCCGAAGGTAGTGTGATCGATCGCATGGAAGTGCCGTGGTATTTTTTATCACTATGGTTATTTTATTTATTTTTTATGTGGGAAAGAATCAAATTGTAATATATGTGTAACACTTATGACGATACCAGAAAAAGAAAAAATGCCGTTGGCGCACTTGCATTAGCGTCCCTAATTTTCTTTGCAAACACTTTCGTAATTATTTTCCCTGTGCTCACTGCTCACCATATGCTCGCTGGCGCATAACGAGTGTTTGCCAGTAAATGTTAATTCTAATTTGGAGAATTTTATAAAGTTTCAAAATATTTTTCACAAGATAGTCTTCTATCTACGTGTTTGGATATTTTCATAACAGATGTCCCTATTAAATGTTTAATTTTCCCTAGATGTTTAATTACGGAAAAGTTTTACAGTGTATTTGTATTGAATTGAAATTGTTTTGAATTTACTACATAAGGTAAGTAGCCCGAAGGAGGAGAACTCAAGTAATTGATATTCTACGTAAAAGCAACCTTTTGAAGAATCATGATGCTTCTTACCTTCAGCACATAATCTTTACGTTAAAGAGTCAGACAGAGAAAAATCCTAGGTTTTCCTCCCTATGACCACCCATCTTAAACTTCTACATACCATTGTTCGTCTCACAAAATTTCGGTGCTCCAAAAACATTCAAATAATAATAATAATAATAATAATAATAATAATAATAATAATAATAATAATAATAATAATAATCCTGAATATGCCATCCTTACATAATGTAAGGATATCTTAGCTTCTTAGTTTAAATCTTAAATATCTTAGATTAAAATACTTTCTTTAGTAATTATTTGAGCAACCATGTAGGAGGTGGTACGACGTTTTATTTTGCCCCTCTCATTTCATTACCCTTCCAACAGAAAGTAATTTCTGATAAACAGGGCAGACAAAATGAATAAGAAATATATTTACATCATCCTCTCCCCTTTCATGATTGGAATATCACGTAATATTTTTTATTCTACCAAAGATGGCCCTGTGCGGTTAGGGGTAGGTAACTAAAGAAATATCTAATATATAGCGCCCCTTGATTGTAATATTACCGCTTCTTTATTTGTACGAGGGAGCCCCTACACAATCAAGGGTGACAAAAAGAATAGGAAAAGTGTCTATTGATTCCAGCGGCGGATCCAGCATAAACTCATGAGGGAGGGGAGGGGAAGTAAAACATTCTTTTGATGATGTGAAGCTGTCACAAATTACCACTTAACTAAACTAAACAATAGTGAGGGGAACCGGAACCCAGTAAGTTTAAATTGATGTAAAAGTTTAATTTTTGGCTTCATATTAAAGTTTTGGTTTCAAATCAGAATTTCAGTCCAAGTGGTCAATGATCAAATCTCGTGGGGCTCTTCAGTGTGGCTAATACTGTCCCCTTACGAGAAAAGGCAAAAATATTAACATGTTTATAAGTTTCAAATTTTTCGTCTATTTTAAAGAAATATTTTGCTTTGTATTAAAGTGTTGGTTCCAAATGACAATTTCAGTCCGAGTGGACAATGATCAAATCTCCAGGGGGGCTCTTCAGTATAGGGGGCTAGGGCTCCCTTATGAGAAAAGGCAAAAATATGAAAATGCTTATAACTTCCGAATTTTTGTCTATTTTAAAGAAATTATTGGCTTCATATTAAAGTCTTGGCTTCAAATGACAATTTCAGTCCGTGTGGACAATGAAAAAATCTCGGAGGGCTCTTCGGTGTAGGGGTTTCGGCTTTATGGGACAAGATTCACGTAGTTGATATTGCAAAATTGTTTTGTATACATGAGTGGAAACTTGCACCATTTGGTTAATTTTACCTCTTATATTTTGCAGATTCAAATTCCAAGCAATAGTTACTTCGCAGAGCTAAAAGAAGGCACTTACTAGTTTCATTAAAATGAAAGTCTTTTATGAGAAGTTGTCACGGAGCAGACGAACGAACATTCGCCCAAACATTGGTTGAGTCCTACGGTTGAAACTCGTTAAGTTCGCTTCAATTACTATAATAATAATAATAATAATAATAATAATAATAATAATAATAATAATAATAATAATAATAATAATAATAATAATAATAATAATAACGCATTCACCTTTGGTGCAGGGGGTCCGTGGCTCGATTCCACTTCGCGCCAATTGAAATTTGAGGTGGACAAATACCGTGTGCATGGGTATGTGTTTTCTTGAGATTTTCCATTTTCCTCCCACTTTCTTCATTTCACCATTTCATTCATCATCATTTTCCCTTAGCGTAGGTGCATAATCGTCCAACGTTAAACTTGATATTGCAATTTCAATAATAATAATAATAAAAATTAATTCAACTGAAAGGACTGTAATTTATGTTGAAAGCAATTATCATAAAATGCAACCATTATAAAAACAATGCTTTGAGTAGACGAATGCGCACGAGATAAGACATGTCTCGAGAAAGAGACGTGACGCGCTTTGTGACATCCATGATAAGACGAGGCAAATGTTTCGGACACGAGATAGCTTGGAAAATGTCTTGTCTTGTCTGGAATGTCTCGAAAACAAAAGTCTAAGTTTTTAAATTATTTTTCAAGATCTATACTCTCAGAAGTAGTTCTCTGCCTTAAAATTAATAATGGCATTTGTGATTTAAAAAAGATAAATAATGCCTAATGTTAATAGTTAACTTTTCGAAAAGAAGCTTCATTAAGGGTGAACCTGAAAGATGTCCACAAACTTCGGGAGATGATTCGTGACATCAAAAGGAGACAAATGGCCCTCTTGCAGTTTTCGAATTCAGCTTCGTTGTCGACATACAGGGTGGTCAACTGGTCGTGTTTGAGAAACTCACTGGGAATAAATTCAACTCCAAGAATAAACTACTCGTTGTAAATTTTTCTAAGAGAAATACCTGATACTACAATATAGGGTTGTTAATTAAATATTGATTAATGAAAAATAAACAAAATTGTTAAAACCATTTTTGAGAAAATAGCTTTTTTAGATTTTCGGCTGTTCGTAAACCACACTTATTTTAGGTGGTAAAAAAATTGGAAAAGCTCCTGTAGGAATACTATGTAAACCCTAAGTTTAAAATTTGGTGTAGATAAGTTGAACGGTATGGCATCTAGGCGAGTGCATAGAAAAGTGTACCGAACGGACAGAGCGGTGTCGAAAAGTCACATTTTCGGTATGTATACGCCATGAAACATGTAAATCCGTTGAAATATGAATTTGATATATTATTTTCACAATCGCTATATTTTCTTCTCTCTTTTGTCGCTCGAAAAAGAAAAGCCTGAGTTTACCAAAAAGATAGAGAGTTTACCAAAAAATATTCAATTACAGGGCCACCGCACTAAACTTTTCAATTCAATTTCTTAACTGTGTTAGGCCGCAGTTGTTACTGAAGTGTGTATTTGGATAATACGAATAAAATTATCGTATTTTTCAAATACATCGAATGTCAGATTATCGAATAAAAAACTTCGATTGAAGAAAATCCACAATACAAAACTAACCACACTTTGAACACATTTTCATCAGACATATAATAGACCAATTAATGCAATCATTGTTTATGAAATATGAAAAAGTCAAATGAGTCTTTTTTGAGAAAGTCGTTCAAAAAGAACACGTAAGGAGTAACCTACATCTTGTGAATTGTTTCGAACAATGAGTTAAGATATACTTTTGGTTATTAATGAAATATTTATTTGCGAAATTTGAACAAAATCGCCTGTCGTTCGAAAAAATTGTCGGAGAAATAACCTTGACCCCCAAAATAATTGTCTTTTGTAATTGTTTTTCATAAAAATGACTTATACTAAAATATAGGGGTATTAATGAAATACTTATTTATAAATTATCAATAAAATTGTCCGAGTAATTTTTGAGAAAATCGTGAGGGAAAAATAACTCCCCGAATAAACTATCTCTTGTGAATTCTTTCAGGGTAAGCGAGTTATTCCATATTACTAGGTTTTTAATGAAATATTTATATTTGAGTACGACAAAATTACTTGACTCGTTTTTGAGAAAACCGTGGAGGAAAAACACCCCTAAGAGTAAACTACCCCTCGCATATTTTTCAGGACAAACGAATTTTGATATATTGTTCGGTTAGTAACTAATTATTTATTTTTCATGTATGAATAAACTCTTTTGAGCCGTTTTTGAGAAAATCTCCCAGAAAACACTCCACCAAGAATAAACTACCCCTCGCATTTTTTTTAGGACAAACGAGTTATGCCATATTGATAATTTATTAATGAAATCTTTATTTATGAAATATGAACGAAAACACTTGAGTCCATTTTGAGAAAATCACTGAGAAAAAACTCACCCCCTTAGTATAAACTACCCCTTGTAGATTTTTCTCAGATAAATGCCTTATACCACAAAATATGGTTGCTAATTAAATATTGACTTATAAAAAAAGAAAGAAAACAAGATCGTTAGAGACAGTTATGAGAAAATATCTTTTTTTGTATTTTCATCGTACAGGAAACTACCCTTGTTTGGGGAGTAGAGGGAAATTAAAAAATATTAGGAAATATTATGCAAATCTTAAATTAAATTTGGTGCAGATAAGTTGTACGGTATGGCCTCTAGGCGAGTGCACACAAAAGTGTAGCGAACGGACGGACGAACAGATGGACATGTATCGAAAAATAACTATTTCGGTGTTAGGGGCTATAATACGAGTAAATTCGTTGAAATCTCAAATTTGATTGTATTTTTCAAACACCATATTTTCTTCTCTCATTTGTCACTTCAAAGTAAAAGGAACTCAGAATTACAGATAAGAGACACCTACTTTTACACATAGACATTTATTGATTTAAAACTGTTTTAGTTTGCGTCATTTCACTTCCAATTGAAAGGTTTTACACTGATTAACGGTATACAAGACGAGAAGAAGTTTTCAGGAAGTAAATGCATTGAGAAGTCTAGACTGCATTACACCTATCAGCCTGTTTTCACTTCTGCAATTGTTGACAGCTGTAATTTCATCCAAACGCTACATGAAATAATTTTTGGTTGACGTCATTGTGCTACTATTTTAGTATTGTTCTCTTCAGACTTGGTTGAAGTTTTGTCTTAACGGTTATACATTTTTTCTTATTTCATCGTTACGCATAAGAATAAAATGTTGTGGTGACTGGATAGATTCGAACCTACGAACATTGACTTTTTATTCTTCCAACACTTTACCAATGGACCAAGCTTTGTCTTCACGTTAACGCACGGTTACAGGATTTATTACGATTTAAATAAAATGGCTGGCTGTTAGAGTTTCCTGCACACATATTTCGATAAAAAATTTTCATTGCTTCGTAGATACTTAGAGCAATGTTTAGACACACATTTTAGGAGAGTGCATTTTGGTGTATATAATAATTTCATGCCAGATAAAAGCTGAATAAATTTTGAAAACATGCTTCATATGTAATTCTCAATAGTAGGCTTGTTCGAGATGACGTTCCAAGGTTCAGCGTTGACTAGGAGTTTTTGCTATTAATATCCCTTCTAGCAATATTGGCAGTGGAAAAAAGTTAGCCCGTGTTGAAGCATTTTGCTCCTAATTTAGTTATTTTACTTTATTATTTAACGAATATATTGAAAATTGTCAGCAGGCACGTATGCAGTAATTTATTTCGGGAGGGGTCCAACATCAATATTAGGATAAATTATAATAAAATTTTAAAAAATACCCCCAAAATTAGGCTAAATTTACAGAAAAGTTGGGATTTCAGAGGGGGTCAGGACCCCCTGGACTCACCCCTAAGTGCGTCCTTCTTTGTCAGTAACGTTTCCTCATTTTAAAACCCTCAAAAGGGATAGACTATATAAAGGAAAACGAGTTATTTTCGATTAAATATCACTTCAAGGAGACGCGTCAGTTTTATTGCACACGTTCACAAGGGAATTCGTAGCACACGTAGAATTTCTTTCCTCTGATTCTCTGCCATTGTGCTCTATCAAAAGGTTAGGTTTGTAAAATATGACTCCTACGAGCAAGCATGACTGGCAGATAGGAATACTGAGCACAACTCCAGAGAAATGCATGCTGAACGTACGTTTATAACTACCCTTTGGTGATTTGCCCTCAAGGTCAATCGAGTGGTAATTCAGTTCCGTCTCTGTTCTTAAGCCGTGTCTTATTACTTCGAACAGTTTTGATAATGAAAAGCATGCCTCTTAATATAACAGACTTCTTTCGCGTAAGAAATCAAAACTCAGTTGGTCAGAGCAACTAGTCTGTACGAATTAGGTTGTTCGTTAGTTAGGAACCCAGTACGAGTAAGAGTTTTTATCACTATTGTTTTTATCTTTTTTATGTGAGGAAAAATCAAATTGTGACATCGCGATATCAAATGTATTTGGTTACGTAGCTTTGTCTTAGCTAAACTTTAAACATCAGTAACCGTCGAAATTATTTCACTAACCGATCACTTACTGAACATTTCAAACACGCCAAACCAGTAGCATAACATGAAGGTTAACCTCTCCTCCGCAGTCCATACATTCAGGGGCGGACCAAGGGCCGGGCGTCTGCCCGGGGCGCGAGACAAAGAGGGGCGCCAAATCAAGCCTCAAAAAGTAAATTTATAATGTGTTTTCTACTGGCGTTTCTGGTTTATATTCTTGTAAAGTAGTTGCAATTACATGACCTTTTCCATTTCACTACGGAGGAAGAGAGTTTCATAGTACTAAGGGGGCTATATCGAAAAATGGAGGGATGGCATGTAGAACAAAGAGTGCCGGTAATTAAGTAGAATTTTTGTTTGTTTGCTTGAGATTAGCGATCCACGGTTATGCCTTAATGGCCAAGGGAGATGTGGATACTAATTATAGTGGAATCCAAACTTTTATCGTTCAACATTAATCCACCGGAATTGGACCCGGTACCACAGAAGGCAGGCGTGGTAGCCACTGGACCAGGGGGGCGGAGTTCCTATTGTTTATAGCGGGCTATATTCTTTTTGAAGTTTTCGTAGGTAATGGATTTCTTTTTGAAAAATGGGTCTAAAACAGGGGCGTCATTTAGGGAGGGAAGGGAGGGGCATTTGCCCCCCGTGAGTTTGAGATGTATATAGATTTTATCATTAGAATAGTAGTAAATCAGTGTAAAACGCGAAATTTTACTTATATCAAAAGGTATTGCTCTCCCCAAAGCAAAATCTGAAATGACGCTCCTGGCTTAAAATATTTAAAACACTATGATAAAATGTAAAATATAGGCTAGTACTAGGGGGAGGGTGCCAAAAAATCACTTTGCCCGTGTGAAAATTTGGCCTGCTCCGCCCCTGCGTACTTTCTGTATATTTTTTGGCCTTGCAGCTTGTGCGGTCCCCACGGCACAGGGTTGCGGGGGCTCTATTTACGCCTACGCTTCGAACATAATTCAATAACTGTTTAAGAAATTCTACCATCAGCGTGGAAACGGGAACATATTTTTCTAATAGTCCCATAGAACTTTCACTCAGAACGCCAGATGCAATTTTTCAGAGTGGGCTCTGGCTAAGTAGAAGGAAGATCTGTTTCCTAAGTAAGTTCCTTTCAGAAAGTTTGCTATTTCTTTAACGGTGATGTAAATAAGCATACTCATCATTATTAGCTCGACACCAAACCATCCTGGACAAATTCATCTAGAACAATGATCGACAAAAGTTATTCTGCCTAATTTTATAAGCGACAAGGGTGAAACACTTGTTAACAAAAGCAATGCTGTGTATATACTGCCTTCTTTCTGACAAAATATAAAGTGTTTTGTAATCTTTAGACACTTTTCCTATTCTTTTTGTCACCCTTGGTTGTGTAGGGCAGCCTCGATCAAATAAAGAAGAGGTAATATTACAGTTAAGGGGCGCTATAAATATATTAGTTATTTCTTTTGTTACCTAACCATAACGGCCTAGGGTCGTCTTCAGTAGAATAAAAAATGCTACGTGATATTCAATTCACGAAGGAGGAAAGGACGCTCTAAATATATTTCTTATTCATTTTGTCTGCCCTGCTTCTCAGAAATTATATACTTTCTGTTGGAGGGTTCTGAAAAGAGAGGGGGGAAATAAAACGTCGTGCCCCTCATACATTTTAAATTTTGTGACGTGGTTGCTCAAATTATTACTAAAGGATGCGTTTTAAACTAAGATGTCTAAAGTTACTACATTATGTAACGGTGGCATATTCAGTAATAATAATAATAATAATAATAAATATGAATGTCTTTGGAGAGCCGAAATTCTGTGACACGAATCATTATAGGAAGAGCTTTAAGATGAGTGGTGATAGGGGAGGAAAAAACAGGATTTTTCTCTCTCTGACTCTCTAACGTTAAGATTATGTGCTGAAGGTAAGAAGCATCATGATTCTACAATAGGTTGCTTTTACGTAGAATATCAATTACTAGAGTTCTCCTCCTTCGGGCAACTTACCTTATGTAGTAAATTCAAAACGATTTTAAATTAAGACAAATATTTATAGCGAAAATTAAACATTTAATATTGAAATCTGTTATCAAAATATCCAAACACGTAGATAGAAGACTATGTAGTGAGAAATATTGTGAAACTATAAAATTCTCCAAATTAGAATTAACATTTACTGGAAAACATTCGTTATGCATCAGTGAGCACAGGGGAAATAATTACGAAACTGTTTGCAAACAAAAATTAGACACACTAATGCAAATGAAACGACATTTTCTCTTTTTTTGGTATCGTCATGAGTTTTACACATATGTTACAATTTGATTCTGTCCCACATAAAAAGTAAATAAAATAACCTTAGTGATAAAAATGACAACAGCACTTCCACGCGGTTCGAAACCACTACCTTCGGCACACAGACTCGTTACTTTAACTAACTGAGCTATTTGCTTTTTTACGTAAACTGAACCTGTTCTGTTTTTACGTAAACTGAACAGTAAGGATGATTTTTCATTAAGATTGGGCTAACAATTCGTCTTTTTCCATAGGTATTTTCCACTATTTGCTCTATCTATACGTTAATACTTAGCATATATTCATATATTTGGAGTTCGCTGATAATGCATATAATAAGACATATTAGAAATATTTCTATAAAATTTTCGTTTGTAGATCTAATCCACGCTTCTCTCAATGACGTAGACGTCGCTGCTTCGTGTTGAACTGCAGAATTCCCTCGCGGTCTTGAAAATTTCCCACTTTAGCAGAGTTGGTAATTCTCGAGATTTCTGTCGATTTAATGTTTTTTGCTTCTAATTTATTTATTTTAAGGTAATATCTCACACAAATATTAAAAACGGGTTTGTTATTAACCTGTCCTGCTGGGGAAACCTTCCGAAATTTCGAACATATAAAGAAAACGGAGATATTTTCAAACAAATTCAAAATAAAGAGACGCGTCATTTATTTTGCTCATAGTAGTACCACGATCTCGTCAACAGAACTTAAACATAAAGATTCCTATTAAATACAAATATTTCGACATCTTATTACCCTATTTTCGACATTTCAACATTTTAGAAACAGTTCAACAACGTAACATTTTATATATTTTTCAACGCTATGAATAAACAATTACTTGGCGTTTGGATAAACGTGATATTATGGTTATTTCATATGAGGAATTTTTTGCACTCATATATTCTTTCACATGATGCATTCGGGGCTCACCCGGATTCATTTTTTGTTCGAAATATGATAGACAGACCAGGAAGATCATTTTTCATAATTTCAGCAATGTCCACCCTAACTGAGAGTATCCATATTTCTGCTGAAACTTAGTATTTTTAGTGACGTGACCCCTAACGTTTCTATCCACTAACTTGCTAGTGCTCACTAATTTTATTTAGCCTCGCTCGTTCGGAATCCTAATGTTCATCTCTATCTACTTATACCTTTTATGGTCACACGCTCCCACATCCAATTATTTTACTTGAGGGAGGTGCATTGAGCATAAAGTTTAGAATTTATATAACTCTGACCATATTTCACCTAAAACTAAAAAGATATGTATATCAAATTTATTCAACTTTGTAGTGCATTTATGGTATAAAGCTTCGCTAAGTAACCATCGCTATATGTTGTGAGCTTCGTGTATATGCTGCTTTATGATTTCTTGTTTTCCATTTCTCGTTCATTCCTTATTTATTATCTCTTATACTTCAGTGCTTGGTTTCCCTGTTTCGATCCCAGCTTGCGCCGTGTTTACTTTGTGGGAAACAAACACCGTGTTCGTGGGTTTTTTCGGGGTTCTCCTGTTTCCTCCCACTTTCTTGATTCCAGCATTTCATTCTTTTTCAATCATCAATGCCTCCTTTTACCTAACTGGAATATCTGTCGGACGTAAAACTTAAAGATTTCATTTCATTTCATTTCATAGATCAATAACTAGATATAAATATAGATAGATAGCACACTACCAATATAGAATATTGTTCTCATTAACATTATATCAATTACGAACGTTAATGAAATTTAGCATAAATTATTTATAATAGAAATGGGATATAATGAATGAAATTTAATCAGCGATGTAGAAGTGTATAATGCATTTTGCAAGACGAGAAAACAGTTGTTCTAACATAAATATAAAAAAAATCAAGTACAAAATTATTTTCGCAAATCACTATAGATAATATGAGGAATAGTCCTTACTTACAAGGGACGTGTGCGAAACGTAACAGTTAAGTATTTATGAAAATTGGTAGCTTGACTAATTGTGGATCGCTAATCGTATTAGTGATAGTCATTCAGTGCGTTAATGCCTACTAATACATATACTAAGTAATGACTGTATTAGGCTGTTCAGAGTTATACCTCAACAACAACGGGAACAGGCACAAAATGAAAATGTGTGGAAGTATCGTTATACCTACAGAAAGGGGACATGTAACCAAGAACAAGGCAGTAGTGTCACACAAGCAATGCGGCCATCCCAACAAACTTTAGCTTATTAAATAGAACATATACAATTTTAAGCACTAAAACAATTGGCATAAAACTTGGAAACTTTTCCAGCGTTTCATTTACACCTCTATAATATTCTCTGCATGTATAAACAATAATCTGAGATTGCAGTTCAGGATTCTCATACACAAATAACCTAGTTTTGGCGAAAAAATCGTCATAATGTGGGTCAGCACAGATCTCACAGCAGTAACATCAACGGATGTAAGGCGAAGACGATGCGAAATTGAAACGCACTCCTCTAATCGACTCGTAACATTGATAAAATTAATTTCGTAATGATCTATAAGTTTTTCTGCAATGTTAATTTGTTAAAATGCTAGATGTATGAAACAGAATGATCTCTTTTATATATTAAACAATAGAATTTTGTATGTTTGGAGAACTTCACACCTTGATTTCCCTGGTTAGTATTCACACAAACAGCAGTTATTGTGCGTATTATGTAACATATTACTGTGCCGAAAATACTGACACTTAAGGCAGCAAATACGACTAGCTATACCAGGTACATACTTAACATTTTAGGCTATTATATCTAGCCTTCATGAATTCCGGAATCGTTTGTCATTGATACGATTATTCCATATATTTTTGCTCATATATCCGTGTATTTCCTACACATTCTACTGCTGAATTGCCAGTTGTTACACAACAATCAGCAAAGACAATGGTTTCAACTCCTCAGCGGGTTGACAAACAGTAAGGGATTCTTTTGCTCACGTTCCCCTATGTTTTGTATGTAGGTCCGAATGTTTGACGGAAGCCACTGAATAACAGGGACCATTTCTGATATTTCAGATATTTCTTTATTATACTACTTTTCTTTTATATAGTCAAACTCAAAAACAATATTTTATGTACCTTACATTACATTTCTAAAATAATTGCCTCATTGCCTTATATCTAACATACCTCAGATCTCGTGATGAACGTTCACTCACACTGTTATGGAAGTCAATATAGCGTGTTATTATTTCAAACTTCGTTATGAACTGAATATTTGGTTGCTATGGGAAATGACCAGTAACCTTCAACCAGTAATAAGCAACTGAAACATTGTGTGGCAACTCAATGAATAATTAATATTCTGGTCTTTATTACTTAGAATAAATTGATTAGACATTTAATTAGGTATTCAAGAAGGCCCGTTTCCACAAACATACACTAAAGACATATTTCAGAATTCATTTAATTCTTATTTTTTTACTATTTTCCCATTATTTTCGTAATTAACAGTGCAGACACTTTGTGATGTAACTAGTTAGGCGCTTATCTACAGTGTGTTCAGAAAGTCTCTTCATTATGGCACAAAACTGCGTACAATTTGATACATACCCTCACAATTGCGCAGTATGTGTTTCTACAGAGTTAATGTTTAAAATTTAGCATCTTTCTTCTCTGTATGAGATATTTTCATACTTGGTTATTTAAAGTATATCTTTAAACATGTTTCTTACAAGAATAAGTACCTAGATCCATTGCAGAGGGGTTTCGGAACACATAATCTGACAGTCAAGGGTAAATTCCTTTTTCATTTTTATTATATTCATGAGTTCTTTTCTTTCGTTTAAGAGTAAATAAGAGTTTTAACCACTCCCTCTAAACCAAACCCTCTATATGTATAATTATTGGAAAATGTAGATTAGCAGATTGTGCTGCTAACTGCGTTAAATCTCGTACGTGACGAAATAAATACAATGCCGAGCTTTATCTTCATGTCGTCAAGAGGTAATCTGGGGCTTTTCCAAAGTCCCATAGGGCACCTCTGGGTCGTCTTTTATCTTTATTTGAAAGTATATTTCTGAACGAGACGAATGAAAAGCAAGTTACAGTCTCTCAAAATATGATATATACAATATTCCGCTGTCCGGATAATGGAGTTTTCTCAGTGTAGTTTTCTTCTATTATTTTTTAAATTAAATCTCTCCGTTTTCAGATTTTGGATATTTCCTTTATTCAACGATAATCTCTGTCTCTTTTACTCTGCCACCAGGTAGTGATTAGTGTGAAAATGAGCCCCTCTAAACAACCGAACATCAATTATGTCAGTTTGTGATCTTCTATCTACTGAAACGTGATCAATTTTATTATGTGCTTTTTCCGTCTGGTGAGGTCAAAGTATATTTATGAACTTCGAGATGTGAAAATTTTGTACTCTTCACGATAAGATTTTTGAATGTTGCAAACTTCACGAGTCTGACACCGCTGCCATTACAGTCCTTATGTAGACTTTCGTTCCCTATAATCGGTTTGAAAATATTCTCTCGTCCTACCTACGCATTGAAACCCCTAATAGAATTTTCATATTTTCATAAGTTCGTCAAATATCCCTTCTACTTCATCGTAAAAACTGTTCTTTATATCGTTATCCTTAACTTCTGTTAGACCAAGCTCCTTTAAAATAACAATATTATACTGCCAACCCTTAAGAGTAATAAAAGAAAGTCTATGAGTAACAAATTCAACCCACCTAATTGCTGATATTATTTGTTTTTGATTGGAGATTTTAATTGGAGATTTTTATTTTCTTCCCCGTAAAAGAACATAAAATTTTCGGAATTGAGAGTTCCATTTCCTTCCCATCTAACTTCCTGAATTCCTATTAGGTCTACCCTGTATTTCTCTAACTCAATATCACGAATATGTCACTAATTACACTATCTCCCACAACCTGAGCAGTACTATGTTTTCAAAAGAACGTCCTTAGTGCTTAGAGACAAGATACATTCTTTAAAATACCAATTTTTAGCGATACGGGTTAGATAGAAATGTAAAACATAAGATTCATCGATACCCAATCAACTCAGAATCAATAAAATTTTGACGGTTAGTGTGTAACGAAATATTCAATTGTAAAAAAAATCCTTTCATAGAATTGGATCCTTTCTCGTTAGATACGTTAAAATTCCCACAAACTGTTCTAAACTAGCTGGCATTCCTGGGTACAAGTGTGTTAATCAAAATGTGGAAGATATAATCTTAGTGCAGTCAACAATCATAATGTAAGAACACAAATCTGTAGCACACATAGAGAATTCCAGAAATTTCGCCAGCATGACAACCTCATAGACGTAAACAAACAACTATCCTCTAGTAGAAGAATACAAAATTTACCGATTCTAGTTGTAATCACTATTCAAAGTTTAGTTGTAAGGATTGTCGATAATACAAAGTACATCGTATATAATTATGGATGAATAGGGTAGCTTCCGTCGTTTGCTTCAACGCGAAGGCTAACAACAGAACAAGTGCCATCATGATACAGATTCGCATCAAGAAAGTTACTTCGTTTGAGAATAAAGTGTCCATATTTATTTTCGAAGCAGGAAAACATAATCTCCATTATTAGATCCTAAATCTAATGCCCTTATTTGCCGAAGTAATACTAAATTATTTTCAATCATATCTTGACGGCAAACAAGAGTACTTAATATGAGCTGATAATTTCGAGTAATATAGTGAAGACGTCTGGAGAAAATAACAAGATGTGGAACATCCCAAACAGGAACGTGAAACTGTGTCAGAACACATTGTTACAAAACAATGTCATATTTAAAATACCGCCATGAAGAACACAAATGGATCTTAATTATTAGAACATGCACGCACACACGAAATAACGTTCTTCAGGAATGTGTGCCACAATATGGCCACCAAAGCTCGGTAATGAAATATTTTTATCCGTAAAACCAGGTTCAGGCGGCTCATTCGAGCTTGGAATACGAAAACAAGGCGCTTCACGAAATAAGTTGGTTCTTCTTTTACGTTTGTGAGACGAGATGAAAGTAATAAATAGTTGTCCGAAAAGTAAGAAATAGAACACTACCTACTTTTCAAGATAGCATAACCTCAAAGCAACATTAGGTTTTGCTCAGGTCTTCTTTGGTATACAAATTGGGAGAACTGAGTTTCATGCCAGTGTAAATAGAAAACCCCCAGCAATCAGAGACGAACAAACGATGCGCAAGATATATATATATATATATATATATATATATATATATATATATATATATATATATATATATATATATAGAGAGAGAGAGAGAGAGAGAGAGAGAGAGAGAGAGAGAAAGAGAGTTAATTAACTATACCGACAAACTGTAAGAGGTGAATCCTCACACGAAAATAACAGAAAAATTCATATGGACTTGTGAGGAAACTTCATAGTTTCAGAGAGAGCTAGGGCTGTGCAAAATCATGGAAAAACCAAATTTCAAGAGGTCATATTTCGATTTCGAGAAACTGTATATGAGTGTCCTTATCAGCGTAAGGAAGTCAAGCTTACGCAATCCAAAAATGTATATTTCATTAATGTCCAGCATATGTACAGAGTATTCCATACAGGGTCAAATTCCCAGACATGCCATCAACCGAATTTTGAGATATGCTCTAACATTATGATTGATCCAATGTAGGTAAACGATAAGCCTTGATAACTATGAACATAGGATTCTTTGGCGCGATGTCGCAAGTGTTAAGCATCACCAGCATCACGGTCTCTCGTACTCGGTAGAATGCATGGGACAATGTTTACTTTAACGCTTGTAAGTGAAGAAAACGTGAAATAACATAACAAAATACTTTGCATCACATGTTATTCCGAACACAAAGAAACATGAAGATGCTGTTTACTAAGAATTCCGACTTCATTCCGAAGCATTGGATGTCCATTGTTGTCCGTGCCTACCTCCTGCCTACTTTGAACCCTCCTTGAAATCAAGGTATGTCTGAAAACACTATTAAGAGCATAGGTGAGAATAACACCCTGTATGGAATGCTCTGTACACCTTTTCAAAATTGACGAAATATTCACTTTTGGATTTTGTATTCGTGGCTTCCTTTACACTGATAAGGACAACCACCCACAGTTTCTGGAATTCGAAATAGAACCTATTGAAATTTGGGTTTTTCGCGATTTTGAACAGCCCTAGGTCTGAAACTATGCACTTTCCACCATAGGTCCATATGAACTTTTTCTTTTATTTTGATATGGGGAATCACCTCTTACGGTTTGTGGGTTCAGTTCATTAACACACTGTATATATGGATCATTCTATGTCAAATCACCTAGAACACTGTGCTTTAATGTCTCAGATTCTCTTCAAAAAATTTCCATACATAAATACCAATGAAATTAGGCAAAATTATTTTTTTGCGATTTTTTGGTTGGGAAATGGGCCAGGAAGAATTTTTTGAAAACTTTGAATTTTGCTTCAATTTTACTTTCCGGCACTCAGCATCATGAATTAAAATTATCATAACCTCCTTATTTTTTAGGTTATTGGGCTAATGTAGGTGTCAAATGAAAGCTTGATTTTTGCTCTTTCAGTAGATCCTAAACATTGCAAAACGTTACACTGTCAAACATTTATGGGCATAAAAAAGCAACTTTCAGGGCTTTTTACAAATTCTGGCAAAGTTACAACTTCGAAACTTTTTTGTACAATCATTGTAACACGTACATGGTATGATTAAAAAATAAATAGCGTGCTTTTTTGTATTTCTGTAATTATTTCTTTTTATATTTAACATGCACGGAAAAATAGTTTCAATTTTGTTACAAATTATGTTATTGCTCGTAAGTTACAACTATGAAACTTTTGAAGTTCTTTATTGTAATCATGTTACCACATACATGATATGGTTAAAACATAAAAATAGTATTTTGTTATTTTTGTAATTATTATTTTTGTACGTCAGAGTGCAATTCATTAATCGCTCTGGGCATTCTATATTCTACTGGCCAGAAAATGAAGACTTCTGTTGGGTACCTTTTGAAAATATCATCTGCGAAGTTCCTGTCCCATCTCTTACAAGCCAAACAGTAAGGGTGTACGCAACTGAAAGCAACATTAAAAGAAGAAATCATACCGTCAATGAAAAGAATGAGCTGTGAAATACAGGACACAACATTTTGTATGTAAATCAATGGAATTCTAAGAAGTATTACCGGGATGTATGTTTATTGTTTTCATCTATGTACATTAGTGTGTTATTTCTTACTTCTGTTGATAGGGATTTAAAAATCAGTTTGATACAGTTTGATAGTTGTACAGTTTGATATCAGTACAGTTTGATAGTTGTAAGCGATAATACAATTGGTAAAAAGTTGAAAGTCATAGTTAAAGAACAAAAATATAATATTATGGTAATACCAAAGCTACAATTTACAGTATTCTATTTTTAAGTATACCTAAAATTTACGATGATTTTTTGAAAAAAGTTTCAAAGTGTGATAGTTCTCCCTTCAGAGTAGGGATGGCCAAAAGTATCCGCAATCGAAAATTTCACTTTCCGGATTTTTTCCTAATTCCAGATATTTTTCCGAATTCTGAATTTTTCGATTTTACTTTCTAGTCCGGAAAGTAAAAAATTCCATAATTTACCATCACTACTTCAGAGGAAAAGCACAATCTCTTAACAACACTAAAACTGTATATTTTTGTACATTTAAAATACAAATAATAATAATTGCAAAAATACCAAAAAGCACCCTTTTGATTTTAACCACATCATGTATGTGCTAAAATGATTCAATGAAAAGAAGCATCAAAAGTGTCATAGTTGCAACGTATGAGCAATGATACAATTTGTAACAAAACTTAAAACTCTATATTTCCGTACATGTAGTATTAAAAAAAATTACCAAAATCACTATTTTTATTTTTAAACCATACCATTTATATGCCGAGATGATTGCATTAAAATGTTACAAAAGATTTATAGTTGTAACTTACCAGCAATAACACAATTTGTAACAAAATGTCTAACTCTACACAATTTGTAACAACACAATTTGTAACTCTATTGTAGCGGCCGAAATGTGGCATCTTTGGGTCGATCTAATCTTTTGCTTTTCTTATTGTTATTAATTCATAATTATTATTTAAAAACCGTTTAATTATTTTATTGTCATCCAATTGGTGCAGGTATTATTCAGTGTTAAATTTCTTTTTTTCTATATTTTTGTTTTTTCTGTGGAATAACTAAGCCAGACGAATATTTAATGTTAGCTGTTTTTCTCGTAACTCATCTCCTTCCTCCCCTCTTTGTATTTTGAGAAACAGATCTGAATTGGTAACCTATAGCCTTCGAATCGCTGCACGTGCAAGGGTATATCCATCCCTTGTGTCTTATGTGAGAGTCTGATGTTATTTTGTGAATACTTTCATTGTTCTCTGTTTAAGCCCAGATGTTTTAAAAAATGTGCTAGACATATAACTAACTTTTTGGAGCCACGTTGACAATTCAAAAATACTAAACATGTCTATTTTGACACTGTATAAAATAAGTGTCTAGTGAACACTTGTATTTTTGTATCACTGTGAAGCTATTAAGAAACCTATAAAATTCAGATAAAGGCCTCATTATCTTTGTGTTATCAAGTTTAACTTTTAATTTGAATGTTGTGTACTAGATGAGGATAAAGCCTTATAGTGTTTATAATAACGCTCAAGCGTGACTATTCTAGTTAACGTCTAAAGAGTCGTTTAAATAATCAGCATCCAATCTAAACGCAATGACTAATTTCCTAGCACACGACGATCCTCCATTTTGGAAAGACACCACCCACTTATTCGCCCACGTACGTAACGTGTGAAAAAACTCCCTGAATACATAACAGCTCTACAAGACTGTTTCTGGGGGGAAAATTACTGTGTCGTCCTCGCGAAGTCTCACTGTTCGACATCCCTTTCAGGGACCTCTCCGTCGACTTAGCGTGAGCTTGAGGAATCAGCTACTCTTCACTTAGACGCATACTTATTGTATGGGGCTTGAGGTTAAGGGCAAACTAGAGCGAGCAACTACTTTTCGTACTCGCTCTTGCTCTAAGAACTTTGTTATCTGTTCTCCGGCTTTGACCGCAGCTCGGCGCCTATTATTAAGTGACAGTACGAACTAGTGTTATCACACTATGTTGTGTAGAACTCTGTAATTTCCGTTCTGCTACCAAGGACCATATCTGCATTCGTTTCGTGTGTGTGCTATACAGCAAGAACTTTGATATTGTGCTGAACTCTGATTATAGCAGGTTTGCTACTACTAAATACATTTCCATCTCTTCATTGAACTCCCCTTATTTCTCTTTTAACATCGGTCATATTTTGACCTCTCAAATTTCACGCATACGCCACTGGAATTAGGCGTCACCTAACATTACCTCTGCTGTATAACAACCTTATAGCTTATCAACTCTTCTATGCTGTACAAAAACAACATTCAATAAAGCTCATACTACTTATAATTCGGCGTTTCAGTCATTTATAACGCCTATCTAAAGTTCTCAAAGTACTACCTCACCTACTGTAATATTCTATCAGAAAGTACCTCCGAAGAAGCCGTTCGTCGAAGCCTATTATTACGAACATCTCTCTTGTTATCTTCATCCTACATGAACCACTACGCCAGTCATGCCTATCGAGGACTGAGTGCTTCATCTTCTGTTATTTGGGAAGTTAAGTGGGCCATCACCATCCTGTGTGCTCTGCGACTCCAGTATTATCTCTGCATTCGCACAGGGGAATTCCGATTGTAGAAAGGACTTCTATCTCAGAAGAAAGTGATAGCATCCCGTTGGTTTTACCGCTTGAACCATTGCAGACGCATCTTGGGGATTCTTTGTCGCAGTATACATAATCTTGCCAATCTAAGCTCAACTGGGCTTACACAAGACTCGATGACATCTCCAGAGGCCACTTGGAACTCTTCAATCTCCGTTGGTGTTTAATTGCGAGGTGAGTGATTTAAATTGTTTTGGTGAGTCTTAATTGTGCATCTTGAGTCCTCGCATCGACTCGGATCCAAGATACATAAGAATAGGTTAGTATGCCACCATAGACAGTACGATAGAGGGATATCGCCTCTGATATTTAGAATCACCTACACACATATTTTAAAATAGTCTCGTTAATTAGATACGCAATGCTACAAGTACAATTTATCACCAGCGTGAAACTCACTTCACCGTTAAACGGCCAACGTGAGTCCATTACGTATAATTTTTATTCAGCAGCAACTTGTTTCTTGCTCAACATATGTGTCTTTGTAGATATGCTATCGGTAAGTAATATAAAGTGGGAATACAATTCGGAATTGAAAAAATATACATTAGGGCAGGTTTTAATATTATTTTTCTAAATACGTAAGACAAAAGGCCAACATGAGTCCAATGGACTCATTACTAGTTTGGGTTATATATTTGATGTCCCAGTGGAAATATAGGTATATTTGTCTTTAAATTATTAATTCTAAGGCACGTTTGTATCAGTTGATTCTTGTTGTGGTGCAGGTAGTTGAACTGTTAGTGTATGTTAGTACTAATGTAAGTGCAAAAATGGTAGCTTCTTCGAATATTGTATAAAGAATACGCTAGTTGTTGGAGGATGAAGACGAGGATATAGGTTGGCCGTTGTAGGTTTCGAAATGTTTACTAGACGTCACGTGTGAGTTAAAACGTAGGACATGCTTACGATTGTCAACACGTAGACCTTCATTCTGTTTCGGGGAATTACCAAAGCCATGGGAAACAATATTTCCGGGAAACAGTAAACCGAAAGATGGCAGTTTTGAACATCTAACAAGGGAACCTTCCGAAAATGATAGTTGCAGCGAAAGATGTGACCTATGCCAATTGAAAGAGCTGTAACAGAGATGTACATTCCCAAAAAATTAGCTGCCCATAGCAATAGGCTCAAGAAATATAAGGGGTGGAAGTTCGGGAAACTGCAAGGTTGGACAAGGGGGAAAAGTGCAAATTCCGAAAAAAAGGGGGGGCACGGCAAAATAGAATGCTGACAAATGATGTATAGAAACAGACTTCCCACAATAGGGAACAAATGAAGGCCACCAGTGGGGTTAACAGTGTTGCCAACTGAAATGAAAAGTACATGTTTTGCAAAGAGCACTATATGAAGTGAGTGCAATATTCATTGTCAATCTGTCATGTAGAACATAAGATATGACGTGTATAATCAGTGGTTCAATCTAACAAAAGAGAATAGAAAAAACAAGTACGAAAAATACGGAAAAGACAAAGTTGGCCATAATGCGCCACATTTGATCACGAGCTGTGCATATTAGAATGAACAAAACAAGAAAGCACCAAATATGCAGGAAACCGACGTACCTAGAGTCGAAAAGGAAAACGAGTTCCAAAGTTGGCAGCACTGACCATGAAAATCCAGACAATTCTAATATAGTTCGGCCACTCGCTTCACAGAAAGAAAATTCCGGCAACAGGCATCACTCGGAATGCATCAATGCTAGAGTGATTGAGGCAATGCCAAGTCGGGGAACATGAAATGGCTGGGTTGAGCCAACAACCTATAATAGAAGTAAACATTATGTCATGATTGGGTCGTATGTGGGAATATACAGGATGTCCCACCAATCTTTGTGACCTGAAAGATTTGAGAAACGAACAAAAATGTGACAGCTCCAGTTGTGTAGGAATGTACCAATGTCAGGGGATGATTAAAGTCTGTGAGAAGCAAGTGCCCCCAGGATCCCCATCATAGGGCCCCAGGAGCCAACTTCAAACTTTCAAATGGCAACAGGGACCGAGTGGTACCTCTCTCGACAGATCATGGAATGTGCAACAACACATATAGGAAACATTTGCTATATGAAGCATGTTTTTCAAAATGGCCGCCACAAATATATGTTGTGTCTTAACATGGCATCGAACATTGTGATCTCAAATTGCTGCGAAGCGAAAAGAGATGTTGCAAATCCAATTGCACAGGAATGTACTCATGTCGAGGGCCAAGAGAACTTTGTAAGAAGCAAGTCTCCCAGGGCCCCCATCATAAGGCTCAAGGGATCAACCGCAACATTTCAAATGGGAACAGGGGGCCGATGATATTTCTCTGGATAGATACAACACCGAATTTAAGAAACATTTGCTATATGAAGCACGGGTTTCAAAATGGCAGCCGAAAGTGCACGTTGTTCTTGTCACCGTGCAGATATTTTTGGCGGTCATTTTGAATTATCATATAGTAAATATTTCTGATATGCGTTGTTGCATATTCCAAGATTTATCGAAAGAAATATAACTCGATCGATGGTGCTATTTGAAATTTTGAAGTTGGCCCCTGGGACCCTATGATGAAGGACTTGGGGGCACTTGCGTCTCACAAAAGTTTGTCGCCAGCTGACATGGGTACATTCCTGCACAACTGGATGTGTCACATTGTTTTCGCTTTGAAACTATTTTAGTCGCAGAATTAGGTGGGATACTCTGGATATATCATATAGGCGGTGATAGTACTGCAGACAGCAACACACAGCAGATCAAGCCTTTGATTATGTTTGCTTTCTACAGGTGTGGGTATGTGATAGAAAGACCACCAAAGGTTCCGACACCTCTAGAGTACTGTTTCGAGACATTCACAGGCGATCATTGTACCATGTGTGACGGATTGGCAGTATTCCGCTGTGCTCACTGCAAATGTATCTTCTGTTTGGACCATTGTCTCATCGAACAATTGCACGTACAATGTGGACGAGCATGTACAAATGATGCGAAGGCTAATACCTGTTGCCGGAATTTTCTTTTTGTGAAGCGAGTGGCCGAACTATATTAGAATTGTCTGGATTTTCATGGCCAGTGCTGCCAACTTTGGAACTCGTTTTTCTTTTCGACTCTAGGTACGTCGGTTTCCTGCATATTTGGTGCTTTCTTGTTTTGTTCATTCTAATATGCACAGCTCGTGATCAAATGTGGCGCATTATGGCCAACTTTGTCTTTTCCGTATTTTTCGTACTTGTTTTTTCTATTCTCTTTTGTTAGATTGTACCACTGATTATACACGTCATATCTTATGTTCTACATGACAGATTGACACTGAATATTGCACTCACTTCATATAGTGCTCCTTGCAAAACATGTACTTTTCATTGCAGTTGGCAACACTGTTAACCCCACTGGTGGCCTTCATTTGTTCCCTATTGTGGGAAGTCTCTTTCTATACATCTCTTGTCAGCATTCTATTTTGCCGTGCCCCCCCTTTTTTTCGGAATTTGCACTTTTCCCCCTTGTCCAACCTTGCAGTTTCCCGAACTTCCACCCCTTATATTTCTTGAGCCTATTGCTATGGGCAGCTAATTTTTTGGGAATGAACATCTCTGTTACAGCTCTTTCAATTGGCATAGGTCACATCTTTCGCTGCAACTATCATTTTCGGAAGGTTCCTTTGTAAGGCAATCTTCGGATTCGGAAAAAAATTGGGCAGATGTTTATCTTTTTTAAAGTACAATAAGACATGTTTAAATGTTATTAAGTATAAAGGAAAACTACATTTATTGAAATATTTAATAATGCTATGTTTCCAAACTATGTATTCATGTCAGTACAAATATATACCAGAGATGGTAATTTTTCCTAACCCTCCCTCGCCCTCAATTGACGCCCCTCACCCTCACCCTCCATCACACTCACCCTCCATTGACATCCTCACACTCACCCTCCATTGACGCCCTCACACTCACCCTCCATTGACGGTCTCCCCTCATCCTTCCTCACACGCACACTCCATTCACACCCTCCCCTCACCCTCCGTTACACTCACCCTCCATTGACGTCCTCAACTTCACCCCCTCACACTCACCGTCCATTGACACCCTCACACTTACCGTCAATTACTTTGTCGCCTTCACCCTCAACTACTAAAATGAGGGTGAGGGCGGCCCTCATAAGGGCAAAATGAGGGAGGATGATCATCTCTACAGTAGACACTGGATTAAAATTCGAGGCGGGCATTGTTTTGCTCACAGTCTTTGTCATAAAGAGCCTTCAAAGTTCTGAAAAGAAAACTATTTTTATCTTCATACCAGAAATGAGCACAGAGTAGAGGAAAGGGAGGCAAGAGTACGCAAATTTCAATTAAACTTACATATTTTGGTAAAAAAAAAAGCTACATCGGAACATTTTTAAATTTAACACAAAACTTGAACTTTGCTTTAAGAAATGTGTACTCGACTTTTGTATACCTCTATGCTTGGAGGAACTAGAACTCGTAAAATGAAAGTATTCAAATTCGTACTCTTGCCCCTGTATGTGGGGCAAAAGTACGAAATGAAAGGGGCAAGAATACGCACCCAAATGAGCATTAACAATTGTGCCCACTCCTTGAACATTAACAATTGAGCTGCTTGTAGTGAGGATCCAGCGTTAGTAGCTGAAGGTTTGTCACAGATGAAGGTGCCCATTCCTGCATATAATGTGCATTGTTCATGCCACCATTCATTGCATATTGCGCACTGGATCCAATCTTCTGTTGGAGGATCGCTGTAGATGATATTGCATAATGAACACTCGTACAATTGTTTCTCACTGACCTGAGGAGTTGTCTTTGGTTGTAGTTTTCTTTGGTGCAAGTTGACGTTAGGCTTGGTGTTTGGAGAGCGCCGTTTCAGAAATAAGTTCTGTTTGAAAGAAGAGGATGTCAGAATCTCAGATTGGCCTCAAGAAGATCGAGATTTGCTGGTTGATGGCTTGGTGGCAGACAGAGGACTGACAACCACCAGAAGAGTGTATGATGTGATTCCTATTTAATTCCAGTGAAGATCCAGCTTTACTGGTTGAAGGTTTCGACACAGACGAATGAGGAACCAGCAGAAGAATGTTTGATGTGTACAGTCCACATGAGCTTCTGCTTGCTTCTAGTGATGATCCAACGTTTCTGGTTGAAGGTTTGGCAACAGATGGAGCAGAACGTCCAACCAGCAGATGAGTGTTTGAAGCGGAGAGTCTGCATGAGCTCTTGCTTGCTTCTAGTGAGGATTATTTTACCGGGCATTAGTACTACTTACTGTATATAAACTGAATGCTGTGGATTCATTTAGTTTGTGTTTAAGTAAAGTAAAAAAATGCCTCGTGGTTGTATGTACTCAGCTAACAACTTCTGTTATGTTTGTGGCGAGTTCACCTTCGTGATGAACAGGAAGAAAATGACACCCATCATCAAGAGAGCATATAAGCAGTACTTTGGCGTCGGGGCTGGTGATTTTGATAAGAAGTGGTCACCTAATGGAATGGGTGGTTTGGAGGGAACCAAGGGCCCACTTGACAGGCTGTTATTTCTGCTTAACCAAAATTCAGGGATTCACGAACAGCAAATCAAAGGAACATTGTTTATCCGCATCTATCTTCAGCAAGACGACCTGTGGTACATTCTGAAGCTTTATTAGTTCCTTCAAGGCCCACAGATATTGTTGAGATGAGTGATAGTGAAGAAAGTAGTACTACAGAACTTACATCTTCTCCGGAAAAAAGAAGGGATTCCTGTATCAAGGCACGAGTACGATCACGCCACGTGTATTACAGAAGATTGATTTAAATGATTTAGTGCGAGACGTAGGACTTAGTAAACAGAAAGCAGAATTGGTAGGCTCCAGGTTACAGAAATATATCCTTCTCCACGAGACAACCAACATAACCTTCAGGAACAGAGAACGAGCTTTTGTGTCTTATTTTGCCAGTGATAGTTTTGTGACTTTCTGCAATGATGCTCATGGATTAATGACAGCCTTGCACATAACATACGAACCTGGTGAATGCAAATTATTTTTGGATGCTTCGAAACATAGCTTAAAAGTGTATTACTGCATATTGGGCATAAACTGCCTTCAATCCCAGTTGCATATGCCACTTTTACCAAAGAGAGTTATGAAATTTTCAGAAAGATATTGAACTTAATTAAGTATAGTGAACATAAGTGGAAGTTGTGTTGTGACTTCAAGGTAATAGCATTATTATTAGAGATGCAACAAGGTTACACGAAGTATGCATGCTTTTTGTGTGAATGGGATAGTCGAGAAAGAACTTCCCACTATGTGAAAAAGGAGCGAGTTAAACGCAATTGGACAGTTGGTGAAAAGAATGTGCAACGGGACAGTCTGGTAGATCCTAGAAATGTTCTTGTTCCATCCCTACATATAAAACTTGGACTTATTAAACAGCTTGTGAAGGCAATGGATCGCATTGGACCAGCTTTTGCATATCTTGTTCACAAATTTCCTCGACTGTCAGCTGCAAAAATAAGAGAGGACGTGTTTGTACGTCCGCAGATACGAGAACTGCAGAACGATGGAGGTTTTGAGGCACGTATTACAGAGAAAGAAAGGCGCGCATGGATGAGTTTTACGAAAGTAACCCAAAACTTCCTTGGGAGAAGACGGGTCCCTAAATACAAGGATATAGTGGATGAAATGATTGCAGCTTATCAGGATATAGGGTGCAAAATGTCCTTGAAGGTGCATATCATGGACTCACATCTGGATTACTTCCCCAGTAATTGTTGTGACATATCAGATGAACATGGAGGAAGATTTCATAAAGATATATCCACCGTTGAAAAACTCTATGAAGGGAAGTGGATGAACACCATGCTGGCAGACTATTGCTGGTGTATCATTAGCCCATTACCCGCCAAAACTCTTGTATCGTTGTTAATGTCATAAAATGTGTTTATTCATAACTGTTTAAGATATAAAGATGCAAAACTAGTGTTAAAATAGAAATAGCCGATATAGTTCAGAAAATACAACCCGTCCCATTTTTGGGACAATGGCAGAATACGTAAGCATTTTATATTTGCATTAAAAACGTCCTTGAAATTGGGAAATTTATGAAATTGTTCCAAATGAATACACATTTGCACACTTATTTGTTTTACATACATGTAGTTCTAAATTACTTTATTGTTATCCTAAAGGAGTTTGTACACTTATATTGCACTTATCTTTATGTATTTGTTAGTTCATCTCTCTGTTATGATTCCGTTTCACAATGAGAATTTCATTTTCTTTATCAAATATGTGGTCCATGAAACCACGTTTTGTTTCTTTCTCCATCTGATTGCTGTTCATCAAAGGGCAGGGGTCGATCTAACCAGTGACTTATTTTTCTAATAAATTCACAATTTCACCCACTGTGAGGGAAGGCTTATACAATGTCATAGTGTTCTACGAAATGCAACCTTCGTTATTTACCACCAGCATCTAATCATATCTTTAGAATTACCATTATTGGATAAGACTGAACTATAACTCACATAGGAAATAATACTAACGTAACCAGCCAATGTCCCAATTTTGGGACACTTGAAATAAATATATGAGAAATTTAACTAAATGCATTTATGTTGCATAGCAGACGATCATATTACTTTGAGATACATGTTGTCATAGAACAAACGTTATTTTATTGAAAATACGGTACAAATATTACGCTAAAACGGCAAAAAGTTTGCAAAGCTGAAAAATGAAAATTTGACATAACGTGGCGCCAAATCTTGGCCATCGTATTATTAAAAGTTTGCAAGTAACTTCTGTATCATGCAGAAGAGACTGTGAACAAATGAAAGGAAAGGAAATATTTGAAGAATATCTTCCCAAACACTTTCAAAACATAGTAAAAAAAAAACGCCCCAAAAAAGGGACAATGGCTGATAATGGGTTAGAGACAAGAGAGACACTTAGTACAAAAGAAAAAAAGTAAACCATTATGCACGGTCGACAGCTGTTTCGCATACCTACAATTCTATGTAATATATAGTGTCAACAATATATGGTAATGCTTTACAAACACAAATATTACGTCCTAATTACTCCAAAACTATCCCTGATGCAGAAAAACTAAAATCAGATTTGAATTCAGGAGTGAAAATCCTTTCAGAATTACTACTTTGTTACCAAGAAATAGAACTTTTTTTTTATTTTTTTGTAGAACAGTGATATTAACCCGGTGGCACTGGCACCTATTAATGCTATGACCTGATCTGTGACCTTATATAATATTAAATTTAAAACCAATATTTATTGTTTGGATACATGTAATTTACGAATTCTTCAGGACTTTCTCTGTACTCAAGCAAATACTTTCTTAAACACATATAAAGTCTTCATGCGCCCTGTTCTAACGTATGGGTATTCAGCTTGGGTTGATGCCCCGAATTCCTTCTACAAACGCTTGCTCATTTTAGAACACCATGCCTTACGTCACGCCGTTCCCGTGCCTATCTTTGCCCATTGTGCTTTTTTGTGAAACTGGGGGGACGCCGTACATCGTTTTGGAGGGGTGGGAAGACGTGAGGATTAGAAATGGATGCAATAGTAGCATGAATAAAGTTGGAGGAAACAGGAAAATCCCGAGAAAACTCACGCACACGATGTTTGTCCATCACAAAGTCCACTTACCCTGAGCTTAGATCTAACCACAGACCCCATGCACCACAGCTGAACAGTGTAACACATATGGAAGAGTCTTTTGATATTTGCGGTATACGATAATAATTTTACTGTGAGTATATTGAGATATTACTAAAAATGGAACGGAGACAGATTTGTTTTTGTTAGAACAAATAATGTGAAATTCTAAGAAAGTCATTCAAAATGCTTAAGTCAATCGATGTATGTCATTGAGCTCAACAAAATTTTGTAACTTAATGTAAATTCTCATGCGCTGTTTTCGAAAGAAGGAGGGACATTTGTAACTGTGAAACATTAAATGCAGTAGCGTAACCACCTTAACTATTAAGATGAATCTGGTTCTGTCGTGCATCTCTCTTTGTGCTTTTCTATATGACATAAGGAAGTTGGCACTAACCACTAAAGTTAATAAAATACAATGTAAAATTAGGGCTGACAGTTAAGGTTTAATTTTTGTTTAACCAGAAATCAGTAGAACCTCCTTCGCTCGATTTCTGTCAATAGGCGACACCTCTCTAAAAGGGACAATCTTTTATTTGCCACGATAATATTATTTTTAGATATAATTGTGGTATATTATCCTGCCTTTTATATACATTCTGAGATAATGGTATAACGTCGTTGCACCTCGAAGAACCGCTATATGACATTTTTGTCGAAAATGAGTTGTGCCGTGCAAATAAACCTGAAAGCTGTCAGGCAGTGTATCTTATAATGTGATTCGTGAATATGCAATTCTTTCGCAACAACAATGCAAAAATAATAGACTGAAATTAAAGGCTTGAGGTTCCTATTACTTACGTATTGATTAATGTATACAAATAATCTATATGCTTATAAAGGCGCAAAAGGAAAACCGAAATGTGCTACATGAACACAAAAATAATAATACAATGTTGAAGAAAGCTACAACCATGTGCAGTGTGTGGAACGAATTTTATTATATTTTTAGTCTTTCAGTGTATATTTGGCAAAAATTTAAGAAATTGCAATGTTTTTTGTTTCTCCTGAACATTTGTGGTCTTAGCACATAGCGCTTTTTTGAGGCGCAGCATAAAGTACAGGATTTTTATTTTTGTATTTTTATTTATTATTATTATTATTATTATTATTATTATTATTATTATTATTATTATTATTATTATTATTATTATTATTATTATTATTATTTTGATATTTTAGTTGGGACAAATTAGAAGAAAGAATGGGTTTCCTTATGAGGTATATTTTGTCGTGAAGTATTTATTTATTTTATTTTTGTACGGCATTGTTCATTCCGTCGGTCTTAAGCATAAATTATGTAACTGCCACTAAATGGTAACGCTTTTTCTCTCTGCAAGTGCAACCATAAATAACATTAGTTGTTTAATGTGACATAAACAAACTATAACGAACTAGAACAAGCAGAACAAAAAGTGCTTAAATACAACAATATACATGAACATATATAATAAACATTAGGATATCGAGCTTTGGATAAGATATAGCAAGAGAAAGTTACAAACAAGAAAAATAATGGAAATATAAAGTGAAAAGTAGATGTAAGAGTACGTGTTGAATATAATTACAACTCTTATAAATATTTTTAGTCTAGTAGCTTTGATGCGAAAGGCGAGTATATGACGTCATATTCACGAAGAAATTAAATGTCGACTAAAAGCAGGGAATTCGTGTTACTATTCGGTTCAAAATCTCTTGTCGTCGCGAATTCTGTCGAGGAATTTGAAGCTTAAAATATATAAAACGATAATCATGCCTGTTGTTCTGTATGGTTGCGAAACATGGTCGCTTACTCTGAGGGAAGAACATAGACTGAAAGTATTTGAGAACAGGATCCTGAGAAGAATATTCGGACCCAAGAGGAACGAGAATGGGGAATGGCGGAAGCTTCATAACGAGGAACTACATAGTTTATATGGTTTACCCAACATTGTTAGGGTCGTCAAGTCTAGGAGGCTTAGGTGGGCAGGTGATGTAGCTAGAATGGAAGAAAGTAGAGACGCTTTCAAAGTCTTGACTGGTAGACCCATAGGAAAACGACCATTAGGAAGACCTAGGCGCAGATGGGAGGATAATATTAAGATGGATCTCGCAGAGATTGGAATACAAAGTAGAAACTGGATCCAATTAGCTAAGGATAGAAGTCAGTGGAGAGCTTTTGTGAACGCGGCACTGAACCTCCGGGTTCCATAGGCCATAGAGTTAGTTAGTTAGTTAGTTAGTAGCTTAGCAGCAAAAAAGGATCGAATTATGCAAAATGTGATACCAACATACCACTTTCAGTAATGATGAGCATATTAAGAAGAAGTAAATCCTGATATAGAACCACCTCGGCTGGGGTCTTGTTTTGGGTATATGACGTCATCAATATGGCCGCCAAAGAATTTCAACTTAACTGAGTTTAAAAATTTATAACTCCATTACCATTCAAGGTAGAAACTTCGTTCCTCCTTTATTTTGCAGATAATCAATTGTACCTCTATTGTCATTATAAATAGTTGCCTTCTATTGCCACCATTTTTAAATATGGCGTCTCAAACTGGAAAAATGTTTATTTTCAAAACGATTTTCTATTTTTTATAGCAAATAACTTTGAAACTGCTATGATTATGGAAAAATACTTCGAAATAATCGTCAAAGATCATTTCAATAGCTTTCGAACGCGACCAGAATCATTGATGTATCTCAACAAATAACTGAGATAATCAATATTTTGTAGGACTAAATGTCGAACTTTCGTGAATAATGTTCGAATGTATCCGTAGATGTAGTTATATGGCATATATAGTTCCATTGGCCTTTTGATAATAGACACATAGTACTACTAACAGTATGTTCCTTTTTACGTGGAGAATAGCTAATCACAAGTGTCTATCTTCTGTCGGTGCTAAAAACCCTTTATAACGTCATAAATCCAAGATGGCCGCCGCTGTTTATCTCCGGTACGATTAGTGGGAATTTCTCGCCACAGAAAAATATTAGAAACATGCAATAAAATTCAATCTCTTTCTTTGGAATGTGAAGAAGCTTGGTATGACATGTGATTGGCTTCCCTTTGTGTCTAGAATCCAGTATATGACGTCATAAACACAGTATGTCGCCATGGCTTACATACGGATTATGAAACTTATTTATTTCTCGCATTAGAGAAACGATAGAAACGTGTAGCAACTACCAATATATTATTCCATATGTAGAATCATAAAGTAATATAAGTTATTGTATTTCCTTTGATGCGAAAGGCGAGTATATGACGTCATATATATATATATATATATATGACGTCATACGACCCAAAATTGTAGTCGACTCTTAAATATGCATGAAGAAAACTATGTCTTTCTCACCTAAGAAAGGTGATAGAAACGTGCAACACCACAATTTTTACTCCTTAAATAAGTTGAATCATGAAGTAACACAAAGGTGTATCGTGTCTTTGCCCAAGGGTTAGTATTTGTCTTGTTTAAGGGTATAACATCGTTATACAAAGTAGTCGCTGTAGGTATTTTGAATATTATATTATGCATTAAACTGAAAAACTAACAAAGCTGAAATTATGCATTATTAGAAAATAAATTTGAAATATATTCTCGTTAATTCTAATTGTCCGATAGTGAATAGTTTGTATTAAAATGTTTATGAAACAGACTCAATGTATAAATTTAACAGTATATCAGCGAGAGGTAAATTTGCAACACAATAAACAGTTATATAATTAAATATGTTAAGAATTTAAAATATAAAATATTAGTGATATGGTATGACTATTAACATCTGAAACGTACTTCAGAGAACTAGGGGAAGTAATTTTTGTTAATCACATTTCTTATTTAAACAAGATCAACTCACAATAATATGATCTTCTCGATCACACTGTCCATCGCAGGTACACAATAAAGTGCACACTAACCCCAAGTTTTGACATTTGCAAGAATGTTGACAAAGAGTCTTGCAACCACAGCGAATAAGTTCTCTACAGTGCGAAGAAACTTCTGGAAGTAAGGCCCAGAGAGGATAATAACCACGATCCACCTTCTTCAAACCCCTTTACAAATTTCGGGTATTATGGGCACTTTCTGGAGAGCTTGAGACCAGTAATACCCGGCCTGCAGGGCAGCTCTCAGTGTTAAAATAAGGCTGCCTCTGTAGGTAGGATCCCTTCGTAAGAACTATTTTTTTTCATCAATTACCTTTGTCTGTCTTCTTGCCATGACCACCAAAATCGGACACTGTGTCACACTCTGTAAATGCGGGCCAAAAGAGCGGGATTTTTGAGTGAAACTTTCCTAGGCTTGTTGTAATTTCATGGACAGGAATATGTCTCTTATTTTTACCAGTCCCATATTCAATCCACAAGTGTGATGCATTGAGCTCAAAGAATAAAGCAACGGCAATAACAACAAGATCAGAATCGACAGTTTTAATTGAAATATTCTTATGTCCGTGGTTGCTGGCATGCAATGCATGCAAGAAAATGCGTTTGTCTGTTTCTTCTTGTTTGCAGGGCATATGTCTTGTTACGTCCATATTAGAGTTTGCTGATGCGGTATCATCACATGCACACACAATCTCTCTCTTACCATCAGAATCACTTATGTTCTCTAAGTGTTTAAACAGGAGTCGAACTAATGAGTTTTGTTTTAAGATTTATTCAAAAATAATGCACACTTTTTGGGAGTCAGTGTGGAGTCTTTCACAAGTATTCTTGGTCCTTTTT
This sequence comes from Thermobia domestica, assembly GCF_964235325.1. Classification (NCBI taxonomy): domain Eukaryota; kingdom Metazoa; phylum Arthropoda; class Insecta; order Zygentoma; family Lepismatidae; genus Thermobia; species Thermobia domestica. The sequence goes on from NC_137460.1 coordinate 131,756,498, forward strand.
CTCGTTGGTCTCGTTCTTCATTTTTCAGTCGGGATCATAATTGTCAAAGACTATGTCCATTCTGACGATATCACTCGCAAACTTTTCTAAAATGGTTGAAATATGTTAGTGTAATACATAGAAAACGTATGTCCCTGACTAGGCTTCAGCATGTGAGCAAATACTGGTCCATCAAATATAACACACAATACACTAGGTACATCATATTGTGATGTTTGAAGTGGTCCTAAGCAAGAAATGACATCTCATTTTGTTCCCTTGCGCAATTGACCATTAGAGAGAGTGGCGGAGGATACGAAAGGTTTTCGTGAGGAAAGAGATCTTTGATGTCTCTACCTCGACTTTGACAAGCTATGTATAAGCGAGAAAACAGGCTACAGTTACTCTTTAAAATTGACTCCTTGAGTCCTTTCTTCGTTCCTTCTTTTTGTGATATGTGAAAAAGCGAAAATTTGTTTCATTTAATCGGTTTTCTTAAAGGCGTCTGGCATTCGATGAGCCGTTTCCGAACAAATGATTTGTACTGTTGCTTTCCCAATTCTTCTGCTTTGAAGAGAGACTCATCTGTTTTCTCATCCATAACAGCATATGTGGCAATGCATATTAGGGCACCATTTTCTTGAGCAAATGGATTTCTGTCATCATCTTCACATGCATTTATTAAAGCTTTCACACGTTTTTTGAACCTAGAGGAGAAAGCGTCTGTATCTTTGTGGTGACTGCGATAATCTGAATCGTCACTATTCCTGCCTCTTTCTCAAATTCGGTTAGTAATCCTGCAATCACTGGTCCTGAAACCATCAAACGCAGAAGAGCACTTTCATTATCAAATAGACCAATGGCACCTCCTTCACATTTTAGATCCTTATTACACTGTTCATGTAACTGGTCGTGGGACATGTACGAATATTTACTGTTTGTCTTTCTTCCCACAAAATTACCTTTCTGAAATTCGTCATATACTTGTGGGTTTCGTACATTCAATTCTCCCAAAGACTTTATTGGCATCCAACGGGCACAATTGATATGATCCAGGGCGAACATCCAGGGACAAATCTGATCTAATACACTAGAATAGGAGGAAAATTTCGCCGATCGAATACTGTCCAGCAAATAAAAAAGAAGTGATTCAAGGTTCATGGCCGTGTACCAAAATTTGAATTGGGCCGAGAAAAATAAATCATATAATATTATGGATAACACATACTTAAGAATCGACGGCAATCTTGGGTTTATGACGTCATATATTCGCCTTTCGCAACAAAGAAAAGATAATAACTTATGTTACTTTATGATTCTACAAATGAAAAAAAAATATTGGTGGCTGCTGCACGTTTCTATCGTTTCTCTAATGCGAGAAATAAATAAGTTTCATAATCCGTATGTAAGCCATGGCGACATACTGTGTTTATGACGTCATATACTGGATTCTAGACACAAAGGGAAGCCAATCACATGTCATACCAAGCTTCTTCACATTCCAAAGAAAGAGATTGGCTTTTATTGCATGTTTCTAATATTTTTCTGTGGCGAGAAATTCCCACTAATCGTACCGGAGATAAACAGCGGCGGCCATCTTGGATTTATGACGTTATAAAGGGTTTTTAGCACCGACAGAAGATAGACACTTGTGATTTGCTATTCTCCACGTAAAAAGGAACATACTGGTAGTTGTACTATGTTTCTATTATCAAAGAGCCAGTGGAACTACAAATGCCATATAACTACATTTACGGATACATTCGAACATTATTCACGAAAGTTCGACATTTAGTCCTACAAAATATTGATTATCTCAGTTATTTGTTGAGATACATCAATGATTCTGGTCGCGTTCGAAAGCTATTGAAATGATCTTTGACGATTATCTCGAAGTATGTTTCCATAATCATAGCAGTTTCAAAGTTATTTGCTATAAAAAATAGAAAATCGTTTTGAAAATAAACATTTTTCCAGTTTGAGACGCCATATTTAAAAATGGTGGCAATAGAAGGCAAGTATTTATAATGACAATAGAGGTACAATGGATTATCTGCAAAATAAAGGAGAAACGAAGTTTCTACCTTGAATGGTAATGGAGTTATAAATTTTTAAACTCAGTTAAGTCGATATTCGTTGGCGGCCATATTGATAACGTCATATACCTTAAACAAGACCCCCGCCGAGGTGGTTCTATATCAGGATTTACTTCTTATTAATAGGCCTATCACTACTGAAAATGGTATGTTGGTATCACATTTTGCATGATCCAGTCGCTAAGCTACTACACTATTTAGCATGACTGATGAAATGAAAGTGCATTATACGCCACAACAGATGGAAAATGCAAAAATTAAAGTATGCATTTTGGTTTCTGTCTTGGGACGGCTCTAGACTGATGTAGAAATGGTGAGTCCAGTTTGTTGGTGAGGAAGAACAGTGCAGCTATGGAAAAAGATGAGCGATGGCCTGATGAATGATTTGACGTTGAAGGAATCTACGATGAATGTTACCTATTGAGAGGTTTGTCATGTAAAGTGTGATCAATATACTTAATGATGTATGACAATATTTGAAAGTGGAATCTTACTCACGTCAGAGTCTATGAACATTTTGTCCAGAAAAATATCTTTATGAAATTCTAGGCATCTACCTATGTATCGCTTGCGTAAGGGTGAGATATGTTCTACATGTGGTGGAATATCTATTCGATCGCATAGACCTCTTGTTAGGATAAGGTAATTTGTTGCGGTATGATAAGGGTACTGCATGTCGCTGCATAAATTAGAGCCTATTGTAGAACTTAGATTGAGCTGGAGGCCAAACAATATGACCAAACCAGGGGCGTACGCAAGGGGGGATGATGGGGCCCTCCGAAATTGTGAGAAATCAAAATGTTTAAATTAAAGTAGTAAAACGACTCTAAATCCTTTAAACAATAAAATCGAGAAAATGCAGTCTTTCCCGAAAAAGAACTGCAATTTGCTTTCGCATTAGTAAAAAAAAAAAAGATATACTGTATACATAGGCTATATTTTAATTTGGAGAAGTAGACGCTCTCAGATTTTGGAAAGGATATGCACACTATTAACTGAAGTCAATTCATAATTTTATAAAACTCAAATAAACGAACTATGTAATATAAGTTACATTCGAGTTTCATTGATATATTAGCGGAGAAAAGTTGAATTATCCTGCACCGGCGGAGAAGCAATCAAGTAAATAAGTTCTATTGCACTTACATTGTTCGATAAAAGGTGCGTCTGTTTCAAAGCGAAATAGTACTTGAGAAATGGCCTGCAACAGGGGCGCACAGAGATGGAGGAACGAGGGGAACATTTGCCCCGTCCTGATTTATACGATTTCCTTACATTTTCAGGGATTTCGGGAGAAGATTGCATACTTTAGAAGGGCTTCCCCCATGGAAAATCCTCCCCCCTTAGAAATGTCTTGCGGACGCTCATGGCCTACACTGTGATGTGATCTCGTGTCATAGTTGGAGAACCCATAACTATATGCTAAATCCAAGCTAATTGAGTCACTACAATACCTTGTTTACTTTGTTTCCAGTTTTACTTCCCTTGTCACTTGCTAGCACCGAGGTCTACAGCTAAAAGTGACAACCCAGCTACTACTCGGGTTTTTATTTGCTTTTAGCTCCCAAGGGGATTCCAACCCTCCAATACATAGTTCGTATATTCTGAAATATCGATTGTGAGATAGAGATATACGGCCATGCGTTGGTTATCTCCACTTTCCCTGTTAGGAATTTGTTAACTACCTTCATTAAAATCATTTGAAAATTTGTCATGGTTTTCGATATCTTGCCGTACTCCATACTACCTTAAGCTACAATGTTACAACACAGCAAAATTATTATTATTATTATTATTATTATTATTATTATTATTATTATTATTATTATTATTATTATTATTATTATTATTTGATCTAGTTGAAAGGTAGTTATTTTGCAGCAATAAAATTAATGGAATAGCTACTGTATCTTATTCTTTCTTGACTACCGAAAGTGGTGTTTTTACTGTGCAATTAAAATGTTTATTCCATTAAAAAAAACTGAGGGGCGAAAATTGTTTTGTGTTTATCAAAGGAAAATAAACAGCTGCATATGATAACGATAGTATAGCTTTAAATATTCGTCTCATTCTAGATGGTGACTTCGATAAACAGGACAGTGCCCGAAGGCTGTTCTGCACACGAGGTGTGTCATTGATAGTGGTCTTGAATTGCGGAATTTGGTTACGGGAAATTCATCCCCCTTGCTCCTTCTCTTGAAGAAGACGACATTGTCTCTCCTTTTCACGCGAATGATCGTAAGCTATAATTATCTCTTTATGTGATGAAAGCTCGCCTTCTCATTGGTCAATTCTTCTTTTGTTGCAATCTTGGGCTTATCTGGTTCTATTAACTAGAACGTTCCAGAAGTGATTACGAGAGGGAAACGTCAGGGAGAGTTTTAATATCTTTGTTTAAATAGTGTTTTGTGATTGAAGATTTCTCGCGGAGTATCAGCCTAAGAAAAATCTTCTTTCCAAAAGAAACCAGAAAGGAAAGAGAGTTACAGGTAAGTTCAATAAAAGTGTAGTTACATTAAATTACGAATGATGATGGGCGTCCGCAGAATATTTTCTCTGCAGTGGGCTGTGTAAATTGCCATGTTGTGATTGATTGATTTTTGAGTTTAACGTCCCGTTCAGCAGCGAGACTATATGAGACGTGGACCTACTGATTAACGTGGAATCCGAACCACATGAGCTCCCGCCGGGAATCGAACTCGGATCTGGCATGTTGTGTTTACGAAATATGTACAGCTATATGTTTACCTGTATTGTTAGGTGGTCCTTATACGTGGTCCATGTCTTCCTTCCCGATTTTGACAGCTCACCAACGATGGAATTATACAAGCCGGCTTCATCCAGCAAATATGGATAGAATTTGAGAAAGCGCTTTACACGATCCAACTAATTTATCATCTAACTTTTTTATTCGAGTATATTTTCTGAATCTGAATTACGGGTGCGCAATCAATTACGTGTTAATGACAGGGACGTAGCCAAGGAACTTCCAGGGTGTCTGTATCCCGCCTCAGAAATTTATGAAACTTGTTAAAATAAGGACTAAAGTCGTGTTTTCCTTCCAAATTTTTCCGGGGGAGGACCTCCTCGAAATGAACTTTTAGCGAACGGACCCCCAAGAAACCAAATCCTGGCTACGTCCCTGGTTAAAGATCATAATAGGTTCTGCAAATATTTAAGAATGTACTAAAAATCAGTGAAGTTGTAATTATTCATAGTTTTGTTCATGGAACCCATCTTCTGGAGGAACTTCGGCTCAGTGCTTCGAACACAGCTGCTTGCAAGAGTAGTTATATTTGCACGAACACTGTAGGGTGGCCCCGCAAGGAGTAGTCGCTAACGCTCTCGCCTTTAGTGCGAGCGGTCCCGGTTCGATTCCCGGTGTGATCACTCGGTCGGAAAGGTGTAAGAGCTTTTTTCAGGCCAGCCATCCTGAGTTCACCTACGTTTTCCTCACTTGCCCCAGGCAAATACCGGGATGGTACCTCACATATAGGTCCCAGGCCGCTTCCTTCCCCACCCATTTCTTTCTTCCTTCCCCTTCCTCGGATTGTGTGATCGCCGAGGGACGTCATCCCTCAATCGTGACGGGCTTAAGGCCGTAGATGCCGGAGTGCCCATTAATTGCATCAATTGAATCAACGAACACTATACGGTCCACACAAACGTGGTTCAAAAAAGCTTTCGAAATTTTCATAAACCAGTAGGGGTTTCGATAATCCTGAAAAACAGTTCCTTCAATCATGGTTGCGCCTAGCACTTTTGTAGACAAGCTTTAAACAGTGAATTGTTCAGGTCATTTTTGTTCTTAATAATTAGAATAATTCGAAAAACACGAATTCACTTTATTAAGCTCCCATGCATAGAATACAAGGGGGGAAGTTGGTATGGGAAACTGTTCTTAAGGATTTCTGAAGTTTCTAGTCACGCAAGTGCAGAATTGAACCAATTAATTTTTTTACCTTGTACATGTATTTTTCTAGTTTCAGGTGCAACAATGATACATTATTTACAGTCTTATTAATTCCTTATACATGTGTTTTCCTACCGTGTGATTATATGTCATTATAGTACATCTGTATATTTTATTTTTAAACATTTAACTTTATACCTATATAAACTTGAACGGCCTCTTTCGCGTATGCAACTAGCATTTCACTACTCCTTGATTGGGTAAATAAATGAAAGGGTTTTGCAAAAAAGTAAATTGATGAATTAATTTTATAGACAACGTTATTTTCAGTTTTAAGGTGTTGTTTGGAGAGAACATTAGCCTTCTTTCCTTTTCAAGACTTTCAAAAAGATTCTCCTGCCTCCCCTTAGCGTAGTGGCGGGCACGCGCATCTTTGGTGCACTTTGTCCAGGGTTTCATTCCCGATGGGGGCACTTTTGGAACGCAGTGGTCTGGAGCCCAACTTTAAATTGTAGGTGCCGTACTGTATAGCCCCGTTGTTGACATAGGACGTTAATTCAATCAAACACAAAGATTCTGTTCGAGATAGTGATAGTTAACTGTGTCCACTATGCAATTAGGTTTTAGCTTTTAACTCTATTCATTATCAGGGGAGCGCGGTGGCTCAGTGGAATGTTCACTCTTCTTCTATTTGTACTAAATTACAACGCCTGTTAAGTGTGATTTGAGGAGAACCTGCACATAAGTTTGATCATAATCATGCTTTCTTCCCAGACTATAAGTTTTTTTTCTAATCACGAAAAACAATAGCGTCACATGGTTACTTGGATTTTTTATCTTATGGACATATATCCGTATGGAAATTAATATGCATATGTGATGTTTCTTAAAACTGCTTGTAAACAATTTTCTGTAAATGTATCTCACAAATAGTTTTCAAATTATTTACGTATACTATGTACTGAATATCTGTCCTAAGCTGTTTTGCTTCATGTAACTCCTCTGCAAATGGCAAATAAAAAAAAAGTGGTAGAGCGTTCACCTCCGGTGCTTGGGGTCCCTGGTTCGATCCCAGTTCGCGCCGTGTGGACTTTGTGGTGGATAAACACCGTGCTCGTGGGTTTTCTCTGGGTTCTCCCGTTTCCTCCCACTTTCTTCATTCCGCCATTTCACTCATTTCTCATTGTCACCGTCCCCTTTAGCCTAACCGGCATAACTGTGGGACGTTAAACTTCATTTCATTTTCATTTTCAGATTTCATTTCATTTTCATTTTTTTCTATTCATTATGACTGGAAATTATCAGAAAACTTAAAAGACTTCTGACCGGATTCATACACTTTTATTACAAAAACTAAAATAATGTGTTACAGTTTCGACAACGATACGTTGTTGTTGTTGTTTTAACTGTTTGTTGAAAGATTTACGTCCTGTGTCAGCAGATGGGCTATTAAGAACGGGGGCTATAGTATAAAGCGGACTCCAAACTATTGCACTCAAAGTACCCTCATCGGGAATCAAACCCAGGACCACGCGCACCAAAACGGAACGTGCTAGCCATCGATTAAGTGAGGGTTAAGTTTTTGAAGCATAAGAAGGATATTGAAAATTCCATATAGTGTGTGCAGAATAATTTTGTTTTTCTGTCAATTTTCAATGCGTAGGTAAGCGAACTTGTGACATTATTTCGTGTGCGTAGTCCTAGTTATATCCCTATTTAGTTATTATAACAGTTATGTTAAGTGTTAATGATTTTACATGGTCGATGTGAAGCAGTTTTAAAAGCCTGATAAAATACTTAGTAAAATACTATTTTAGTTGTTAACAAATTAGTCTATTTTGTAAGAAATAGAGAATGGAACGTTTAGAGTGGCTTGCCCTTATATGGTGGCGTCCATGGATTTTTCCAACCGATAAATATATTATAGGTACGTTATTAGAATTAAATTTTATTTTTGATATCAGTGTCTCGAGATACTTCTTCATGTGTCTATCTTATATTTTATATTTTTATTTTTCAGATGAAGAGAACAAACCTGGCTTATTTTACTCCACGCAAGAAGAGAAATACTGGAGATGAAGCTGGCACTTCTTCAAGATCAGACTTCGCTGGAGATGAAGCTGGCCCTTCTTCAAGATCAGACTTCGCTGGAGATGAAGCTGGCCCTTCTTCAAGATCAGAATTCGCTGGAGATGAAGCTGGCACTTCTTCAAGATCAGACTTTGCGTGTGATGAAGCAATCATTTCTCCAAGATCAGACTTTGCGTGTGATGAACTTGTCACTTCTACAAGTTCGGACTTCGCTGGTGATGATTCTGGCACTTAGACAATGGACTTCACTCACGATGAATGTAGCTTCTCCGCAAGATCAGAAGCTACTAGGATTGGTGATACACCCATTTATGACGGGCCATGTTTCATTTCTATCGGAATCAGAGAACACGTTCATTCTTCAGTAAACGATATATCAGATTGCATTAACGTTGAACTCAACAATATGGAAAAATTGGACAAATTGAAGCATGTTTGGACAGCACCTTTGAGCTACCAGTTTCCGAGTGAAGATTCTAGGAGTTTCAAGCGTCATTTTCAAAGAAAATGGCTGGACGAGTGTAAGTGGCTTACCTACTCGAAGATGAAAAGTGGATTGTATTGTAAACATTGTGTATTTTTTAGATAAAGGAAACGTTGGTAAGGGTTCTCATCAAAAAGTTGGCCTCTTCATATCAAGCCCTTTTACAATTTGAAAAAAACTTTAGAATCATTTAGAAATCATCAATCTCTGCAGTATCATAAAGATGCAGTTCTCACTGAAAGGACCTTTTTAGACTTCGCAGAAAAGAAGAAAGTATCAATCGACCAAGTACTAGATATAAAAAGTAAGAAACTTATTGAAGATAATCGGCTGAGGTTGAATGGGATAGTGGAAACAGTGCGACTATGTGGCATGCAAAATATTCCTCTACGAGGACATTCCGATGCAGGACGTATATCCCTCATCACACCTGTCAATAACGATGGAAATTTCCACAGCATTATAAGATATAGTGTTAACGAAGATGGCCTACTACTCAGAGAACAACTCGAGAACAGTGCAAGAAACTCAACGTACACAAGTCCAAGAATACAAAATGCATTGATTGAGTCTTTTGGGAACCTTATTCAAAAGAAGATTATAGAAGGAGTGTGTCAGATCCCGTTTTACACAGTGTTAGCTGACGAAACAACAGACATTTCTCAAGTTGAACAATTTTCATTGTGCCTCAGATATATTTCTGTAGGGCTTTCTTTCTGTTGTGCCTGGTTACGATGCCACGGGTCAAGGTTTAGCGAGAACATTGCAAGAAAAACTCATAGAACACGGGCTTGATTTAACCTTTATGAGAGGTCAAGGCTATGGTGGAGCATCTACCATGAGAGGTGAATTCAGTGGTGTCCAAGCTATTTTAAAGAAATCCTTTCCAAAATGAATATACACCCCTTGTGTGAGTCATTGCTTAAATTTGTGTATATCTGATACAGGCTGTTCAAATGCTATGGGCGTAATATCAGAGACGTGTTCATTTTTTCGAGCCAGTGCAAAGCGTACCTCCATTTTAAAACAAAAAAATAAAGAATTGTAACCAGACTGTGATAGTACAAAAATGAAAACACTTTGTGAAACGAGATGGTGTGATAGGTATGATGCTGTATTACTTTCTAAAGAAATCCCTATACCAATTGTTTCAGCTTTTGAGTGCGTTAACCAACTATCTGCTGAACATTTGAAGAAAGCATTATTAATTTTAAATAGCATTGAAACACTGTCCTTCATTCCAGCTCTGATTGTCACATCAAAATTGTTGGGACTGACCTACAATCTTTCAAAATACCTTCAAACGAAAGGCATACAGTGCATTAGAAAAAGTAAAAATGACAAGAGAAATTATACATGATTTGGCATAAAATGCAGATTCTGAGTTTCACAAACTGTTCAAAGATTCTCTGGAACTTGCAGCTCATATAAATGTTGAAATAACAATTCCAAGAATAGTTGGTCTCCAAAATAATCGAGCCAATCCACCTTGTAAAGACCCGGAAGCATATTATAGAGTGACACTTTTTATACCATGGTTAGACATGATTCTTAGCTCACCAGGATACTGTGTCATCTCTTCTGTATATCATACCAACTAAGGATGATGTGAAATTTGATAAAGTTCGATAAGCATTTGAATTCTATAGAGAAGACTTGACTGACTCTTATGATGAAGTACTTTTGGGAGACTGGGATTTATGGAGAGAAAAGTGGAAATTAGAAGAAAAATTTGGAAGTGTTCTCGCTGCATTAGACGAATGCGATGAAATTATTTGACCAAATATAAGCATATTATGAAAAATACTTGCTGTGCTTCCTGTTTCTACAGCTTCAGTTGAACGAAGCTTTTCTAAACTAAAATTAATTAAAACACACTTGAAGAGCACAACAAGTGAAAATAGATTGAATGGAATTGCGTTAATCTCTATTCATAGAGACTTGGCTTTAGAAATCACAAATGACCATGTCATCGATCATTTTGCTGGATCTGGGAATCCAAGACGTTTGCAACTCGCTTTATAAAACCTACGAGTATTTTATATAAAATGTTATTGTTTTCTACAGTCGTCTTTATACAAGAGCTTACATTATCCATTACGATACTTTGACCAATTGCCTTCGTTGTATACACTATTATAGATATGGAAACAAATTATACTAATGGAAAGAGGATTTTGTTTAAATAAAAAAAAACTTTTGTTTTAGATTAAGCTCGATATTGTTAATTTAATTTTTAAGTGCACAGTTGTTTTTCGTAGATAAATGCTAAATGGAATTATCACTTTACAAAGTTACGTTTTTGTGAGAGATCGTTGATGTCGTTCTGAATGGTTGTAGCAAATATGCCGAATGTACTAAAGATTTTATTGTTAAGGCTACTTGGTTTCTTTCCTAAATTACAAAAAAAAAGTTGCACATCAACAGGTAAAAATATTTTCAGGGGGATTCATCTAAGCTGCGACTAAAGTAGGAAATGTAATGTTATACTAATTGCCCCTAAAATTATGCTAATTTAGTAAAAAAGGAGCCCGAAAATATTTTTGTGTATGCCCCTGCGCATCAAGAATGTGTGTCATCTCTCCAGCGATTTATTCCAATCTACTGTGACATGTTATTTGACAAAAGTTCATTGAACTACTGTATGTACTATAATCTTCACAACTGATTTCAGCCCCCACCAAAATAAATTCTGCGTACGCTACTAGGCCAAACGTAAGAATGCTGCACATGAACACTTTAAATCTTTTGATCAGCAATTTTGAGATTAGCTCCCAATGCTGTCCTACTAGCCAGCGAAGCAATTGCAGCCTATTTTTTACTTTATGCACAAGTTTCTGGAAATGAGCACTCCATTGCAATTTATTACTGTATGTTATTCCTAGATATGTACCTAATTTCGATGGTTCTAATCTGTGTGTTCCGATAGTGATATCGAGCAGATTATGGTGAACTTTACTGCGACATTTAGGTGATATGATAACTAGGGTCTGATTTTAGGGGAATTATTCTCTGCTCGAACATATTTGGCACAAAAAGTAGATGCTAGCGCCTGCGAATGAATAAATCTTCAATTAAACCCTTCAAACATTTACAAGCAAATTAAATCAGAAATTAATATCCTTGGATTATTGCAAAGTTTCCCCAAAGAAATTCGTACAGTTTCATTATTCATAATCTTAGTTATACCTACATTTCCAGTATGTAATAATGATAATTTTGCATGTTCTTATTGAAGTTCTTTTATTTTTGATAGAGTCAGTGACTTTATAGAGATATGACTCATATTTGGAAAGGAAAGCATTACACAAACACTACATTTTGCACTACTCGCCCGTAGAAATAACCGCCAGCGATACATATGTTTCTTTAGACAGGATAGTATTCTCCCTAATTTCTTCAGTAATTCGAACACTAACTAGAGAATTCGATATTAGTCTATATTTGCATCTGTAACAAGTGTACGTACTTTATAATGCGTAAATAACCACATTAATTCTGTAATATAAATTTGTAAATTCTGTGAGAGGACCACTATCGTTTGTGCATAAATAATAATATTGCACAGATGTCCATGTTTTAAAATGTTAACTTCATTATCCAGAAATGAGACATAGCCCTATATCAATGCATAGATCATGTAATACAACAGCATGAAAACCTTGAGTGTAAATTATTATGTGCAGTTTATGAAGAAATAAGAGAAACTACTTTAACATTGCTGTATTGTAATGTATATATCTACATTGTCTGTGTACGTTGTCACTAACAACTTATGACCTTTATTCATCTGAAATATTTTTTTGTGCAAATTGCATGTATCGTACTGTATATCAACGTTGACGAGCATGCTCCTAATAATAGTCTACTAAAATTGACATACACTCGTAACTGATGCATATACTCTTACTATACACATAGTCCTGATGGTGACGTAAATATACTCCCATCCGTTACGCATATACTATTGTAAAGTGATAACGGAGGGTATTCGCATATTTGTACTACTTACATAAATTATTTATCAGGATTTGGCACAAGTAACTACTAACATTAAAGTTTTTTTTTTATTTCGGTTATCTTCCCGTCAAACATTTCTAGAGTAGGAAACTTCTTAGCTTTTACTACCAGGAGTCAAGTTTTCCACATAAAACTAGTAATTAATCATACATTGTAATAATGGGACTAATTTGGTAGTAATATTAACCTAAACTAGATCTCCATTTCTTACGTATCGGTGGCGGGTATTACCAGTGACCCTAATGTACGCTACGTGTATCTTCAAGAATTCATTCACTTTAGTCCTCCTTATATTAAGGCGACAACTGGATATCTTGATATGAAAATTTGTTAAAATATGACAACACTTTGCTTGCGACTAGGTGCACACGCAGCATATCTTTATATGTTGCTTCACTGCTACAAGTGTTAGAAAGTTGTCATGGGATTTGTTTGCAATATAGGCATAAAAATCGGGAATTGGATACATGAGAAAGATGACAGCTTAGAATCACTTCAATACCAATAGTACAAAGAAATGTTAGTGCATTGTTTTATAGGTACCAACATCCTAGTCAGAAAGAAATTAATATGATTTCTGCTTATCTTGGAACTTCTCTGTGAGGCTATTAAAACTGTATTATTTTGCTTGCGTTGAGTCTTAAATTTCAGTAACTGAACAGGTAGTGTATATATTGACCCCTTTTTGTTTCTATTCATAGATTAATCTGTTGCATAAATCATCTAGGATTGACAGGATCCTTATCGTGAAAATAATGAATGAAGTTAGCATTTGTAAGTAAAAGAAAAATATAGCAACAGATAAAACATGATAGCATTTATTCTACATAATACTAACAGTATATCTGTTGTTACTTAGAAGTAAATGCTATCACGTTTTATCTGTTGCTATTTTTTCATACCTACAAATGCTCATCTCATTCATTATTTTAACGATAAAGATCTTCTCAATCCTAGAAGATTTACGCAACAGATTAATCATCGAATACCTCAACCTTTATTTTCATCTGCGTGGCTACATGGGAAGAAACTAATGGCTGTCTTCCTACGATGAGACTTACTAAGTAACTACTTTTATGAGAGAAAAATATGGCTTTAGAAAAATATTTAAAATATCACATTTTAAAAGAATTAAACAAATAGCATTATGTATAGTATCACTTCTCTCAAATAGATTAAACTAATTTCAAAACAATTTTAATTTTCAGTTTTAGTCATTCTATAATGTAATCAAATACCCATATCAAATCAACAACTCATACAATAAGATCGTAAACACGCACAAAGCCTATTATGACTTAGCCTACTTCGCTTTCTAGTGATACTCACTGATTCTCTTCTTCAAAGTTTAACATAGCTCCTCACATATTCAGTGCTTGAGACGTTGCGCGGTGCTATCGAATTTGAGGTGACAGTTCAGATCCTATAAAAGAATACTATAATAATTCTCAGCTTGGGTTTATAGGTTTTTCAATTTTCCTATAGAAATACTTCTCCGCTTCTAACTTTGAAAATCAGTATTGCCAATATAATTATCGTTTAGACCTTACCAATAAATTTTATACATCAGTAATGTTTTGTTTTGTTAGTCACTAAAACCATGGTGAAATTCATGCATTCTCTGAAAAACTGATACTGTTGATTTCGTCCGCTTCAGAGACATACCACTGAACATTCTTTAACATAGTTGTGGGAGTTTTGGTGAAAATATACAGTTTCCAGAATATGTTTTGTCCTTAATTAAACAATCTGAAGTGAGCCATTGCAACTATGACTACCTCACAATCCTCATAAACTTATTCAAGCGCAATGTCAGATTAGGAAAATTTTAGGAAAAAAGATATGAATCCATTATTAAAAGTATTTTTTGTCTACAAAATTTCTTTGTCGTCGAATGCCTCAACATGGTACAGAAATAAGTATTTTTTCGCCAGGGGCAGCATAGATCAATTTTCGAACATCGATTTATCTCATGTTCAGTGGTGTTTCTTCCAGTGTTGAATTCATTCATTTTTCCCTGATGAGGGGGGAATATGAACTCTTCAGGTGAGGTTCTTTTTGTATTTTTGCAAGAAAGCAGCATATTTAACAATTCTATCTACATGCACATCTTACGTAATACTAACACTAACTGCGCATAAATATTAAAAGTAAGATTATAATTAAAAGCAATCTTTTATCTGAAACATCACGCAATCATAAAGACTGATAAAAATGTATTTTGGAAAGGTACTAGAAAACAGGTCCCCACATATATGTTAGTAGCTAGGTTGTTCTTTTTTGTATCAAAGTTTAATATTTAATTCACATAGTATTGCCGAGAGAACGTTAGCGAGTGAAGGCGGGTTAGAGCCCCGCAAGACACGTTGTTTTCAGTCTTTATTACAGCTAAGTGGGAAGGGGGACCTGTGTTCTAGAACCTTGCCATGTATTTTAGAATAAACTTTAAATGCTGTTTACAGTTATACTTGTTATTATTTCGTATTTACAGTAGTTACTGTTTGTTATTAATGTAGAAATTTGGTAAAAGATAATTAAAATAACTCAAATATTTTAATTTTCCCGAAACAAACATGCATAGAAATATTTTAATAGAAAAGTTCTCATTCTTCCTCATACTTCTGATTCTTTCTAAATCAAGCGTATTCGCCTTGGCTTCTTCGCTGTATACACATCAATAACTATGTTCACGAAATCTTCAGTATTACCTGCGTCACCTTCAATAGCAATCTTCATACAGCAGTGAAGAGTATCCTGTCCCATTCTATTCCTTAGTCAAGTCATGATTCTGTTCATTGTGCTGTTCATCTTTTTACACCAGCTATAGCCACGGGGATGCACATTATACATTCACAAAGTTTTTTTCAAGTTAGGATGTCCAAAGTTCCCTTTCAGAAGAAATGATGCTACGCTGACATCACTATCATCTACATATTTGAACAATATATTTGAAAGATTGTATATCTGTCTAAACAGCATCATCATCTAGACCAAAACACCTAAAAAGAACTTTTGTATTGTCTTGAGTTAAATCACAGAGTTATTGAAATGATTAGAAGTATGGCGACAATGTTATTAACTAAGACGATTTATCATTAAACCTATCTTTCATTTGCTGCAGAACGGAATCAACGAATCGTTTTGCACTTCTGAATGTACACTGTTCTGGTTCATCCTCACACACAAATATTTTACACTGTTTGCAGCAGTACATAAAATTTGTACTTTCCGATGAATAATACTGTTTTTGTTACACGGTGTGCACTCCTCTGCTATAGAATCTAGATGACTCATAGTTCCAGAAAGAAGTAGAGACAATTTCGACAATTACAGTTTCTTTTTGCAAAATTGTACTCAAATTGGATACGGCACATAGCACTTAGTTTAAAACAGCCACACTAATGATGACACTTGAGTTCATCATACTCAGTAGAATTCCTCCTGCTAAGCTTGAGAGATTAGCACCATCTTTATAAATTTGTTCACATGAAATCATCACTGATTTATGGGATATAAAAACAGCATGCACTCTTCGATATTAACTTAACCAACAAATGTCAGTAGCCTCAGGGATTTTGAAGTTTTTTTCTCGTAACACAGAGAGAATTTCATGTAGGATTTTCTCTCTCTTTGGAGAACGATGAAAAAGATTATAAATATTTTTAACTACGTAAAGAGTGCGTTTTACTGGAGGGAAATTGCACCTTGCACTCGTGACAGCAAGTGATAAGACATGAGCTCTACAATGTATAAAAGGTATTTCTGAACTTTTCTTTTCTGACAACTTAGCCCGTACACCAGAAACCGAACGAAAAAGATTTGAAGCACCATCAAAACAACATGAAACCATATTTTCATATTTTAAGTCTCTGTTTTTCATTTCAACATCTATAGCGTTTGTTGTTGTGTCAGCAGATGTGTCATTCAACTCTGTTATAGTTACGAATCTCTCTTTATTTCGCCTCAATCAGTAACATAGCGCACCATTAACGATAGTTCACTGACATTGTTAATGTTTGTTGTTTCATCGGCCATTAAGGAAAAATACCTATTTGAGAGAACACGTGAATCTTCATTGTCAAGTACTTCTCCTATGCAAGTCCAAAATTCACTTGCTGTTGCTTTACTGACGTATGTTGACGTGTCACTATTACTGTCAATCCAACTGCCTAGAGCGCTGTTGTGTTTTCTGATCAATCTGGAAATCGAGGATTCATATTTTGAAGTGTGGGGAATGTTCTCCCTTGCAAGATAATATACGGTTTCAATTAACGATGATAACGACGCCCGATTCAACTGTGTCTGAGATTCACTTTGTTGAATAACTCGCATATGAACTGGATGTTTTTCTCCCTGAACCCTACATGTTTCCATATCTAGAGATTTCTTATGTTTGTCAGAATTATTATGTTTCTACAATTTGCCTGAATGTCCAGTGGCTTTCTTAAAATTAGTAAATGGTGCAACAACAAAATTACCACCACTTTTCTGCAATGCCTCCAAGTCATTCTTCATATGCACTTCGCATACTTTACACAATGCACCACCGCACACTGCATCGAAGTATAACAATCCATAATTTGCTGCCCATGTCTTTTGATATCTAAACGTCTTTTGATATCACCGTTTAATTAACTTCAATTTAGTTAAAGAAAGGTTTGTTTAACAATCGTAAAACTAGGGATGCGTACGAGACAAGATTCGAGGCTAACTCGTCTCTAAAATTTGCTGAAAAAGTGATTTCTTGACTCAAATTTTGTCAGGAAAATTCTGTCTTCTAGTGTCGTGCGCAGCCCTATGTAAAAAAAAAAAACACTGACTTCTTTTAAGGCGAAAAATGGAATTTAAATCAGTGTATTCCAAATAATGCCAGAACTGTTTATTTTCAAGAACCGAAGTTTGTTGACGTCAGAGACATATGGAATAAGAGAAGGATTTTCCCTGTTTTTCTTTCCTATCTCAATTTGTGCTAGTGGCACCTACTAATACATACCTATAATGTAGGGGTAATTTTGTACTTACTAAAATATAAGTCTTTTATCAAGAGTTGACAATTCCATGGTCGGCCAAACTGTCCCATAGCGTTAAGAAACAAAGGCTCCATATACTTTTGGTATTCTACCTTACATGTTATAATGCTTAATATTTAGATAGAGTGCGTCTCCGTCATTTATATATATATGTATGTATTAAGAGATATGACTTCGTCTTCGGGGCCGCGGTGGCTCAGTGGTAAAGCGTTCACCTCTGGTGCTAGGGGTCTCGGGTTCAAACCCTGCTCCCGCCAAGTGAACTTTGTGGTGGACAAACACCGTGTGCGTGGGTTTTCTCGGGGTTCTGCCGTTTCCTCCCACTTTCTTCATTCCACCATTTCATTCATTACTCATTATCACCGTCTCCTTTAGCCTAACCGTCATAATCGTGGGACGTAAAACTCAAAATTTCATTTTTCATGTTTTTTCATGATTCCGTCTTCACGTGCACGGAAAGAGAGGCAGGTAATTGGGTGAAGTAATTTCTACATTTTGTGATTGAAATTTTGAGAGTTTCTCCGGGGGGAGATTCTCCTCGGGCTACCCCCTGAATTCATCCCTGGAGATATTACTTCCAGAGGGTTCAGGCACAACTCCAATGTTTTGTTACTACCGCTCCGGGACTAATAATATTAGATTGCGAATACTTGTTACTCTTGTGTGTAGTGTTTTCCTCAGCAATTAGTTTCCCAATGTAATGCTCTTACATCTTGAAATTCTCCTCAAGGCAAAATTTTCCAAAATAAAATCTGGTTCTCTTTCAATTCTTGTTAGATTAAGGCATATTTACTGCAAACCATAAAAATTGTGCTATTGAGTTCAATGTTTTGCCATATTTCTTTTATTATTTGTACTTCATATCTAGTCTTGGGTTTGTGGACCATAATATTTGTCAGAAGGTATTTCATCAGTAAATAAAGGGAGATGCAGTTCTTTATAGATGGTAAAAACAAATAAAAAAATACATATTTTTCGTTGTCTTCCTAAAAGTCATTCTCATTGCTCCTTCAGTATTGATTTACACCGTATGCCAACTTTAACAATGTGGGCTATGCCCATATATGTTGCAATTTGAGAACCATATTATTAATTTTAGAAAATTCATATATAAATTGAATACCATATCTTCATATGACAAACTTACTTTTTCTTACGATTTCAATTTAATGTATGACGGAAGTGAACTGTTCTTGATGAATAAACAATACTTAAACAGAAATTGGGTAGATAAAAGAAACTGATAGTGGAAGATCATAAAAGGAGATAATCAGAAAGTGTGCATTTAGTTGATGTTAGTTTTACCCTCTATCCGATAGAAAAAATTAACTTGTAACTTCCTTAGGAAGATTCTTCACGGAAGGTCTTTCGTACAGTTGCTAATATATAGTCAGGATAGGTCATACTATTATGGTGGATTCCTTCTTTCTATACGGATAGTTTTACCGAATGATTCACGTGCGGCAAAATTAGAATTATTTAGTTGTACTGAATCGATATAGTTAAAAATTATATGCTTTTACTCCGAAAATGATTTTTTAAAGTTTCATTTACCTTAATTCTGCCAGATAGGCTAAAGAAGATGTTGATGATAAGAAAAGATAAAGCAGTAAAATAAACAAGGTGGTCAATCCTGAAAAAACAGAGAACTCGGTGTTTCTCCACCATGTAATTCAATTACCGCGATCTGGGAACTATACAGTTACCTCAGGAACTAGGGATGAATTCTCCGACTTTGAGCTTTAATGACCCCACATTATGAATAGAATTTAAGAACGTGGACTCTAAACAAATGCTTTTCCGTTGAGCCTTAAAAATGCACTGTTTAACATGTTTAAGAATTCTTTCTGCTACATAGAGATGAAAGGGATGTGCAACTTGATATACTGGTTTCCATATCTACTAGTCACTACCAGAGATGTTCACCCTCGCGAGGGTGGCCCTCTCGAGGGCATCCTCACCCTCAAGTTCCCTCGCCCACAGTGACGCGAGGGCGAGGGAGCGCGAGGGTGAGGACAAGTTTTGGCCGCGAGGGCGAGGGTGCGCGAATGCGAGGACAAGCTTCGATGGCGAGGGTGAGGGTGAGCGAGGGCGAGGACAAGTTTTGGCCGCGAGGGCGAGGACAAGCTTCGATGGCGAGCGTGAGGGTGCGCGAGTGCGAGGAAAAGCTTCGACGAAGAGGGCGAGGGTGCGCGAGGGCGAGGACAAGTTTCGGCAGCAAGGGTGAGGATGCGCGAGGGTGAGGACAAGCTTCGATGGCGAGGGTGAGGGTGCGCGAGGGCGAGGACAAGTTTCGGCAGCGAGGGCGATGGTGCGCGAGGGCGAGGACAAGTTTCGGCAACGAGGGTGAGGATGTGCGAGGGCGAGGACAAGCTTCGATGGCGGGGGTGAGGGTGCGCGAGGGCGAGGAAAAGCTTTCCCCAGTCAGAATTTTTAAACTATCCTTTATCTTCAAGTCAATAATTGTCTGTTTTGCATTATTACTTTTCAACCACAGAGCAAAATAATTCAGTCACTCTACTCCTGTTTTAATGATGTATGGCAGCGTGTAACAAATTGTTGCGAGGTCCTGGGCAAGAAAAGTTTGTGATCACCCTTTCAGTTTTTAATTGCTAATTATAATAAAATTTATGTAAATCAATTAATCTATTCATTTAATTATTTGTGCTAAAGAAAACAAAGGTTTTTTCTCTTACGAGTACTTTCCCGTTCCACCATTTCTTTCATCATTCACTTGCAATTTCATCCATCTCCTTTAGCAGATACATAACTCTGGGGCGCTAAACTAAAGATTTCATATTTTCTTTCATTACTACAATCTTAAAGTTTGCACGTATTAAAGTTTGCACGACATTATTAATTGTTGAATTGGTGGATTTATAAAAGTCAGTGCTAAATCATTTTAGGCTCGATAACCTTTCCAAGGCCCCTGGAGGCGCTAAGCTCTGAGCGTGCCATTTAGGGAGGAACGGTGGCTCAGCGATAGAGAAATTACCTTTGTTCGAAGGGTCGCATGTTCGATTCCCGTCCAAGTAAGTTCGTGGTGGAGGACATCGTGTTCGTGGGTATTCTGGGGATTCTCCAGTTTCCTACCACATTCTGTAACGTGCCTTAGGTATGGCTCCGTCGTGGGCCACCGGCCGTTAATGACCAGGACAAATATCTATAAAGGGAAACATGCCCTACAATAATAATAGTTAAATGAGGGAAATTATGTGAGATCCTCCTAATGCAAATCTTAACTATATTTTCTATATGAATTCTCATCTATAGGATTTCTACGTATTTCAGCTTAGCAAAACAAAAAAACCATAATATAAATAATCAGAAAGATGCCATTAGGATATTGAAATAAAAGGTTATATATGTGAATTGAAAACTTTATAACAATAATTCAATCAAGCAATATCTACTTTCAATGGATTTGAACAAGAATAGTGGTTTCAACATATGTAAATTTATATCCTGATATATATATTTTTATACTGGATAAAACTGTTTTTTACTGTAAATATATTTAAGGAGTCTAATAGAGTAGCAGCATCTACCCTACCACAATTCCATATCATTAATTTTCTTTAAAAAATTATATTCAGAATTGTTTTAATAACACACCGTTCTATAATTCAAATAGATATAAAATATATTTAGTCCTAATTAATGTAATACCTTAAATCAGAGAATATAACAATTTAGTATAACAACTCACCCATTTACAAAAGTGATATCTTATTCCATTCACTCCCGATTTAAGTAAGTGGGTGTCACCGTACAGATCTTTTCATCCACACAATATCACCAAACCGAAATAACACTATTCAGAAATTAGATACCAATACTTTAGAAATATCCGAATATAGATTTCTTTTTCAGGAATAAACGGTAAAATTCACTAATTCTGAAAACCCGTAATATATATATATATAATAACCTTGTACACAGTTGAATATAGTAGAACAGATAGTGCCCACTTGCACAGTAGCAATCGAATGGCTAAGCCATCCTCTTCAAGCACCGTCGTAGGTACGTAATTCACCACTTTCCGCCAGAGGCGCTAAAAAAAATGTACATCTTTATTTCGGGTTGCATACTCGTCAGGCAATACACTCCAAGATTTTTTTTTTTTTTTAAGTGTGTATAAAATTTCCGCACGTAACAATTCTCATTCAACTATTTCTTTCATCATTCACTTCTGTCTTCTTTAGCACTTAGCTTGCATAATCGTGGGATCTTAAACTAAAGATTTCATTTTTCATTTGCCTTTACGTATTTGTAGTGTAAGGAATCTTTGAGACAACGTTTGAAAGATATCATTTCATAATTGTGGGAATTACTGAAAATAAACTTTCCAACAATGATAGCTGTCAAAAATGAATCAAGACCAAAGTGATAAAGTGCACAAATTGGCCCCTAGGGTAGTTTCTTAACACAAAGTTTCATATTTATGGCAATTATTGAAAAAAAAAATTTAACATTGTTAAGATAGGACAAATGTATCTCTATTAGTGGTGAATATTAACAATATTTGAGCATCGAAATTAACCTTACAAGCACATTGACACATTTCAGTTTATATTTTAAAATACCAATTAACTTAGATTCACATTTAAATCAATGAAGTCATTCATGTTATAGGCTAGAGTGGGTATATATTTCCGAGTTATAGTTCAACAATAGTGTTCTGAAGTATTTTATTTGTTTGCTGACGGAGTTTCAAAATTAAGCTCTTTAGATCTTTCACTTTGAATTTGTTCAAATTCCTCAATTACGCTACATACATCAGGGAGGGCCAACGTGTTGACTGTCAAATTCTGACAGATAGTCCGGGGCAGTCACTCTACCGCCACTCATCAAACCTTGATTTCACCCTCACCCTCATAAGAGCCGCCCTTGTGTGGCTGAATACTTATGCATCGTAGTTCAAGGAACATTTTGAAGTAAAGGCATTGGATACTGTTGATAAATGATGTAAACGTCACTATCGACCGAGATCTCCATTGTAACAGTTGTTCCATTTTAGGTGTTCCACAGTAAGTTATACGATGATATGTTTAGTTTCCTTTCTTTAGGACGTATGTTAAGCAAGGGCGGATCCAGGACGGACTTCTGGTGGGGGTGGTAGGTTGTAATACTGCTACTTAGAGCTACTTTTAAGAGCTCCAAACTCTGGGATGCGTTTTATTTGTATATATAAAATAAAGAAGTTTCTTCTTCTGGGGGGGAGCTATCGTTCCGATCGCCCCCCTGAATCCGCCACTGACGATAAGGAAATAATTCAACAAATAGGTTGAATAATTGATGCTATGATCCCCACGAAGGAGGCCCTCTCGAGGCCTCCTTACCCTCAATTACCCTCGCCCTCAATGATATGAGGGCGAGGAAAAGTTTTGAGCACGAAGGCGAGGGCGAGCGAGGATAATGGACAACTCCTATCGCGAGGGCTAGGGTGCGCGAAGGCGAGGACAAGCTTCGATGGCGAGGGTGAGAGTGCGCGAGGGCGAGAAGCTTCGACAGCGAGGGTGAGGATGCGCGAGGGCGAGGAGAAGCTTCGACAGCGAGGGTGAGGGTGCGAGAATGCGAGGAAAAGCTTCGACGGCGAGGGCGAGGGTGCGCGAGGGCGAGGACAAGCTTCGATGGCGAGGGTGAGGGTGCGCGAGGGCGAGGACAAGCTTCGATGGCGAGGGTGAGGGTGCGCGAGGGCGAGGACAAGCTTCGCCGGTGAGGGCGAGGGTGCGCGAGGGCGAGGGCAAGTTTCGACAGCGAGGTAAGGGCGCGCGAGGGCGATGGACAATTCCATTCGCGAGGGCGAGGGTGAACGAGGGCGAGGGCCAACTGCTACTGCAAGGGCAAGGGTGAGTGAGGTCGAAGTAAAATGAACATGTATGGTCACTACAAGCCGGTTGGTTTATGAAACCCTCTGCTTAGTTTTTCCGAGCCACTCTCATAATAAATATTTCACATAAATACATCCAGCTTCTACAGACTAAGGTTTGAAAGTCCCTGACTACATTCTAAATTTGTAATATAAATTCATTTTACCACACTGACGAACGGGTTTTAATACAAATTTCGTTTCCAATTTAAACTTCCGTGAAAGTTCTTTATCATCAACCTGTGCAGAATTTCGTAAGGGGGGTTAAGCTCCCAAGTTTACATCATTTTAAAAATTTTCTATTTATTATTTATTATAGTAAATGTTTTTTTCTTCTTATTGTCCTAATAAAAGGTTGTTTAAAACCCGGAAGCTGTATATCCATGTTATTTCCTTTATTTACGCCACCGTTGTTAATAGTTTCTGTAACGATTAAAATCTGTAATTTCTTACGTATATTATAATGTAAAGGAGATAAAAGTTTCTAATGAACATTATTGTTATTTTAATCGACTTTTAACAATAGCTTGCCTTCCTCAATCTCTAAGCTAGAAATTCACATAATTTCTTTTTAGAAAATATCTACCTATTATCTAAGTATCTTAAAACATACAACAGTCGCACATTTTTATTAATTACTTTAAATCTTACCTAAAATCCTACATGTACTAAGAGTCTGCTAGATCCCAGTGAATAATTGGAGTAATTTTTTATTTAATTTCATATATTTAAATCTATATTAAAGTTGAAAGACACTATGTTTCAGACTCTTAATCTCTTGAACCACCCTATCGATCTCAATCAAATTTGTAACGTAGATATGGTTCTTGCCTGGTAGTGTTTTGTGTACTCACTTTGATTGTAGAGGTGAGGGAGGAGGAGGAAATATATAAAGATCAATCTGTATAAAATAAAAGTGACTATGTTTGTGACCTAATAACACCCAACCGATATCAATCAAAATTTCAAAACAACTGGATTTCAGGCCTCGAAAATATATTGTCATTTCACTTTGATGGTAAAACTTAAGAAGGGGTAAGGGCTATGTATAAAAATATATAAAAATAACTCTTGAACGACCGCACGTATCTCGATCAGATTTTCAACATAGATGAGGATCGGGCCTAGGATGGATTTTACTATTTTACTTCGATGGTGCAACGTAGAGGAGGTGGAAGGGTATTATATATATATTATACGGGAAGGGTATTATATATATACGAGGACCGACAATAAGATAATGAGAATTTTTAAGCTGATGCTGGTAACCCTGCAGACTGAAACCGAAGCCAGCGTGTGAACTTACGCCTGCTTCACTAGCACAGCATGTGGCACTCATGAAATATTACACATTGTGAAGTTAGAGCAGTGCGGGAATTAGACAATTTATATTGGGGAGGATAAAATTAGGCCAACTTGACGTAAAGTCTGAAGGTGCAATAATTCAAAATGCGATAATAATGCCTCACCCCCGTCCATACTCATATAAATATGATATGACATATGTAACAGATTCATTAATCCAATAAATATACAGACAACAACTATGTAGGCCTATATATTGTTTGACATGCTAACATTCCTGAACGTGTTTAAATGTTGTAGTGACTATTGTGCTCGTATCTCTGTAGGGTTTCTTTACATAATAATTCGGCCCGAGTGATAGCCATGATCACAAGCATTTATTAATTTTTTGCTCATATTAAAATTGTGCTTTATTACACACTCTCTCGCGAAAGGAAACCTCTTCATTGTTAGGAAAACCAGTATAATTATCAATTAACCCGGACTTACTTTTTAAAAAATCTACGTATTAGCCTACCATACGAAAAATGGATTGTTGCTGGTCCCGATTTCTGGCATCAAGGTCAAATCGAAAGCCAAATATTTAAATACTCTCAATTCAAATTTCGGGCTTTCCTTCTACTTCTCACTAATGCTGCGATCTCCAATTTTTTTTAAAATATCGATTGCATGACGGAGCTCAGGAATTAACACTTATAATTACTTTACTGTTAGGTTACAGCTGAGTTGATTCACTGTGTGCTACGTTATAAAATGAAGTATAAACATTACATTGAAATTTTCCAGAGAGCATTATTGGAGTGGACAGCAAACTGTACAGCGAAAAGAAAGATAAAAAGTGATGGGTTAACTTTAAAAAGCCCGCTCCAGTTGAAGTGCTTATATAGACACGGACAATGAATGACACGGAGAATCAGTCGTATTAGTAAATGCTGAAACAAATCTTATGCGCTTACTCACCTTCACTTACGTGTCTGCCCCCTACGGACGCATCCTCAGCATGTACGTTAACGTATAACCACGAGAGATTATATAACTCAGATTTTGATTTTGAGTTTAACGTCTCGTTTAGAAGCCAAGCTATATGAGAAACTCAGATTTTGAGTACAGATTCAAAAGTTTATTTCCGTAAACTGTTCAGACAATAGTCGGCCACTTATGTTATATTAAGTCCACTTGTTCTATTTATTGGATATTACAAATTTTATGCAAACTTGCAAACCAAAATAAAATATAACAAAATTAAACAAGATGATAATCGATACAAATGTAGAAGATGGATATGGCATGCCCAAGTATGTTAGAAAAAGCTATTTGTTGGCTTCTTGGCCAACCGTTAAGAGCATTTATAAATCCATATGCTACTTTGTTACGCGCAATTCCTACGTTCAAATTCAAGAACGATGACGAAATGAATGGTATGAGGATACCGTTGCAAGTAACAACTGCAGTTATAATAATATAGATCAACTAACCGACAGTGAAAATAATGTTGAAATTAGAAATGACTAAAACTGAATAGTTTACATCGCTCATCTCAAAATACGTCTATCAGATTAAACTTACAAGAAATGGCAAAAATCAGTGAAATTTGGCGTTATACTAAGCATTGTTTGGTGGGGAGAAAGCGAGCATCCCCAGTGGTGATACTTCAGTTGATTTCTTTGGGGAAGAACAAAATGTGATTGAGGGG
Source organism: Thermobia domestica (assembly GCF_964235325.1). Lineage (NCBI taxonomy): Eukaryota > Metazoa > Arthropoda > Insecta > Zygentoma > Lepismatidae > Thermobia > Thermobia domestica. The sequence goes on from NC_137460.1 coordinate 131,782,981, forward strand.
GAAAATCCCCCTCAATCTCCGGTAATTCGCACCCTGAGTTAGAGTTTTAAGAGTGCGGTTTGTTTAGCCCCCGTCACAACAATGGAAGCACGTAATATTGAGCAGCACTATCCAATCTTCTTATGTGTGAAACTTGGTGAGACTGACGCGGTAACGTACCGGAAGCTTCAGCAGGCCTTTGGGAAAGGCAGAACAAAAATCGAAACTGAACACCACAGTAGGCGACCCACAACGACACGACAGGAAGAGAACTCAGACAAGGTGATGGAACTTCTGCGAGCGAATAGACGATTAACCGTGAAAATGATTGCGAATGAACTGAACATGAATCGACAAAGAGTGCGTCTGATATTAACTGTAAATTTGGGAATGCTAAAACTGTGAGCCAAACTGATTCCGAAAAATCTCACACAGCAACAAAAAGACGACCGGAAGACTGTTGATTTTTGTTCGACCAAGTGGAATCTAACCCGGATTTACTGAACAGAGTTGTCACTGATGATGAAACCTGGTGTTTTCAATGACACCAAACGAAACGTCAAAGTGCGCAATGGTGTTCGAAAGATTCACCACGACCAAAAAAAAGGCCGCATGTCGAAGTGGAAGGTGAAATGCATGGTTTTGTGCTTTTTTGACTCCAGGGGAATTGTCCATAACGAGTAGGTACCTACAGGACAGACAGTAAATAAACATTTCTAAATAGAAATTCTCGAAAGATTTCGGAAACACGTCCGTCGTGTCCTTTCAGGTATTGCTGACAACTTGATTCTCCATCACGATAATGCACTAGCCCATACTGCCTTGTCTGCTGGGCAGTTTTTGACTTCAAAAATTGATTACAGTGCTGCCACACCCTCCATATTCACTGGATATCGCCCCCGTGTGATTTTTTCTATTCCCAAAGGTGAAAGCAGTTCTTAAAGGACACCATTTTGAAACAGAAAGAGACATTTAAACAGCTGTAACACGTGCTTTGGCAGGCATCCCAAAAGATGACTTCCAGAGATGATTCCAACAATGGAAATGCCGATGGAGTAAGTGTGTGGAGGCACAAGGGGGGTACTTTGAAGGTGACCACATTGTGGTTGGTTAAAAATCTATGTAATATTTTTACAATTCTCGTTACTTTATTCTCAAACACACACACACACACACACACACACACACACATATATATATATATATATATATATATATATATATATATATATATATATATATATATATATGAAAATATAAATGAAAGTATCTGATGTTGTGTCTTCATTACTCTTTAAATATAAATTCAACCATGCAACTTGAGAGAAGAGGAGATATAAAAATGACGAAAATGAATAATCCATATTGTCGAATTCATAGTTCTTGATGTCGCTGAGTTGAACAATGACTTTTTCGATCCCCTTTATATCTAAATTCAGCCCCGGAACTTGGGCATGAAAAAATATCAATATTAGTGTCAAATCCATAGTTTTCGGCGTCGCTTAGATGAACACTGACATTTCCGATTCCGTTTAGGTCCAAATTCAGCCATGCTACTTAAGAAACGGGGAGGAAGGAGATAAATAGAAATGATTTTAAAAAAATACCAATATCAGTGTCAAATATGGGAGAGTGACAGTTTTGGGAGAAGCTGAAATGAAGAGTGATACATCCAATTGAATGACACGCAACATGCAGGAGGGGCTATATAAAAATCGAAAATTACCCATATTAGTGCTCAGTCCATAGTTTCTGTAGTCGGGGAGATGAAAACATTTTTTCTTTGCCGTTTAAATCCAAATTCAGCCCAGCAATACATATAATGATCGAAAATGACCAACACCAGAGAGCGCTTTAGTAATAATAAAACGCAACTGACTAACGGAACATATTACTATTTACTTAAGTTAACTCAGCAAAGAGGGTAATTGATGCTAGTATATTACTATCTTTTATCAGAATTAGACCTTACAGAATTTACTATAATTACTAAAGTCGTAAGCACATTTCTATTATTCGTCTTCTTACCTTCGCTTTACAGCCACTGATTGTTGAGGAAAACCAACTTTAATGGGTTTAGTTTGAAGAGAACAAATCGATCTTCATTCCACGGTTCCGTGAACCGTTTCTACGTGTTGAAATCGATCTTAGATATCATCAAAGGTCCTTTGAAGAACATGATAAAGGCAGTACCTATTATGGATATTCATGAATTATTTTTGTCGTATGATAATATCTGGAAATATTATTACCAGTATATAGTACCTGAGTATTGCATGATATACAGACCAAAAAGTTAGATTTTCGTTCCCTATTGTCTCCCTGTAAGATTATAAAACAAATTACTTATTTTATACGTACAAAAACATTTATAGAGTGTTTTCGTGTATCAATAAACACAAAGAAAGAGCAGACTAAATCAATTGAAATTAGGTCACATATTGTTTTTTTTATATATATACAGAGTGTTTCTGGAGCAACCAAAAAGTAATTATTTTTATCATTCTCACGTCAATATAATAAGTAAGTAAAACTGCGCAATTACGCGTTTCAATTGCCCATTTTGATCACAAGCTCATAATTACGTAGGTAAGGACACACGAGAATTGGTTCAAGCCAATTTCAAACATGATATCGACAACTAAGTAGGAAATATCCGTATCAACCATTCTGCCATCACAAAATCTGATGTGGAGGAAGTGCACCCAAATTTCCGCTTCCCATATAATTCAATGTCTCTTCGACAAAATTTCAAAATCTTTTTAACTTTTTCAAGTTTGCAGGTGGACTTCATGGTGATCAGCTCGGTCTCATTGTTTCTTCAACAACAGCTCAACTTAGAAATTCCTCTTAAGCATTTCAGATATGCAATATGTTAAATATACAAATATGTCAACGTATTTCAATTACGCATATCCAATAGCTGAAAATTAAACAAACAGTTCTGTAACACGAAATTTTATCTAATTTTTGGCGCTTTAAATTAACAGTTATTTGATGTATCGGAGAAACGTTGTTTTAATGTTATTTCACTAGGGGATTTTCCTGCACATCATACATTCCAGGCTTACTCGGATTCATTTCTAGTAGAAATATAATATAATGATCCGGATGATCATATTTAATATGTTCAACCAAGATACCCTTAAATACGAGACACACTCACTTTAGCTGGAGCTTAGTATTCTTAATGAGGCGCCCACTAGAGTTCCTATCTATAAACATGCTTTCGCTCATTAACTTTCATCGAACTTTGCTCGTTTGAACTCCTAATTTATCTCGTTTTATCAATTTACAATGCCTGTGCTAAGACGTGTCCATGTCCAAGTATTAAACTCGAGGTCCATTGATCATGTCCTTGAGAGAATATAAAACTGACCATTATTTAAAATGAAATTAAAAAATGATCTATGTCCAACTCATCCAAATCTCTGAGAACGTAGTGGATGATCCGCATCGTCAAGGGAACCTTCGTAATACGTATTGATCTTCATGCACTACAGACTTTCTTTTTTCTCGTTTTCTCTTCGAAGTTTATTACTAAGCTATCCCCCTTTATATATTCCATTCTCAGTGTAATAGTTGTTCGTTTATAGTTGTTAGAAGTTCATAGCTCAGAGCATTTTAATAGTGATAATTCTGAATGTATTACTTGTACTATCAAAATTCAACGTATTATTGGACCATTTAAGCCGGTATTTGTGTACCACATATAGCTGACGGTTCTCTGCATTACTTACCAAATAAAGCAGTAACATTGAATAAATATCTGTTACACAAGAAAAACATATCTCGAATCAACACAATCGCTATATAGGGAGCCGCGGTGGCTCAATGATAGAGCGTTCACCTCTGGTGCATGGGGTCTTGGGTTCAAAACCTGTTCAAGTCAAGTGAACTCTGTGGTGGACAAACACAGTGTGCGTGGGATTTCTCGGGGTTTCTCCCGTTTCCTCCCACTTTCTTCATTCAACCATTTAATTTATCTCTCATCACCACCGTCTCCTTTAGCCTAACCGGCATTAAAGTGGGAGGTAAAACTCAAAGATTTCATTTCATTTGATTTTACAATCGCTATATGTCAGGCAAATAATGATCAAATTTGGCATCAGTTTGTTACTACTTAAACTCCATTGCCGTTTGCAGTGAAGTCTTGGAATGCTGGTCTCTTAAACCAACCTTCTGACGTGATTAGATGTACTTTTAATAACTCTGCACTGGCATTGGTTTATATATAATTCCCAGCACTACTTCTAAAACGATATATTTTTTAAGGGAGGGTGAAGGCGTGTTCCTCAGCTGCTCACAATCCCTGCGATGTGTGATATCAAGTGCTTCTTACTTGTTGCTTATGAAACTCCAGAGAGCATTGTCTGGTGGTTCCAGATCGGGACTTCTTGGAGGCCAGGCAAAGGCAACTGGTCAAGATGCACAACCTCTTCGAAACCCGCGGCCAGGAAACGTCTGATTCAGGTAAATGCGCACGTTAATCGCAAAGTGCGGTTGTGCTCCAACCTGCTGTATCACAACATGTCTTTGAAACCATTTTCTTCCAGTTGAGATACCAACCACTCATTAAGAATCTCCAGCTAAAGATGTTCATTAACATTTTCTTTGAAAAAGTAAGGCCCAAAAATGTGTGTTGCATTCATTCCAGCCCACACTATCATGTGTGTTGGGTTTCTCTCCATCTCTTTGTAAAGCCGGGTTTTTCTTACACTACATTACAACGTTCGGAGAATGCATACTCTTGTAGATAGCACATTCGTCTGTGAAGAGGATACACCACGGGATCGTTTGGAAGGCGACGCTTTAAGGAGAGTTCTGCATGCCTGTTTCCACGCATCCATGTCTGCGTCACTCAGTTAATTCACAGGGATTGGATGGTAAAATCTTCAATTTTTGATCTTCTTATATGTGCCTCATCATGGTGGTCCGAGGAATATCAAGCTCCGAAGATCTTTTACGTGTTAATTTTCAAGGCGACTGCTGCACAGACGCTTTCACTTCACGGCCCGTTTACCTCCGTTTTATTGGTCGACAACCTCGCGAAAGGTTTTTCACAATGCCCATTGCATGTTTTCCTCACCCCAACATTATCGCTTTTCTTGGTGGATTAATACCAAAGCGATGTGTGAATTTCGTTTTAACACTTTACATGTTGTCACCTGTGTAACGCCTTTCGTAAAACCAAACAGGAACAACTAATCTTTGTTCAATGCTATATGGGCTTTGATCACACATCGTTGATTATTCCAAAGTCACTGCAAATAAATATTACCAAGCGGAAAACGGCAGAAAACTAATGAACATGGATAGCAATGTTCCCAGACAATGCCAAGCAATGTTACCAAACAAATGTGAGTAAAATCTAAAACCGTCAGAAAACGTTAATTAGAGGCACGCTCACTTTCGGATCACGATATATATATATATATATATATATATATATATATATATATATATATATATATATATATATCGTGATCCGCATATATATAAAGATTGCCTTTTTACTATATCTTTCTCCGCATTTAATAGTTTATTCACCTTGTTCTATAAACTACTCCAACATCGTCTCCGTCTCTCTGTCAAATGGTAACACAAAATTTCTGTAAACCGCACCACAAAAGTAAAATCCAAAAGGGGAAGTCACTATTGAAGCGCTGGACTTTTAGCAAAGTTGGGTTGAAATAGTAACACCACATTTTAATATGCATGTTGGTACGAGTTCCTCCACATTCGCACGTTAAGATAAAATATGTGTACTCTTTTCCTTTTTTTTCACTGACGAGGGAATCTATCCAAGTGTAACTCTGACTTCGAGTCGGGACTAAGGCCGTTGGATACCTTGTTCCAAAAGAACATGAAATCCAATGAAATGGTTATTCTATGGTCCATTGGTCATTCGAAATCACACTTATACTTGGATAAGGTTCGTTGTGCGACACTGTGAGAGACTGAAGCAATTCGCTTTACTTCAATACCTTGCACTTTTAAACGTGATTTTCTGTTTTGCTATTGTCGCAACTTAACGAATTTTGAAGCGCATTCATAGATTGTCTGATGTATGTTGTATTGACATTTTGACCAGTTGATCGTTTGTACAGGGTTATCGTAGAGAGTTGAGATTTGTTCTATCTTCTTTTATTTAACAATAGCTTTCATACAATATGTACTTGACCCCTCGGTTCCATTTGCATATTTTGAGTTGGACCCCGCCTGGGACCCTGCGAGTGCCCCGAGAACAAAAATTTTTCATTCAAAAGGTGCTGTGCTCCCCTCACTAATTTGATATGTATTCACTGAGTTTCCTTACTCGACCATTTCCGAAAAATCTGACTTTATAATGAATAGTATGGAGCTCAATTTCTAACTTTCCACGTTTATATTTCCGCAACGGTTGCGATCAAGGTTGTATTACTTTTCTTGTTATGTTCTTTTGGGACAAGGTATCCAACGGCCATAGTCTCGACTCGAAGTCAGAGTTACACTTGGATATGTTCCCTCGTTAGTGTATTTTCCGTTTACACACAGACTAATATGGTTTATCATGAGTCAATTTTTTTATGTGGCAAATTGTACTGCTTTTAAACCACCATACCAATATGACCGAACAGAAACGTGGTAACATTTTGGTTTCCCAATATCCGGATTATTGTTGTTTTCATAAGGACGTCAGTGAAAGGCCAGTATTTCGGTAACGAAAATTAAAATGGGCAACATATAGTACTCATGTTACAAAATGCCAAAAATGTGATAAATTAGATTCAATAAGACAACTTAAGGTTTTCAACCTCTAGCCACAATTAAAAATTGAATAATCTATTAAAATTAATTAGATATCGTGAAAAAGCTAAACCAATAAAAAATTAAATCAGTGAAACCTCTGAATAATGAACACCAATGGGACATGAATTTTGTCCCTTACTGATAGGTGTAGGTTACAAAAATTTAATTTTTCACAACGGTAATTATACCCAGTAATATACAGAAAATACATTATTATGAGCGTAAATACGTAAAATTCAATATGAAAATAGGGTATTTAGTACGTATTTGAATTACTGGGAGGGATGAAGGAGAGATTCGTTTCGTAAAACAATATTATTGCATGCATGGGAGGGGGAGTTTTTCATTTATTTCAAATTCTCAGAACATTCCCAAAAGATGTTAGGAAGCAACTAACCAGGTAAAGTTCTTTGTTTAGCGAAAAAGGCATACTTTTCCTCTACAAGTGTAACAAAACTCATTAGCAAGTGTCCTCTGAGAATTGACGCGGTATTATTCGTTGACGGAATCGATAAAAGATAAGTTATTGGGATTGTATATGTTTATTGACCTAAAATAAAGCCGGAAAAACTCCAACCCAGACTTGTTCCTGTATCATAAGTAAAAGAAAAATGTTGCTTTCCCCCCCAAAAAAAAAAGTACGAGAGGAAACATTCCTCTTTGAGAATGTTATTGTAAAACAATCAATCTTTGTTTTGTTATCTATGAAATTGTCGGGAAACATGCAACGCCCAGAGGAAAAAGGACTAATAGGAAAGGGAAGATCTTTCACATGGAATTCTTGGTCATACAACTAACCCTGTATGAGTGTTATTGCTTATTGAAGGTTTTCTGGGATTTCCAGAAGAAAACAGTTTATTGCGGGCAGGCAAAATAAGAAGAATTTCAAGTTCAGCTTGAAACTGTTCTGTTTGATGGTCCACCAGGTCTAGACACATGATAGATACACTTGTGGGGAAAATACTTTCCTGGCTACTGTAACATATCGCAGAACCGAGAATAATTCCTGTCCGTTATGAAGAGGTTATTGAAACTTTTGGGGGGAAAAGGACTGTCCGCGTCCGTATGTGAGAGTGTCAGTAAAAAGGGAGTGTTTTGTTCCATAATAGAACATATACTTATGCCGGGACATAAAAATCTGTCCGTATTGTAGAGGTGTCCGTTATTGAGAGGTGTCCGTTAAGGGAAGTTTCACTGTATAAAATATTTTACGAAACACGATTAAGATAATATAAAAATACGTAGATAATTTTCAAATCCACGATAAAGGAAGAAAAGGCCACTAAATGTCTTTTTTTCCCACAATCTAACATTTTACATAAACCCGAAACGTTTTCTGACGTCTGTGATTACTGTATGAGACAATTTGCCTAATATTCAGTGACAGAATACGTTCTTCAATTTTTTAGCGATACGAGATAGATAGAAATATGAGATAAGAATCCTCTTTAAGTAAACAAGTCATGGTCAATAAAATTTTGGCAATTAGTATAAGATGAAGTATGCAATCTGTCCTAACTCCTTCCGTAGAATAGGGCCCTTTCTCGTCGGAAAACAGTTAAAATTCTCAAGAACTGTTCTAAACCTGCCAGCATTCCTGGGTACAAGTGTGTTGATCTATATGGGGAAGGTATAATCTTAGAGCAGTCAACGGTCATGATGAAAGGGCAAAAATCTGTAGCAAACATATAACACCTTACAAAAATTACCAGCAATCAGAAACTCATAGACAAAAACATTCTATTATAGTCTAGTCGGAGAATGCAAAACATACCTGTTGTAATGTTGACCACTACTCAAAGGATATCGGAAAGGGGAGAAAGCGCTGAACAAGAGATTTCTCCTCACAAGGCAGGACTATGAACAATGTAGAAATCAAAAATATTTTTTATATCTTTATCATAGGCACAAGACAAAGGTTCTGACCCACTAAAGCAATATAAGGAAGTTTATATACACCAAGATACAATTGACAATATTCACTTGCACTCTTACAACTAATTTGTTTATGGTGGAATAAGGGCTCTCATTGTGATGAGAATCATACAGTTCTCAGAATTTATGAGTTGAAGATAAATCACAGTGAGAACAGAACTTACAACTATGTTTATGAAGTAAGTGAAATAATTTCCTTAATTCAACAATCGTAATTGTTGTTTCCTAATCAAGCTAGAAACAGCTTGAGTGTTTCGTAATAAGCCAAATTGATGTACAATCTGTGATAGACAGTATAGTTTGCTGTAATTCATGTATGTGATTTTTGGATCTTTTTCAATGTCACTTTAATAATAGGTTCAAACATTTAAATAACTCTTGTTTGTTGTTCTTCATCTAATTGGTATTAGAAAAGTTGGAGGTGAAGATGATACTTGTCATTGCGGTGAATCTTGGCATGCCATATAAGCTTGAGAAATATTTCTTTTTCGATTTTTGAGCTATGGACTGTCGAGTTTTAAGTCACATTTTAGAACAGAGAAAACACTCACTTAACTGAACTAATCCCATTGAGATCAAACTTATGATCTTTCCTGATCTTCATGTGCTACACAAGTACTTTCAATATTATGTTTGTGGGCTTTTGGTTTTGATTTATGAGCAGTCAAATTTAGAGTCTATTTTTTTAAAAAGAAAAGGAATTATACTGAAAGTAGCAGATTACCATCAAACTTAGTGTGATGATAGAAGTTGGCACGCCATGTCAGCTAGCAAAAATATTAGATTGTGAAAGCTTTTGGTTCCCGAGTAATGGCGGTAAAATTTAGGTCAAATTTTCGATAAGAAAAAACAATACATTGAATTTATTCGATCGGACCTAATCTTGTCATGACAGACCTAGCCTCACACATAGACGGGTTGAATATTATGTTGTGCGGTATTTCACTTTCAGTAATGTGGGCTCTGACACGTTAGTTATATTTTAGTAGGCAAATAATACATCAAACTAATCGAATCAGGATTAATTTTAGATGGAGATAGAAATTGATATGCTACCTAAACGTGTGATATGTATACAGGGTATTGCTGCCCTGATTTTAATGGTCCGATTTTAAGTCATATTATCGAAAGCAGTACACATACACCATACATATCCATGTAGGACAGATTTTAACATGGTTATATAACTTGACTTGTTATAAAAGTGTGATTATTATAGCATGCAGTTCTTCGATTTCCAAATAAAACATAGTTAAATTTCAGCTACTTTTCGGAAACGAAAAATACATCAAAAGCACCTTATTGGAATGAAACTTGGCTTGGTAATAGATTTTGGTTTGCTATATACATGAGTGAATTATGATGATCAATCTTTTGCTTCCCTAGTTATAACCTGTAAAATCTTAGATCACGTTTAAAAAGCATTTCAATTAAAACCCTTATTAATGCACGAATAATGAATAATGAAGTTCTTCATTGTAAAAGAAATGGAAATTAGGTAATATTTGGCAATTAAGCCTTAATATAGGAAATATAGAAGAAAATAGAATACATTTTACTGAAATCTAAGAAAATCTCATAAACTTCACTGTATTCATTTCTGAAAATATATTTAACATTAAAAGATTGGCATTTTATGCAACATTGGTTTTCCATACGTTTGTGCTCGACAGCCCAATAAGAAAATAATGCTCTCGTCATAGTGATGGGCAGTGGGAATATTCCAGGTGGGAAGGAATTTTAAAAATGGGAATATTTCCGGGTTTTTTCCTTGGCCTATAAATTCCCGGAAAGGAATTTATTTCCATTTCCTTACTTTATCTTCTAAATTATAAGAACTCTATTACCAACTACTTTATTTTAATATATTATGATTTACTTCTAGGTTTTAAAGAATTTGGAGGTTAAAATATTTAAAATTATTTCACTGTACTTTATATAACTAATAATATGAATTTTTAAGTTCCATTTCCATTTGCACTAAAAGTAGAATATTTTTTTTAATATTGGGGGCAAAACTAGCAAACAGTAGGATGACATACGGAAGAAATGGGTTGATAGTAGTGTTCAAGTAGTCACGAAAGTATAGAACACAATATTTTTAGGGCAGTAGGGGATTTGTTCAAACCGTAAAGGTAAGTGGAAGTGATTTATGTGAGAAAAGAAAGTGAATTCTTGGTAAGGAAGATAGAAAACAACATGCCCTCTGGGGCTCTAACCCGCCTTCACTCGCTGACGCTCGCTCTGCAATGCTGTCTGAATTTAACGTTCGTAACGTAATTTTTAACGTAAGAAACCATAAAACTATCGCATCGGAATAGAATATTGCAAAAAAGTATCTGGCCCCCCAAAGCCAAAGTAGCAAAGTACTAATTTACAAATGATGAAAAGGAAACATTTTGTAAAGAAATGTAGAATTATGTAGAAATAGAGATGAAGTACTATTAATAAACCCTGAACCGCCGTTAGTAATAGACGTCGGTCTGTCTTCTATCTCTGACTCGAATTTTTGAACAGGTACTCGGACTTCTTTTACATGTGAATTAACGCATGAAATTTCGAGAAATGGGTAGCAAGAAAGGTGGCAATGTTACATGCAAAATTATAAAGATAGAAAAGTACCTTGCAAATATTGTGAACATACATATTTATGTGCAAATATTGACAAATGGTGGGACATGTGTGTTCTGGCTGTTACCCAACCTAATTTGTTTTCTAACATTTAAAAATTTAATATGTTTTTAATATCAGTAGCAGAGTCAAGTTTAGAAAATCCACTTACATCTAAATTTAAACTGTTTAGCGGTTTAAAAGTATGCGGACTTACTATACCATTTTTGAAACATATTTACTTTCATAGAACATATTGTAAATAAATATCCATTTATGTGTACTCTCTAAATATAATAAAATATTAATAAAATAACTTAACATCGTTCATAATATACATTTTAAATATTCCTCTCGGGACAACAATAATAATATGCCGTGATATAAAAACGGATTAAACTTTGAAATCATAATATAGTAATAGAACGCAATTTTCTTTCTGATTCTACATAAATTCTGGGAAAATTCTCATTTTTGGGAATATTTCCGAAAAGTATTTTCCCGGTAGTTTACCCATCACTATCTCGTCAAAAAAATATAAATCATTGTAGTGACGTTTTTATGTTTAATATAAAGAATCAATAAGCAAATTTAATATAAAATACACGGGCCATATTTTCAACCCCTTTTAAGCTACCAGAGGAAACCAATGTGAGTTACAAAGGGGAGACAAGACGATGTTCTTCATTGGACGTTGCCCTACTCCCTCACAGATAGGCAGACACTGCCGTTCAATTGTTGTGAAGTAACCATACTTACAGCTAATGGAGTGCAACCAAAGGCTTGAAAAGTGTAAACTACGTGATGTATTGTGATTTCTCTATACGTTAATCTTGAAATACTAGAGAATTGAGCAGATAGTTCAGCAAATGGAAACTACGCCTTTCAATAACCATATGATTCGCTCGTGCAGTAAAGTCTTCTAACATCAGAGATTCTCACCCTTTGCCACCCTCATCGTGCATTTTACTAAGTCCTTCTTTAAACTCTCTTCAGCATGCAAATTCCCATTGTAATCCTTACTTTCGCCAATGAATTGTGGTTGTATTATGCCCTTTCTATCTTCACATTTTTTACTCCACAATGACTGAATGGCAGATTTCACCCATCCGAATGGGGTCCTAGAATGTCGAAAACGTCTTGTCTTATTTCCATTTCATCATTACATGTGGTTCTCCTCCACTATCTGAATGGAAATTGAGGAAAATATTACTCGCATGTTTCTTATAATTAAAATGTCATTATGAGTGATAAACTGGAAACTAATATACAGTATATAGTAGAATTGAAGGTAGAAACTTTCGTAATGTTGAAAGAAATAATAAAATTACTTGAAGTATATGGAAATTTTAGGAAATCCCAGTAAACTTTGGAAATTTTACGTTCTATTACGGGGACGAAAATAGAATCACTAATTAGGAACAGAGTTTAACGTACACAAACAAATAATATCAGTAATTAAACGAGTTGAATTTTCAATGGTAGCATTTGTTTTATTACTCTTAATGATCGGTGGTTGATATTATTGTTTTATACGTGCATGGCAGAACGGAAGATAAAGATAATGAAATAAAAGACAATTCCTACAAACACGTAGAAAGGGCAATTGGCCAACTCCCGCTAAGAGATGCGTTGTCGACATTATTCAACTTTGTCCTGAAGTGTGCTACAAGAAAAATCAAAGCAACCAGGACCCAGAACCCGGACCCAGGAAATGGGAATAGAAATCACCAGATAATGGCATATCATGGTGATGTAAATATAATAAAGAATGATAGGAGAAAAGTAGAAAGAAATGCAGAGATATTATTAAATGATTGCAGGGACATGGGTGTGGATGTAATTGCAGAAAAAAACTAAATGTAAGGAAGTTCGCCGGTTTAGCATTACTCCAAACTACGGATACGTCAAAATACCAAGTAATACTTTCGACAAAGTGGATACTTTCAAATATCTAGGATCAATTTTGACAGATCCAAAACATTTCCAAGAGGAAATTAAATGCCGACTGAACGTAGGAAATTAGAGTTATTATTCAGGTCAGAATGTTTTGTTGTCGCGAATTCTGTGGAGGAATTGGAAGCTTAAAGTATGTGAAACGATAATCATGGGTGTATGGTTACGAAACATGATCGCTTACACTGGATCGCTTACTTTCGCTGGAAGAACAGAGACTGAAAGTATTTGAGAATAAATTCCTGAGACGAATATTCGGAACCAAGAGGAACGGGAATTGGGAATGGGAAAACTTTATAACGAGAAACTTAATAATTAATACCATTTACCTAAGATTTTTCGGGTTATTAAGTCTAGTAGGCTCTAGTTGGCAGGTCGTGTAGCCAGAATAGAAGAAAGTAGGAACGCTTTGAAAGTTTTAACTGGAAATCCAATCAGAAAGTGATTATTAGGAAATCCTTGGCACAGATGGGAGGTAAATATTAAGATGGATGTCGCAGAAATACAAATACAAAGTAGAAACAGGATCCAATTAGCTAAGGACAGAAATCAATGGAGAACTTTTGTAAACGTGGCATTGAACCTCCGGGATTCATGGGCTATCCGTGATTTCTATCATTACTATTACATTTTGGTGAATGTACTGTCTCTGACATATATATGATTTTATACTTACAAGAAAATACACTAGAGCTATAAATAACATATCCAATTTGAATGCAGCTTAAGTAGTAATGATCATTATATGACTGTTCTGGGGCTGCATCTTAATAACTTACCGCACGGTTTAGTATCTTTCTTATCTCATTCAAGTATTCTCCATTCGATTGTCCCTTTCAATATTTCATGCTTTCTTGTTTACAAGGGTACAACAAAAATGCACCACATTTCTACATTTATTTCAAAATGTCATCTAGTACTTTGGGGAGAATTAGTGGTAGAAAAAGTGATAATGTATAGGAGAAAAAATGCTTTAAATATTGACAGCGGTCATGTTTAATAATCTTAGAAGAAAAAACTGGTATTAATAAGTTAGATGTTTTGTTTATTTACAAATATCATTGAAAGAATGTATATTTTATATTAGTGTTAATTTTTGTTTATTGGAAATTGTAGTCTAAATTTAACACTACTGCTAATACGAAATAGACGTGTGAATATTTATAAATATGATTCAGACGAAAATATTGTCAAGGTATCTGAAATTGATTGAATCTTTGGAGGGCAAAATAAAAAATACATTTATAATTATTTTAACACAAAATGAAGAAGAAACACACACACACATATATATATATATATATATATATATATATATATATATATATATATATATATATATATATATATATATCATTTCGTGCATGTGTAAACTCGGTTAAGTCAAAAAATGAGAAATTGAGATTTTAGCAAGGTCTTATGTAAAAGAAAGAATATGCATCTATGTGTTTAGTCGCTAAGTCATAGCTTCATATCTAAGCGAGATATAGAAGTGTGCATTGGCAGACAAATGGGCAAAGTAACTGTTTTGCGTGTGTAAAGACGGTTAAGTCAGAAAAACATGGCTTGTCTGACTTTCCACTACTCTTACTTTATGTGCGTAGTAGGTTAAGTCAAGATTGAATGACTTCTCTGATTTTACACCTGATTTACTGGTATCATGTGTGTCCAAATATGGTTAAGTTGAATCGATATACTGTATGAAATTTGATATTATTCCTTCTGTTGTAGAAAAAAATGTTTTAATAGTGTATATGTAAAAGTATACTACTACATTTAGGGGTGGTGCTATTATTAAAAGCCAATAATAGTAATAATACAACAATAGCATCATGTACTTTTCTTTGGACTAAAAAATAAAAGCAGAGCTAAAACTAAATGTCCGTTGCTTTACATATTCTCATTTCCTTTTTAACCTGAGAAAGCTAACGTGTCGTAAATTTTACAAGCGAGCTGTATTATTTTGATGTTCACTCGCCCTCGCCCGGCGAAAATGGACTCATCCGCTGATTTCCGTTCTATACTAAGCCTAAATTGTTAGACAGTATTAACTTTGCTCAGTTTCCGACTGTATTTCTACATGAACTCGTTAACGCTTGTAAGATTTACGATACGTTAGGAATAACGCTTGGAGTTTTGTATTATTTAGAATTATTTTCTACTTCTAGAGTGAACTTACATTTTAGTGAAAGTGTTGGTTTTATTTTATAGTATTTATTCAAGGAAAGTTAAAAAAATAAATCGAAGGGTATTGATGAGAGTTACCTTATTTTAAAATATCTAAATGAGTGTTTTTGAGCGATATTTCGGATCAGGATATTGGATCGGAGAATGAAGAAGACTATGTGGAACATGATATTGTTATAAACAGCGATGATTCTGACAGTGATCCAGACTGAAGACCTGAAGAGCTAGAACTGACGCAAGTTTCAAGTTCGGATGAAGAAGCACCTTTACCAAAGAGAATCCGTGTGTCGACCTCAGATGTTTCACAAGAGACTCCTTTTTTCTTTCCTATAATTAGAGTACAACAAAGCACCAGCACTGTTGATTTATCTACTCAGCATTCTACTCACACAGAAGCTCGGCCTGTTCCTGACCCCTACCTAGTAATTACTGATAAAGTAACCCTTAGAGCAGCGTTTCCCAACCGGTGTGCCGCGGCACACTGGTGTGCCGCGAATGGGCCGCTGGTGTGCCGCGAGAAAATCGAAACAAATTATTAATTCTATACGAACCAAATTGCAAGACAGGGGAAAATGTATATTTATATTTCACATTACTATGAACCTCTACTATAAATCTACAATTTTAAATTTTCTGTACAATTTTAAATTTTCTGTTACTTTTCTGTACATTTTTAATGTTGAAAAACGTATTTATCATTGTCATGACCATTATTACTTCTTTATTGTTGCAGACTATTTCGTAACTTGAAATTTTAACATATCATTCAATAAATTCAACAAAGCAAGCATGCATACAAATTACCTACATTTGTGTTTTAAAAGTATAGGAGATTTGTTTATTTGTTCGTTATTTAGTGATCTTTCCTTTTAGTTAGAGGTTAGATACAGTTTTCGAAAGAGAAAGTGGATTTTTAAAAACCCGAGTCCTATATTTCATTGCTATTGTTTTCTATTTTAAAATTAGAATGAAAAATAAGTATAATGATTTAGCACGGGGGAAAATCAGTGATCGAGCTTTCTTCTCTGTAAGAAGGAAATTAGTAATCACATTAAAATACCACGGTAATTATATATATATATATATATATATATATATATATATATATATATATATATATATATATATATATGGGTGTGCCGCGAGAATTCAAGTTACACCTGTAGTGTGCCGCAAGTTGAAAAAGGTTGGGAAACGCTGCCTTAGAGGAAAAGATGGACATCGTTGGACAAACAAGCCAACGCATGCTGGAAGTAGAGCGTCGGCTGCAAGAAATGTCATTTACGTAACCCATGCCCCACTGGTATTGCTAAAAACAAGTTGTTACCTATTGAAACTTTCAACCTTTTTTTTCACTAAGGAAATTAGAAATAAAAATGTTTCTTATACAAATCTAAAAATTGCTGAAAAAGTGTTAATTATAAGAAACAAAATAAGACTGTTAGTCAGTTGTCCGCTAGTGAGTTTGATGCACTGTCGGGACTACTAATTCTTTCAGCAGCACAAAAGCATAATCATTTACCATCAGAAGAGACGTTTAACCAAGAAATCAATGCTGAGAGATACCACGCTACTATGAGTTGTGACCGATTCGATTTCTCGCTAGAATGTTTACTTTTTGTTGATTCTGAGAATCGAACTGAACAAAGGAAAACTGACAATTTTGCACCCATAAGGGAAATCTGGGAAAATGTTGTTGCCTTATGCCGAAGTTCTTACAAGCTTCCTTCTTAAAAATTGACGAGCAGTTGCTCGCGTTTAGAGAACATTGCATATTTAAGATGTACATTCCTAACAAACTCGACAAGTATTGGATCAAACTTGCTTTGATGTGCAATACTACTACTAAGTACATGGTAGATACTAACCAGTACACATGAAGAACAGTGGATACAGAAGGCTTACCTCAAGCGGAGTTTTTTTGTCAGAAAGTTCTCAACTACTTGTCACGGCTCCAACCGGAATATAACAGTTGACAACTGGTTTACCTCAGTACCTTTGGCAACCTCACTTTTAGAAGAACCGTACAAACTTACACTTGTTGGCACGCTTAGAAAAGACAAGCCAGAAATCCCATAAGAAATGAAAAATCCTAAGGGCAGAAACATTGGAACAAGCATGTTTTCTTTTGGCGGGATGAAAACAATGGTTTCTTACAAAGTAAAGAATACAAAAGTGGTTTTGCTGTTATCCACTTCCCATGTAAAGCCTGCCATTAATCCAGTTTCAAAGAAACCTCAGATAATCGAGACTGATAATGCAACGAAAGGAGGCGTTGATGCACTGGACCAAATGTGTCATCAGATGCCATGCAGCCGTAAGACCAAACGATGGTCCTTCTGTGTCTTCTTTGGGATGATAAATATAACCCTGGTTAATGCTAACTTCATTATGTTCACAACGTTGTGAAAATGGGTCAAAAGCCTCTTTCTAGAAAATATATTCGCCATGAAAATTCACAGCAGTCTTTTGAGCCATGGCTCCAAGAACGGATTCAATACTCAAATTTGCCACTAAAACTCCGGCGATCCATTGCTGATATTCTGAAAATACCGGTGCCATAGAAGAATGTTGGCCAGTCCAAAAACGAGCCTCGCACAATTTGTGGGATTTGACCATCACTCGAGAGGAGAATGACGTCAGTGTATTGCTGCCTCTCCAACAGGCCGATCTGCGGAGAACATCGCGGGAAATGCTGTGTGTACTACGCGGGAAAAGTTTGAACAACCAGACTGGCTGCAAAAATGTTCGCTAATGTGTATTCGTACCAACTGTAGTCATTAAAGTCCCATTTTCTAAAAAAATATGTACGTAACTAAGTTTTTGTAACCAGGCGTAAATTTTACGATATGTTAGCTTTAACGTAACTTTCTGAACATGTTAGCTTTCCAGAGTTAAAGCTACCTTTTGAAACACTAAACTGAAAAGGAAATTCTAGCTTTAAATTTCTAATGAAGCCACCGCAGGTACAATAGAAATTTTTCATTCGAAACATTATTTAATCAGTAATATGACTACGGTCAGAAAACTGACTTATTTCCTTCTGTACCTGAAATTCGTAACACACTCCTCATCAGCAGTTGTTAGAAATACTTTCCAGAAGTAAGATAATTGTCAAGTTAACTAGAAAATGTCATTGAAGATTATTTTGATGACAATAAGATATCTTAAGACATAAAATTGAATGTTTTGATGACAGCGATAAAGATCCTCTTTTTAACCAAGACGACTATTCAGAAACACTTTTGGATTTACATCAAAACATGGATTAAAGAAAGATAACGAGAGAAAGAAAATGATGGAATAAAAAACGAAAGAAGATTAAACTTCGATAACAACGAAACAGAAGATGGTAGTACTCTTACGAAAGAAGTGCGCTATAAGACAAACTCTAAAATTTCTGTAGAATGACATGAACATCTACCCAGCAGTTCTAATCAAGATGTTATGCACGGTCAAGATCTCTTTAGTCAAATTCAAGATATTGGTTTTGAGAAAGAAACGAACGACTTAGTTCATGAAAGCATAGAAAAGAGAGGAAACAAAGGGGATACTAGAAAGGTACGGCAACTAAGAAAACAAACCCGAAACACAGCAAGAAAATATACAACAAAATTAGGAAAAGTAGTGAAGAAAAACTATGGAACTGCTAGGAACATGGCGAATGAAGGGTAGTGAAAGAAAAAGGACGAATACAGAGTAGAACTACAGAAAGACTTTTTTAATATGGGAAGTTTCTCCAAACGGTTCTATATAGTTCCAGTTTGGTCGATATTCAGGATAAGGTTAATAAAAGAATACAGACAAATGATCGTGATAAACACCTCTTTAGACAGACTACTGTAAACAAAACTTAAGTATTAAGGGAAAACTTTAGGGAAGTTGTAAATCATGTTTTAAGGAAACATTCGATGAAACAGGCAACAGAAGCAGAGAGAATAGAAGACATATTTTCTTCATACCAACTTACGAAAGTCAAAATACTAGAAAAAATCTGGCAAAACTTATTTAATAAATTACCTTGGTGTCAGTATGGTGATACTCTTTTGAGCACTGAAATGTCTTCTTTTATCCGAACTGTGTGTATTCATTTAACAATTTTTTATTTATATTAAAGTTTCTATTACACTTTATATTACACACTTACGGCAGTGTATTATATGTTTTACAGTAGTACATTAAATCCCCAAATTTTTGTGCTGTATGTTGCAAAGGCTAGAGTTATATAATGAGACAAAATTGTAAAAATCATCTAATTTGTAATTTATAGAAAGAAAGCAAAAATAAATAAGAACGAGTAAAAGGAAATAATCGGGGGGAAAAGCAACTATTCCAAATTAATTTTCATTGCATAGAAACGATAACTTTTCTTACTTCATTAAATCGGCCTTCAACATTAGACGAGAACAGACATGCAGACAGAGCATAAGATTGAAAAAAATTCAACGAAACTTAAGATAGAAACGCATTGAACAGACTGTTATCATCACCAGGAAATCAATTTTCCGAGATATGGACGCTTCATCGCTCGACAAACGCCATGCAAACCTACAAATAAAACCAACGATTTGTAACATTAATCTTTCTGCCTCCAAAAGTCTGTCGCGCAAGATCTCCGTGTGCGAGCTCATCCTATTTTGTTCAACTTAATCATCGAAAGACAAATTTAATATGAGGAACAAGATATCCAATACGTAAAAAGACTGTTTTTCAATTTCTTTGGAACCTTCAGAGTATTTAGAAAATATCCTCGACGTCCTCCCAGAAAGAGGGAAGTCACCGGAAAACATCGCCCTCACAAAAGAGAAGGGAAAAGACGATTGCTAGCCGCCTATGATGCTGGGACCCCGACTCCTCATTACTCACTGCTCAGGATTGAACTTCTAGCAATTTTGATGTCCAATGAATTAGAGGACTTTCCATTCATCTTTATGGACTAAACAAGTGCCACCGAACAACTTCTACAAACTGTGTAGTAGCGAAATATTTGTGTGAGTGTTGGTGCCAATTACGATAACTGGAATAGAAAACTTTAAGTCCGTAAGTAGTAAGCGTTCATTGACATAAATCTGAATCTATTGCAGTTTTTTACAAATGCCTATAACTCTGCTCTCCCGTCTCAATGTCTGTTTTAGGCTAAGTGTTGTTTTCAGTCCGACTCT
Source organism: Thermobia domestica (assembly GCF_964235325.1). Classification (NCBI taxonomy): domain Eukaryota; kingdom Metazoa; phylum Arthropoda; class Insecta; order Zygentoma; family Lepismatidae; genus Thermobia; species Thermobia domestica. The sequence goes on from NC_137460.1 coordinate 131,803,602, forward strand.
AATCAAAATTTTCGTAGAAACTAAATTCCAAATTAGGTTCATTTTAGAAAACAAAGGTACTCGCATTGAGCCTCACACACTACCTTTGCTATTAATGAATGTTTCGTTTTGCTTACAAGTTCCTCCACGAAATTTGTGTACCCTTTATTTACTCTCATCATCTCTTTCGTAGAATAAACTTGAGGATACGTTCTAGATTTGTAGGTATGGAAACCTCATCTGGAAAACAGCGTCTAGTGTGCGCTGTGCCTCAGTAGCATAGGCACACAACGAAATAATCAGTGTAAACAATTTAGAATATTAAGAAAATTGAAATCTGCAAGTGCCATTGTACTAATATTGTGATGTCTTGAATATGATACGCAGCTTCTTCCTAAAGCATAGTGTCTGATTATAGTATTCGTGTGTTCAGTGACGTTAAAGTTTAAGTGGATGATGTTTTAAAGTTTATGTTATACTACCAAAGAACTGCCGAATTTTGCAAGATATGATGTTTAAGTGATACATAGAGTTATAACTTAATTAGAGTAAATTATTTAGAACGTATTTTGCAAAGTCGAGATATACACAAATTCATAGCAACATACAAATCGTAAGTTCATATTTAAAAAGATACATCCATAATAAAACTGATTGTCTAGAATTCAGTCACTTCAGTTTTATAACGTGTTTTATCTTTTTTGCTGAAGTATTATTTTGAATGTTGTTTAAAGATAATTTTTATTAAAGACATACAATTATGTCCTTCATATCATCGAAATATACTAAAGTAAAGCGATGGAAACAAAAGTAACATAGATTGTATTCCGTGAACCGTACCTTAAATCTTGTGTAAAGTAAGATAAGTTACATTGCTTTTCGTGGAAAGTCGGATAAGTCCAAGGTTCAATTACAATAGATTTCTTAATTATTGTCTAAATCCCGAAGTAAGTTTCAGGTTGCCAAAATGAAAGTGTAAAATCGTTATTCTTGCATCAAAATAACAATAAAAATAAATAAAATTATTATGGTTTCATTTAAGGATTTACTGCGATTTTCTCGTTAGTGCTTTTCCTGAGTTATCCCTCTTTACACAAGAACTTCATATATATATATATAATTTTGTTCAATAATATTCAGCAATTGTTCCGGTAACAACATAGAACTTCTGTAATTATTGGTCAAGAGGTTGTAGGGCGTAGTTTTCACACCCTTCTTTTGAAACTAATTTAACACTATTCAGAGATCTGTCGAGCTCACACCAAGTAGTAATCGGATAGTGCTAGGTACATGCTATACGTTGGAGTCCTTTACAACTCCCAACAAAATTCTCTCAATATCTTACAGAATATTAAACATGAATTATGTCTGGCGCCATGTCAGTGTGGAATACAGCACCGTTTTTGTTGACCAATACCGGACACTTCATTTAACTTATCTACACTACAGATCCAAGTCTATTATTATGTTTGGCGGGGGGTAGATTATGATGCTTAATGTTCTTCTAATCCACCCAAATGAGCAGTAATATGTTCCAGGATATCATTGTTTGCCTTTCCAGAGACTCTCGCTTCCTCAGCTCTCCCCGCTTCAAGCATGATCGTTTTAGCATATTGTTGTTATATTTGTTCACTTTCATCAATCATGATCAACCATGTCATAACTGGATATTGTCCTTACGTGTCAATACAAATTAGTAAATTGAAATTCGATCTAATCTTTTTCACTCAGATCATGTGGCACCCAAACGTCGAGCTTTTTTTAATTTCATGACTGCCTAATGCTGATCTTGTAGACTGTTGTAAGAATACCATCCACTTTTGTTGTGATTAGTCATCCACTTGGAGTAGCATCCATAGTATCAGAATTTCTACAACAGAGAAACTTAGCTTTTGCTTTTGATAACATATCTTGCTTATAAACAGAACAAATATCTGCGCATTAGTGCCTTCTTTACCAAAATGAAATTGTAAAATGTTGCGCATTTTAGAGAAAATTTCACTGATCTTCACAGCGCAGTACCTTACGTTTGATTAGAGGAATTATAACCTTTCCTGTACATTACTAGCTTTAACTGTCAACCGTCGAAGAAATTAGGCTGATCCGTTGTAACTACATCCTGAGGTTTAAAACACTAATATAATTACGTGCGCGAAAGGTTTAATATTTTTACATTACTTGATAATAAAGATATATTTAGAGAATAAAGTTTTATATCATAATTATTTCCAATATTTAGGCCTAAACTAGAAACTGGCGTGTTTAGATTTGCCAGATTTCACAAACTAGAAAGGAGTAATTTTTGCCCTTTCAAAACTAAACTGCTCCTCCTACCTGGGTATATTTAAGTTTATGTTCATTAACCCTCTTGAATTACAGAGCAGAAAACTTCTTTTCTACATTTTGTTTTCTTCTTCTCTTTCTCTTCTAAGGAATTACAAGGGTAAAACGAGTGTAAAGAGCAATTTGTATATGCTTGTGATCCACGAAGAAAAGCATGTCAACGTAGTAGCGCTGTTGCTTCTCACTTTCAGCTGCCTTATTGGCATTCGTCTTACATAAGATTTCACTATATATTATAGCACAATCATATGGTGGAAAGAATATAACAGCCTCTTTGTTTGTATAAATTAACCAAGAAAGTTCTGTCGCTTTTTCACCCACCACCTTCTATCACCGATATGTCACCTAAGACGTACCTGGAAGATCAAAAATAGTCCCAATCAGCATCGACGATCTTCTGCCAACGTTTTGGAAGGCCATGGATTCCATCGAGATAGAACTTGGTGGGCCGTGAAGCTAAGAAGGTATCAAGTACATTTTGCATCTCTACTATGGATTTGAACAGGTGTCCTCCAAGGTGATTGTCCAAGGAATAGAACAGGTGATAATTGGATGGTGCAATGTCCGGTTAGTATGACGGATACAATAGTGTTTCCCATCCAAAGCGTAGAATGGTGTCTCGGGCCATCCTAGCCATGTGGAGTTTGCGTTGTCCTGTAACAAGAGGACCCCTTTGCGATTCAGAAGTACTGGATCCAGAGTATTGAGTTATTTCGTACCAAGGCTCAACTGCTGGCAGTACACAGCTGCATTGATGCTCTGACCAGCTAATAGTAGTTCCCGATGCACAGTGCTGCGAGCAGTCCACCTAATACACAAAGGATCTTCTTCTGGTGCTGTGCTGGTTTCGGCTGTTTTGTAGCCGGTTCGTAGGATGCTAACCAATGATGACTGCGCCATGGAATTATGTATAGGACCAAATTCTTATCACATTTCAACACTCTGTCCAGAAATGGATTCTTGCTCAGACGAGAAAGTAAAGAAACGCAGGTGTCTGCTCGCGTTGTCTTCGCGTTGTCGGGTCTAATCATGTGGGGCCCATTGACCTGGCCACTGTTCGCATCAATTCCTGGCGTAAGTTCTTCATTTTCTACATATGTTGGTCTTCCGCCACGTGGTGCGTCTTCCAGTGTTTCATCACCGTTCTTAAACATATTAAATCATCACTGCACTGTCCGTGTAGTCACAACATTCTCACCAAAGGCCTGACATATCTTCCGCCCCGCTGAAGCGGTGTTTGATCCCAGATAGAACTCGTACAGCATACGACGTCCTTTTGATGCTCTGTGTAAGCCCCATGTTTACTCTGTCCTTATTTCTGGTTGGGAACTGTCACAACCAGGTAGTGTGTTATACATGTCCACACCAACAACTTTGCTTTGATTATGCTTTGCAATCATTATGTTTTCAAATCATTTGAAGCTATGCGTCCCTCGAAAGCAGATGCAAAACTTAATTATACATCGAAACACACAAAAAAGTTTGTGTACCGGTCCGCAGGGTATGGATTCGATGTATTTTGTTACGCAGAATCCAAATTTCGAAATCCCAAGACAATCGACCGTGTCTATTTTTTATGGGAGAAAAACTTCAGCGAATTTTCGTACGTATGCCAGCACATACGTTTCCCATCCATAAAACAGAATTGACTCAGTCAATCGTCATGGGATCTCGAAATTTGGATTTTGTGAAACAATATATTTCGAATCTATACCATGTGGTGCGGTGTGCAATACTTCCATTTTTTGTGTGTTGCTGTGTTATCATGCAATCATTATGATAAAAAAATACTTATATTTATCTTACTTTGGAATTTAATTTACCTACATTTTGGTATTGTTTTTCTAATCAATTCTATAAATAATTAGTAAAAAGTATTAAACAAATTCAAACCAAACTTCAAAAGCTCAAAAGTTCAATTGTAGCTTAAAATTATTTGTTTTATTCTGCTAAAATTACACTTTAGATAAGCATATAGGTTACTAAAATATTAAGTTGATATTATTATACTTTCTTCTTGATTTGTTTTTCAAAAACTGCAATCTTAACTTGTAGAGTAAATGTCCATTGTTTATTCTAACATCAGCTTTATTTGTCATATACAACAAAATAGCAGTACAGTATGAAAAAAATGTTATGCAAAGTTCCAACGCCATTACTATTGTCTTACATATGGTTCACTTTAATTTAAATTACCATCTAGCGTTTCGGATTGTCAGTCGATGAGCCACAGCTTTTGAATATTTAGCTTTTGGCACTATCAATGCACGACGTTTCTTTCTTGAGATACTTTTCAATATGAATAATTGTTCACCGAGAAAACAGATGATAGCCACTAAGACACCCACAAACGGCAGCATTAATATCAACACGACGTGACTAATACTCACACTCATTAAATGAATCTCTTGAGTCTCAGGTGGGTAAGAAAACCAACGATCTTTTATTTTCTTCAAAAACCCTGCCTCATCAAGTCGTTCGATTCTGTAAAGAACAAACAAGAGGAGAACTTATTATACAGCATGGTATCTATTGGAAACAAAGTAAAGGATAAACCTGTAATTCTACTCAATGAAGCGGTTGAAAATAAATGCTGCAATTTATTTGGTAAATCAGAGGCGTACCCAAAGTGTGATAATTCCCGGTGATAGAACAAGGTATGGAGAAATAAACGTTTACCATGTTAAGATAAATATACAAAAAATCTCAAATGATATTAACTTGGAAGCAAGAATCATCCCCTTCGTGAAATTCTGTGTACACCACTGTGGAAAATAACAGGCAGAAACAAAGCGATGTTACAAGCAAATCAACTAACATAGTTATCCACAGATACAAAGCAGTGAATCATACATACATGTTTAAGTTTTTAATCCAAACTATAATTAGTTCATTTGTTTATTTCAACTGCCCGATCTATGACGAAGAAGCACGCTTATACAATCATAGAACCAACAGAGAGGTAGAACAAAGGAGGGCAGAGAACTAGGTATGTGGAACAGATTAAAAAGAGTTGCTAATACACAGTGTGGATGACTATAAACGAGATTTAGAGAGAGGGTAATAATTTTCCTCATCGTCGGGAAATTTGTTTGGTGTATCTTTTGATGTAGTATAATTTTCGGTTGAAACATATTAAATAAACAAAGCTTTCAATGATAATGATTTTTTAAGATAATATTAAATCCCTCGTCGGGATGTACCGTTGATATATGTTTTGATATTGTATCATTTTACATTGAAACATTTCAAATAAGGAGAAATTTGAAGAGGGTAATAATTCCCTAGGGTAATATTAACATTCTTCTTGGCGTGTTCCCTCGACGTCTTGCCGTATAGTATTATTTTCGATTGAAGTATTTTAAATAAACGGGTATTGAAGGGAGTAATAATTCCTTAGTTAATTTTTGCCCCTTCTTCGGGATTTTTACTTGATGTTTCTTTTGCTATAGTATGATTTTCCGCTGAAAAATATCAAATAAATAGAAATTCGAGTCACATAATAACTCTCTAAGTTATTATAACGCCTCTTGACGGGGTGGGTATTAAATATATATGTTTTGATAGTGTATGATTTTCCGTTGAAATATTTCAAATAAACGGGAGTTAGAGTGGTTAAAAATTTTCCGGACCATTATTACCCCTCCTTGCAACATTATTTTCATGTATATTTTGAGGTAGTGTGATTTTCTGTTGAAGCATTTGAAATAAATGGGAGTTTGAATGACTATTAATTCCCTGGGGTGGTAACTTCCGGGTATAAAAAAATTCGCTGTTGTACCGGCGCGGAACAGAAATATTTTATACATATATGGTTTCTGAGTCGAAACTAATCTTACGATCAAATAGCTTATGGCCTTAAAACTAAAACGAATGCTGAAGTGGAAATGAAATTACATAGAAAAAATAAATTAGTTTTGTATCAAAACCACTGTACGTCTATCTCCCCAGTCATTATTTCACGGTTATTCAGCATCCACTACAGTTAGTAACGATCTTGAGTTAACGAGTTTTGGAAAAAGTTTTGATGTGAAAATATATTTTGGCTCTCGTCTGAAACACACCGAATTATGGTTCTAGGTTTTCAGAACAGCACTGACATGTCAAATGAATGTCGGTTCTCCTCGTGAAGCACGCCTAGTTAATAAAGTTTATTTAAATTCGGGAAAAGAACCCAAAATATTTTCGATTCCGTTATCAATAACAATTCTACTATAATGTATGCTATTAAATGAAAGATTTGTATTATATTTATCAAATTCAATAAACAATTAAATAAACAGTTTTCTCAACATATAAAGCACGGCACAATGGAAGACTTTGGAGCAAAAACTCGTTAAGTCCAAAAAGTGAAAATGTAAAGGAGATACTCATCTTCCGATATTTTTCAAACTTAGCACCTATATACTAGACCAAAAATAAATCAACACGTACTTTTTAGTTTCTTCCGGAAAATAAGTTAAGTGGGGCAAAGGGCCTGTTTTCAAAAAATGGTCCCCTTGTTTAAAAGAGTCACTTTAAAGAAACGAAATTCTGGCGATGCAAAGATGACTTCAAAGTAGGAAATACGGGTTTTGTCGTTTTTGCGAGAAAAGGGTTGCAGGGGAATTATCCCCTTATAAATGACAAAGAACTGCGCACAATTTCTACGGAAATTGGATTTCGGTGGAATTGCTAAAACCGTGATATGTTTTAGATATGGTGTTCCTGACGTCACGATGAACACACTGACAAATCACTGACCGTTTGCAACTACAGCGCCGCTTCTTAAAAACAACCGAAAATTGTGGTACTCTGAATTTCGGTTTTAAAAAATGACTGAAACAGTGATATGTTGCAGATATTGTGATCCTGAGAAAACGTCTTAGTGGGCATAACCATCAATCACTTATCGTTTGGCCACTACAGGCCACTTTTTAGGAAACAGTCGAAGATAGTGATATTCTGAATTTCGGTAAAAATAAATGACTGAAACCGTGATATGTTGTAGATGTTGTGATCCTGGGAAAAAGTGTTAATGGGCATAACCACCAATCACTGATCGTTTATCTACTACGAGGCCACTTTTTGAAAACAGCCAAAGATACTGATATTCTGAATTTTGGGGGAAAATGACTGGAACCGAGATACTTTGTAGATATTGTGATCCTGAGAAAAAGTTTGAATTTGCACAACCATCCCTCACTGACCGTTTGACCACTACAGGGACACTTAAATAAAAGCTGAAGGTGACAGTATTCCGGATTTCAATGGAATTGCTTGAAACCGTGATATGTTGTGGATATTGTTATTATGAGAAAAAGTCTCAATTTTCACAACCATAGCATCACTGACCTTTTGGCCACTACAGGGCTATTTAAAAAAAGAGCTGAAGGTAACGCTATTCCAGATTTCGGTGTGAATGAAACGGTGGTATATTGTAGGTGTCGTGAACTTGAGAAAAATTGTCTAGGACTTTCCAGGTTTTTCATTTGTCCCGCAAGATTAACATCTGAATGTGGTCTATGCTTAAATGACGTTGGCCGCTACTCTCCCCATCACTTTTCTGGGTTGTGGGATAGGACTTTTCAGGGTTACATACAATTCTACAAACATTCCAGAGTACCCTTACTTCTGCTGTTTTAAAATATGTGGCCCCGTAGTTGCCAAATGGTCGCTGATTGGTGGCTGTGCCTCTTGAACCTTTTTCTCCGGATCAGAATATCTATCCTGAAAATATCTAACAGAATTAATGTTACAGTCTCAAGTAATTCCACCGAAATCCAGAATACCGTTACCTTCTGTTCTTTTTGTTTTTATTAAAGTGGCCCTGTAGTGGCCAAACGGTCACTGATTGATGGCTGCGCCTATTAAGGCTTTTTTCAAGATTACAATATCTACAACATATGACGGTTTCAAATAATTCCATCTAAATCCAGAATATTGTTACCTTCAGCACTTTAAAAAAAACAAGTGGCCTTGTAGTAGCCAAACGGTCAGAGATGGGTGGTTGTGAAAATTGATACTTTTTCTCAGGATCACAATATCTACAACATGTGACGGTTTCAAGCAATTACACCGATATTCAGAATACCGTTACCTTCTTTTTTTAAAGTGGCCCTGTAGTGGCAAAATGGTCAGCGATTTGTGGTTGTGCCCATTGAAACGTTTTCTTAGAAACACCATATCTACAACATATCACGTTTTAAGCAATTCCACCGAAATCCAATTTCCGCAAGGTATTATGACGTGTCTTTTGCCATTTCGAAAGGGACATTGCCCCTGCAACCCTTTTCTCGCAAAAACGACAAAACTACATTTCCTACTTTGAAGTCATCTTTGCATCGCCAGAGTTTCGTTTCTTTAAAGTGGCCCTTTTAAACAAGCAGACCATCTTTGGAAAAGGGTTCTTTGCCTGCCTTAACTTATTTTCCGGAAGAAACAAAATAATACGTGTCAATTTGTTTTTTATTCAGTATACAGGTGCCAAGTTTGAAGAAAATCAAATGAAGAGAAACGCTTTGAAGCTATCTCCTTTACACTTTCACTTTTTGGACCTAACAAATTTTTGCCCCAAAGTCTTCTATTGTTTCAAATAAATACTAAAATTACGTACAAATATGAAATTTGTAAGAAAATAAATGTTTCAGAACAGTGACCAAATCTCAAATGTAATTATATCGTCGGTGATAAACTAAATCAATGTTGTTTTTTTCTCTTTTTGGCTATTTTCAATTATATGTTTACACTGATTTAGATCTGGTATTTTACATTATGACCAAGATATCAATGTGAATTATATTTTGAAGATTTCCCCTCAATAGATTTTCAACAGTGAAAGACGAATATATGATTTCTTAAAAAGCAATAAGAAGTTTATGCGCCATATTCCCAGTTCATAATTTTAATTCTTGGTATAACAAACTTTATACATATTTTCTTGCAGCATTTATGTAGGCATACGTCTGGCGGGAGGCAGATGTGGTTTTCAACGCTAATAAATTGCAATTATTCATCACTTGTGGAGAGCGCGTTTTTTCGTAAATACTGTCCTGGTGCAACAGTTTGTATTTTGATTTTGTCTTGGTGGAAAAACAACTAACAATCTTGGCAACACTAAAAAGGCCAAAGGTTACTTAATTTGTTCTTGTTACTAGAAGCACGACATGATTCCATAATTATTTATAGTGTGAGAGCTAGCCCATGTCACGTGTACAATTTTATGTGACCTCAGTTTGACTGCTGGATGATATTGCCCACTTAAAGGAGAGTAAATTTCTCTTTTTCACGTGATCTGGTTCATGTTCACTTAGTCGCCATATTGGATTCAACATGCCGGATCATGACCTTCTTCAAATGCTCTTAACTCGCTCATTTAGGAACCGATTTTGAAAATCTTTCCTCCCTTGGAAAGAGAAAAGTATACTCTCAATTTTGTATTCTTGCACTTTTTGCGAAATCTGCGCCGTTTTCCCGAAAAATCGGAAAGAGTAGAATTGAAGATAAAATTTTACTGCATTTTCGTAATTTTCTCGAAAGTGGCTAATAATTCAACATTTTAATAAGACACAGAAAATAAGCAGAATTTAGTAAGCTTTAAAACGGCATACAAAAAGCTGGATTTAGTTTTAATATAGGCTACATATTTTAAAGGAAAACTAATAGCATGTATGACTTTAATTTTGTTACAAAATAGCTTTTCCGCCATTTTTACCTTCTAGTAATATACCTCCGAAGTTCTATGTCCACTAAGCTTTGTTGCGGAGTTTGTTAAACACTTATACGAGTATTAAAAACGGTCACATGATCCAGATGATGGCCGTTTCATTGCCATATTTAAGAATGGGCGCCAAATTACTAGACGTTTTGTTTAAGTATGTCTCCGTACCCAGTGATTCGAATTTACAGCCTGATTTCTCATTTTACTCGTTTCTAAAGTAAATCTCGTAACTCCAAATTACAATGTAATTAAAGAAATGGAACAATGATGTATTTTCAGATACAACGTAAAAGAAGTTGATTCAAAGAGCAAGAAATATTTTTAAAATAGAAGGAGTGTGTATTTTTAAAGAAATACGCCATAGTGGATAATACTGGTTCAAATTGATGACATTGTGTCAAAAATTAAAATGCAAAGTTTTCAGGGTCGAGATAAAGACTTTATCAAAATTATTTCTGAGGGTTACTGCATTGGTCCAAAATAGTATTTATACATTTACATAAGTCGCAGCACATTATTTCTAATTTTCTACATGGACATACAGTTTCTCTGAAGCACATCTGGTAATAACATGGCTTAGGCTCCGATGGATCATCTGTCACTTGCGGAATTGAAGTACCGTCTGCCTGTATGTAACCAAAGTCCATCTTCCTCTATGTATTGATTTTCTCAGACGGTTCCAAAGCATGAATCGAATTATAGCATTACAAGCAGCTCTTTTCTGTGTGAAAAGTGACAGATCTTGATGTAGGAGCTAAATCTTGAAACTTTCGTACTTTTTCGTGATGGAACAGATGGAAACGTAATTTATCCATTGTACCTAAGTTTGGGTTAAGTGCACTAACCAAAAATTCTTCTGCTTTGTTTAATGTTCTCACTTAATGGTCCTTTGCCAAAATTTAACAAGAGATCTTTTGCACATGATTGTGCTGCTTTCAAAGCTTCTAACTTCGTACTTAGACTTTGCTTGTAGTGTCGAAGAGGTTTAAAGACTGAGTAGCTGGTAAAGCTGTTAAAACAACAAGCGGTACTCTACTTTTAAAGAGTGAAGTGGGGTATACTGCGATGACTTTCCTACTCCAAAGTACTTGCAGAGCTAAACTTTTCTACTTTTGTACGTAGTGATAATGGGCACGAACAAAACCATCGGTACGAATAGAACAAACAACCACGTTGCTTACTTTTCAAGTCAGTGTCATTTGAGAAACATAGGCTAGAATTCTCTCATCTGCTTCTTCGTGGCAAGATTCCAAAATAAGTTCGTTCTCAACAGGAGCGGATCCAGGACGGAGTTCTGGGGGGACGGTGGGTTGTAATACTGTTAATTAGAGCTACTTTTAATAGCTCCAAACTCTGGAATGGGTCTTATTTATATATAAAATAAGAGCGTTTTCTCTTCTGAGGTCGATCGCCCCCAGGATTCGCTTCTAGTTCTCAACCATCTAATTCTTTATAGTAACACATCTTTTACTACACCACCAAGATTCACTGAAACAGATGAAGTAACATATTCTCTTTCCCAGAATATCGAATCAACTAAGCATGACTGCAACAATCCTTTGTTTCTAGATGAGGCCCTGTAAGCGTTAGTATCTACAGGAAGTGGTGTGCTGTCATTTGGGGCTCTTATTCTACTTCTTGTTTCCGTGATCGCTTGGACTTCTCAAGCGCTTTTACACTTTTCGTCTTATAAACGACGAAAACAATGTCGATGCATTCACATGTATGAGAAGCTTGGCAGATAGCTTTCCAAATGCTTCTTACAAACGCTTCATATGTCTTCAAGTATGAAGATTTCGTTAGAACCTTCCTTGCAGTTGCCATAAATTTGATTTGATATGATTGTTTAGTTTAACGTGGAATCCGAACCACAGAAGCTCTCGTCGGCAATCAAACCTGAGTTTCCCCCGAAAGGCGCATACGCTAACGAGCAATTACCATAAAGTCTATATCCAGGTGATTGAGGAATTTCGAAATTTGGCAGTGTTCATCAACCAGTTGTGATTTTACTCTTGTGAACCTGTCCCCCCTCCCCGTCGCCTCTCGGTACAAACGATTTCCGCATATCAATAGAAAGTATTTCGTTTGTACTGATTTGTACCGCAAATATTTTTGTTTGTACTGTACTGCAGTGTGAGGAATTAAGAAAACAAAGTGGGAGCTAAGTTTACGCAGCAACCTCCACAATGTCCTAGGATGGTTTAATTGGCTCATTTGAAAGACCTTTCTTTGTACTTGATTGTGCCGTAATTTATTTCCTTTGTACCGTCCTAGATTATGAAAAATTAACGGCACAAAATGGGGGCTCAGGTTAAGCAGGCCCTCAAATCACGACTTAATACACCGGTTACACATTTCTTTTGTATATCATATGAAAGTACTTTGTTAGTACTGTATTGTACCACAATGAGTTTCAGTTTAACCATAACAGATTATGATAAATTAAGAAAACAAAGTTGGGAGGCTGTGTGAACCTGCCCCTTCCCCCACTACCATCACCACTACATTCTACAAACGATTTAATAGACTCATTTGAAAGATTTTCGTTTCTACCGGATTGTACCGTAGTATGTTTCGTTTGTACTGTGCTAGATTATGATAAATTAACTTAACAAACTTGGGGCCTAATTCAAGCCACTAGCGGATACAGAGGGATCGTTTGGGAGGGGCGGTTCTCTTCCTGGAAGATGAGTGTAGCCTCAAGGTGACTAAAATTTTAATTTGCAAGAATAGGACGCATATAAATACGCGGTTGGAGTGTGTGTGTGTGTGTGTGTAAACCTGATTCCCAGATTCTATTTTGGGACCCGAAATTGTAAGGGTTATTATTATTATTATTATTATTATTATTATTATTATTATTATTATTATTATTATTATTATTATTATTATTATTAATCAAAGATATTCTTTCTGTAGATTTAAATTAAAAACGCACTTCCGCTTCGGAGGCGTGGCGGTGTCATGATTCACTTCACACATAGTCACTGCAATATATCAGACGCATTATCTTGCACAGTACTTGCACAAAAGAAAATACTGTATTGACGATGACATTCATTTTAACGAAAGAGTTTACAATTTTCTCTAATCATTGAAATTTTGAATGACAATGTGGGACAACAGTTGGAAAAAAGACAGGCTCGGTCTACGCATAAATAGGTAACAAAAGTATATGCATAAAGCATAATACAAAATTCATCTATCTATATTTCTCGAACCACGAAACATAGTATAATTATAGATGTGGGTTACAACAACAATAAAATTTTATTATACTAACCTTCGCCTAGGTGGAGCTTGGCCCCGAGATCCCCCAATTTGCTCGGCATACGACCTCTCATAAAATAGTAAATGCTCCTACTTGCTACCGTGACACAATATTTCGAGTTCTTCCTTCTGTCTTTCATATAGAAAGGTAACCAAAAAAGTTCTGTCTTTTTTTTTTTTTTTTTTTTTTGCAAAGGTCTGTGTTCAATTGGCCCTCACACCGTGATTTGAATGGGAATGGAGATAAGGCGAAAGTCAATTGTTGATGTGGATATCCAACATACTACCTGATTGCGGCAGTTCAGGTACACCGTAAACTTGCGTAAGGACAGAGTGAACATGGGATCTCCACAGAGCATCATAAGGGCGTGTATGCTGTACGAGTTCAAACTAGAATCAAACACTGCTGAAGCCGGGCGGAAGATGAGGACACATCTTTGTTGAGGATGTCGTGACTGCGCGGACAGTGCAGCGGTGGTTTAACAAGTTTAAGGACGGTGACGAAATACTCGAAGACGCACACGTGCTGGAAAACCAACAAATGTACAAAATGAAGATCTTCAGGTAGTAGTTGAATCGAACGTGGCCAGACATGTGAGGAACTGGAGGAACTATTCAGTAGAGATGCAAGGGCTCGGAAAAAAAACCGGCTTTTTTGGGAAAAAACTCGTTTTTTTTCTGCTTCGCTTTTTTGCTTGGGAAATTTTGGGCTTTTTTGAAAATTCTGCTTTAAATTGATAAACCAGATTTTGTTTCGCTTCTCTACAACACAAAAAGTCATTTAATTAGTGGTTGATGCCGATAATAATATAAAACCTCGAAAATTAACCATGAATTTCGAAAAGATATTTCAAACAGTTTTACTTCTCAACATATTTACATTATGAATTCCAAGGGATTAACCAATGTATATAATAAGATTTTTTTTAAAACTCCTACATACAAAAGTAAGCAGGGCTGGCAAGAGCCATGGTTGTTTTTGAAAATGCGAAAAACCCGTTTTTTGGGGGGAGTTTAAACTAGGCTTTTTTGGTTTAAACCAGGTTTTTTTGGGTTTAGATATTTTGCTTTATGTATTTATATTACATATTGACAGAAATAAGTTTGTTTCGCCTTGGTATTATTATGCAACAACGGGGTTATGCTGGAAGAGGTCACATAAGCTTAAAGAAGTCCGGTCAGTAAATTTCTTAAATTGAGAAACTCCCGCCCTAGCCATCAGGAAAATCCCGTCATTACTCTAAATGTAAAACAATAACGGAAAAAATCCTGTTATTGCTTTGCATGTAAAATTTAAAGGTCAACGTATCAGTACGGTAAAACTGAGGTATTAAATTACAAATTTAGTGCGTACATATCATTGACAATACAATCCAAGCTAATGTTGGAAGCTACGTAGGCAATCGATAAATTTTGTCAATTTATATCAGTATATTTAAGCAACCTTGGCTTCTTTATAAAACAACAGGCATTCAGGCATGCAGAAATATACAATTTAGTTTTGTTTCGTATGTTCAGGCTTAACATCCTTACGCAATACCGAGGTTATCAAGGAGAAGACTTTCGCTTAAAGTGACATCCGAACCGCTACTTTGTTTACGCATGAAAGAAGGGTTGTGGTTCGACCGAGAATTGAACATGGGACACCTTGATTAAAAGGTGAAAAGGAAATAAAACTAATGCAGATGGTTTGATGTATGGAAACGTCACCATGAAGTTCACACGATTCGCATTTTTCGTACCTTTTATTTTTTTCGGTTTAAACCAGTTGTTTATTTAAAAAAAAGAAGAAAAACAGCTGGTGTAAACCAGCCAACCCTAAAAGTAAATACTTCTTTTTTTAAAAAAATACTCAAATAAGTAGCAAAAAATTCTATGTAGTATTTTTACTTCAAAATTTTCCATACCCCCTTTTTGGAACAAAATAAAATTAAAATAAAACATAAGAAAAATACTTAGATTTATATGATACACTTAAAGGCTGCACACCTAGAGCTTTTGGTTTTGTATATTCTTGAAATTCTACAGTTTTATATAAGCACCATCACGGTTTATTCAGTTCTCAAGTTTTCTGTATTTTTAACAAGAGGGATTGAACATGAAGGGTGTGAGATAAGAACATGGTAACCCATAATTTTACTATTTTAAGAAATTAGAAATTTTCTGCTGCACAATCCATTTTGAAAGTCGGGAAGCTGATTTTTCACATAAGTCTATACATGAGGGATTAAACGAAGCGGTATGCGTTGCTGCCTATCTGATGCTGCGTAACTCAGCAATTGAAAATTTGTTAGTTACCATGTTCTTGGCTCACACCCTTCATATCATTGTGGAACTCTCCCCACCCCACCCACACACACAAAAAAAGGACTACGGAACATATTTAAGTTAAGATAAACATGATTGACTGGAGCTTTTGCGCTTCTATCGAGAAGTCCGGAGTTCAACTCAGCATTCGACCATTCTGACAAAACTTTTCTTCATTCCATCTATGAAGTAGAAATAGTACGTGACGGTTTTGCGAAGGTTAGGGGGACGGTCTTTCGGACTCAAGCCTGTTCCCCAAAATTACGGAATGTCTAAAACAAACGAAATATCTATTAGTTATGCCTTTACTCATAAACTTTAAGCTGCCGTCAAATAAAACTTACGAATGTTTAGAAACTAATAGATATTTCGTTAGTTTAGAAAATATCTATTAATGTTTAGAAAAACTAAACATTAGTAAGAAAAAAACCCTCCCAAAATACTTTTCTAAATCCGCCACTGATTCTCAGTATAAAATGATCTTCAAGGTTGTATCCGGAAGATTATCGCTAAATATATAAACGAAACGAAATACAGTATTAGTTATGCCTGTACTCATAAACTTCAAGGTCCTCCCAAATAAAATTAGGAGATTTTAGAAAATGAAACAATCAGAAAAACCCGTCCCAAAGTACGTTTCTAAATCCGCTACTGATTATTTGTATAAATTAGTATTCAAGGTTGTATCCGGAAAATTATTGCTAAATCGTTGCACAGCTACAGTATAACAGAAATGTGGAAGTACGGTTAGACGGATATATTGAAAAACGTACGCTTTGACGGATATATAGAAAAACGTAAGTTTAACTTCTGCGTTAGAAGCTAGAGTACTAAGCTCTTAGAAGTGAAACAGACGACAAACTGAAATGATATCGAGAAGAAAAAATATCGATAACTCAAAAGTTAAAATAAAGTTAAATAGCCTCTAAAATTGCCCTCAAATACTACATTCTTCATGTTAGCTTTAATTCGTAAAACATGTGCTCCATCCATCTTGATGGTGAATTTTAGAGCGAAATATGGCATTTAGGTCATGGAATTCTTATCTAAGTATAGAATATACTATAAGAAAGCTATTTAGATAGAAAAATCATGAAAATGAAAAGGCCAAAATTTCCAAAATTCTCGTTTTTTTTTCAAAAAAGCCGGCTTTTTATGTAAAAAAAAACCATCGATTCAAAAAAGCCGGCTTTTTTTGCATCTCTACTATTCAGTAGCACCTCCATCAACTTGGGAAGCACTACAAGTTGGGTCGATGGGTCCCACATGATGTGACTCGGGCCAGAAAGCAACGCGAGCAGACACCTGTCTTGCCTGAGGGAAGAGCTATTTCTGGACAGGGTGTTGACATGTAATGAGAAGTGGGTCCTCTACGAAGATCCACGGTACCATCATCATTGGTTTGCATCTCATGAACCATTCCAAAACAGCCGAAACTAACACTGCACCAAAAGAAGGTCCTACTGTGTGTTTGGAGGACTGCTCGCGGAATGGGAACTGCTACCAGCTGATAAGAGCATCAATGCAACTGTGTAGTGTCAGCAGTTGAGCCCTGTTCAGGAGAAACTCTAAACTTTGGAGCCAATATTTCTGAATCGCAAAAGGCTCCTCCCGTTACAGATCAACACTAAGCCCATGTGGCTAGGATGACCCAGGACATAATTGGAAATGGGAAACACTATTGCATTCTTCATACTCTCCGGACATTGTACTGTCCGATTATTGCCTGCTCTATTCCTTGGACAATCACCTTAGGGGACACAAGTTCAAATCTCTAGTAGAGGTGCAAAATGCACTTGAAACCTTTTTCACTTCACGTCCCACCAAGTTCTACCGAGGTGGAATCCATAGCCTTTGTCGTCAATGCTAATGGGGACTCTTCTTGATCTTTCAGGTGCTTCTTAGGTAACATCGATGTTCATAGGTGGTGGGTATTTTAGCGACAGAACTTTCTTGGTTACCTTTATAGAGATGGATTGAGCTAAAGCTTTGTCACGAAATCCAAACACCTCGTAAGGCATTTTGTAAACCACCTCCACCTCTTTTCCTTCCCTTTTACGTTAAGTGAAAAAAAAACGCTCAAATACATGTTGAATTATTTTAAATAAAAAATCAAACTACGAACTTTCATGTTTCTAACCGTAAGGGATCCTGAAATATGTGCATCTTATAATAATAATAATAATAATAATAATAATAATAATAATAATAATAATAATAATAATAATAATAATAATAATAATAATAATAATAATAATAATTCCCACTTCTTTTCTTCTATTTTAGGTAAAACATCAACAGCGCTGAAATACGTATTGAATTATTTTAAGTGAGAAGTCCATATACTAAATTCCATGTTTCTAACCTTCCGAGGTTCGTGGATATTGATATCTTAGTATTATAATATTTGCAATCCCCGATCCTTTTTCTTTCCACTTCTTTCTTCTCCATTTTACTAAAGTATCAAAAATCGTTGATACGCATGTCAAATTATTTTAAATAGGAAATCCAAATACGAAATTTTAAGTCTCTAAGCTTAACTGATTCGGAGAGATGGCCATCTTATTAAAATAATTTCCACCCCATTCCCCCTTCCTTTCTTCGAATTTCTATATCAATCAATCAACCAACCGAAAAGTCTTATCTGAGATTCAGAGAGCTTTTCGGTAAGGAAAACTGGAGATTCAATATTTCTCTTTATTCAAGGTAAATGTAATTAAAGTTTCGGAACCCGAATTCCATTTCCATATCCTTTTTCTACGGCACAATTTTAAAATATACAGTTTTATTTCAAAGAATGATGCGTCTTGCCCTCCTTTCTACAGCTGTACGTCCAATGAATGAATAATATATCGTTCCTTTGGGGCTTATGATGACCGTCTAAAGGAACTATGGATAGAAGTATTCACAATTCAAACATGTCTGTATTAGGTACTATTAAGTCCCACACATTTTGATTAGACTCTGCTAGGCTTGTCGCACAGATTGGATTAGTCGGGGAAAGACGATATTAGTATTTCCCAATGGTGAATACTGGAAGAAAATAAAACCTTTGGAGGGGGCTGTCGCCCCCTCCGCCCTCCCCGTTAATCCACCAGTGATTCAAGCAGGCACTCAAATCTGGTTTTAGAACACAGCGTACATATGACTTTCGAGAAATTTGAATTTCTCGTGGCAGCTCAACATGGCCCGCACATCTTAGTTTCATTTCCAATTCGAATCAAAACATCACCAAAAATTTGTATCCAATATGTACTAATTTATAGTACCAAGGTCAAAATTTGTACCCGCATCAATTTCGAGAAGTATGAATTTTTGATGACGCGTCAAGCTTGGCCGGAAAACTTATTTTACTTTCCATTTCGAACAAGAAAGATACCAAAAATTTGTATTCAATATGCACCAATCTGTACCACAAAAATTAGAAATTGTACCACGAATAATATCTAGAAAATTCCATTTTTGTTGGTCAGTGAATCTGGACAGGACAACTCATGTTGCTTCACAATTCCAATCAAACCGGTACCAAAATTTGGACCCAATATATACCAATTTATAGTACCAAAAGTAGAATTTTTACTACCACCAATTTTGAGAAACATGCATTTTTGATGGCGGGTTAAACTTCTTTTTCTTTACAATTCGAATCAAAATGAGACCAAAAAATTGTACCTGATCTGTACCAATTTGTAACAACAAAATTATTATTTCTACCTCAACTAATTTCGAGAAATTAGAATATTTGATGGCGGGCTAGGTTGACTAAAGCTGGCCCAGACAACATATTTTCTTTCGAATTCGAATCAAAACGGTACCAAATATTTGGACCCAATAAGTAACAATTTGTACCACACAAAATTAGAATGTGTACCTTCACCAATTTCCAGAAATTTTAATTTTTGTTGGCGGTTCAAGCTGACCTGCACAACTTCTTTTCCTTCCCAATTCAAATCAGTATAGTATCAAAAATTCGTACTCAGTATGTACCAATTTGTACCACCAGAATTAAATTTTCACCCCCACCTAGTTCGAGAAATTTCAATTTTTGAAGGCGGGTCAGCTTAACGTCACACAGAACTCTTGTTTTCTTTCGAATTCGAGTCAAAATTGTACATATTTTTGCCAATATGTACCAGTTTATACCACTAAAATAAGAATTTGTACTCCCCATTAATTTCGAGAAATTTGAATTTTTGGTGGCGCAGTCAAGCTGGCCCTCACAACTTATTTTCTTTCCAATTCGAATCAAAGTGATGTCGGAAATATGTACCTAATACGTACCCATTTGTGCCACAACAATTAGAATTTGTAATTTTTTCTCCAATCATTTGTGATCATGGACAATATTATTATTTATTACAAAACTCGTTCAGAGGATCAGTTCTGTGAAGTCGTCTCCATCCACTCATATCTCCGTTTCGATAACAGTCTAAGTTCTAATTTTGCTTTTACAAATGGTTATAAATTCAGTTACCATCAATAATAAACTCCATAGTTAAAATGTTATTGGAATCAGTCAAAAATTCGTTTGCGAAGTGGTGATGTAGAATTAAAAAAATACGATTCTGTTGTTTGCCTTGAGACCAAATAGATCCACATATTTGAGTAAGCATTTCAAATTTATTAAATTGGTGCAGGCACAATGTCATTTTTTGTTACAAATTGTCTAAAATATTTTTGGACAGTTTTCATATGAATTCTAAATAAGTCTTTGCCCTGGAAGAGTTGACTTGGTGATAGATTGGCCGTTTGTTGAATAACAATTTCTAATCTTTATTCGTACATGATTGCTCATGCTCATGCAAGTTAGCAAATTTTTCTTTCCCTTTTTTTATAATTTGAAGGGAAATTTGTTTACACGTGCTCGTTCAATTCGAATACCATTTTGATTCAATACAAAAAGAAAAGGTTTGCAGCGCCCAGATAAATTGCAATAAAAAATCTAATTTCTAGAAACTGATAGAGTTGGATATTATAATTTTGACAGTACAAACTGTTACTTAATACTTGGTACTTGGATAAATTTATAGTAACATTTTAATCCGAATTTGTAAAAGAAATGTGTTGCGCGAGCGAAGTTTCGACATCAAGTTGGCTCCAGCATTCAAAATTCAAATTTATCCAAATCGGTAAGAGTACAAATTCTAATTTTTGTGGTACAAATTGGTACATATTGCGTACAAACTTTTGGCACCATTTTCATTCGATTTGCAAGGAAAACTAAGTTATGCGGGCCAGTTTTTCCCACCACCAAAAATTACGATTTCTCGAAATTGGTGGGGGTACAAATTCTAAATGCGGCGGTACAAATTGCTACATATTAGGTTCAAAGTTTAGTGTGGTTTTAATTCGAATTGGAAACAAAAATAATTTGGCCAGCCAGTTTAACCTGGCATCAAAAATTCATATTTCTTGAAATTGGTGGGTGCACAAATTCTAGTTTTGGTGACACAAGTTATATATTTGGTACAAATTTGTGGTACACTTTTGATGCGAATTGGAAAGAAAATGTGTTGTCCGGGACAGCTTTCGTCAACCTGGCCCGCCATCAAATATTCCAATTTCTCGAAATTAGTGGGGGTAGAAATTCTAATTTTGATGTTACAAATATGTACGTCAAAGGTACAAATTTTTGGCACCGTTACGATTCGAACTAAAATGAAAAAATAGTTGTGCAGGAGAACTTTACCCACCACAAAAATTCAAACTTCTCGAAATTGGATGGGGATAGACTTTCTAACTTTTGCGGTAAAAGTTGGTACATATCGGATACAAATTTTTGTACAATTTTCATTCAAATTGAAAACAAAAAGTTTTGAGAGCAAGTGTGACTTGGCAAAAAAAATTCTGCCTGACACGACATGCCACGCGTCACGAAATTTCTTGGGATACATATTCTAGTTTTGGTGTTACAAATTGTTACACATTGGGTAAAAAATCCTGGTACCGTTTTGATTTGAATCGGGGAGAAAAAAGTGTTGTGCAAGCCTGCTTGACCCGCCATTAAAAAATCAATTCTCACGAAAATTGGTACAAATTGTTACATATTGTTTACAAAGTTTTAGTACCGTTTTGATACGAACTGAAAAAAATATGTAGACCAGATTACCGTCGTAATTATCCTCCATAAAAATTCATTTTTTTTTCAAAATAAATAGGTGTACAATTTCTAAATTTGTTGATACAAGTTGGCGCATACTGGATATAGTTTTTTGGTACCGTTTGTGATTCGAATTTGAAACAATAATAAGTTGTGCGATCCAGTTTGACCAGTCATCGAAAACTTAAGTATATCGAAATTGCTGGAAGTGCAAATTCTAATTTGGTAGTCCAAATTGTTAAGTATGGGGTACCAATTTTTGGTGCCATTTTGATTTGAATTGAAAAGAAAAAGAGTTATGCGTCTCTGCTCCACCAGTTATCAAAAATTCAATCTTTTCAAAATTGACAAGGGAACAAATTTTAGTTTTAGCGATACAAATTGGTACATGTAGGATACAAATGTTTGGTACCGTTTTGGTTCGTACTTTAATGAAAAATAAGTTGTGCGGTCCACTCTAAATCGCCAACCTAAATTCAAATTTCTCGAAATTGGTGGTTGTACATATTTTAATTCTGATAGTACAAATTGGTAAATATTTGCTACAAATTTTTGATACCGTTTTGATTCCTATTCGAAGGGGTGCTAATTCTATTTTTGATGGTATAAATTGTTACATATCTGGAAAAAGTTTTCTTTCCGTTTTCATTCGTATTGTAAAGAAATGGTTTGTCCAGGCCAGCTTGTAGTCAACCAGATTCACGAAGACCCCCACTTTTGTTTTCTTAATTCTCCATAATCTATTATGGTTAAACTAAAACTCATTGTGGTACAAAACGGTACTAACCAACAACTTTCATATGACATACAAAGTCATGTGTACCCGGTGTGTTAACTCGTGATTTGAGGGCCTGCTTCCATTGTCGTCCATTCTTAAATATGGCACTCAAACGACCATCATCTGGATCATGTGACCGTTTTTAATATTCCTTTGGGTGTTTAACAAACCCCACAACAAACCTTAGTGGACATCAGACTTCGGAGGTATATTACTAGAAGGTAAAAATGGCGGAAAAGCTATTTTGTAACAAAATTAAAGTCATACATGCTATTAGTTTTCCTTTAATATATGTAGCCTATTTTAAAAACCATTAGGAAGACCTAGGCGCAGATGGGAGGACAATATTAGGATGGATCTCGCAGAGATAGGAATACAAAGTAGAAACTGGATGCAATTAGCTAAGGATAGAAGTCAGTGGAGAGCTTTTGTGAACGCGGCACTGAACCTCCGGGTTCCATAGGCCATAGAGTTAGTTAGTTAGTTTAGCCTATTTTAAAACTAAATCCAGCTTATTGTATGCCGTTTTAAAGCTTACTAAATTCTGCTTATTTTCTGTGCCTTATTAAAATGTTGAATTATTAGCAATTTCCGAGAAAATTACGAAAGTAGAATAAAATTTTATCTTCAATTCTACTCTTTCCGATTTTTCGGGAAAACGGTGCAGATTTCGCAAAAAGTACAAGAATACAAACTTAAAACTATATTTTTTCTCTTTCCAAGGGAGGAAAGATTATCAAAACTGGTTCATAAATGGGTGAGTTATGAGAGTTTGAAGAAGGTCATGATGCGCCATCTTAATATAATATGGCGACTAAACTACCACAAACCAGATCACGTGATCAAGAGAAATTTACTCTCCTTTAAGTTGGTAATAACATCCAGCAGTCAAACTGAGGACACATAAAATTGCACACGTGACATGGGCTAGCGCCTAGTCTATGAAGGACGAACAGAATGTGTTCATTATATGATTTTAGTATAAAGTCGTCTACTAATGCTATAATTTAAGAAGTAAATTATGAGAAAATAATAATACACAATAGAAAAATTAAGTAGGCGTAAATAAAAAGTAATGAAATTTTACAGATATAAATTTCATTTAAAAATAGTCACTTTACATTAATATTTCCGTGATCGGTGTCTTAAAAGTTTAGTTGTATAAATTATGCTATCTTGTTGTTCCATTAACAGATTTCTCGTGTAAATATATATTAGTTTAAAGTTCGTCTCACGTTTATGTGTTAAGGCGAAGAGAGATGGTGATGATGAGGCTGATGATAATGGTCAAGTGACGAAAGTGGTACTAATCTGCAGAGCCCTGAGATAATACAAACACAATATATTTGGCCCCCGTATGCATATGAAATCTAAAAGTATCCTAAAGTCTGTCAAAGGATAACCGAAAATGCATTTATTGCTTTATAGTGGACTGTGTTTAATATGAAAATGAATAGTAAGAAACTGAATAGCATGATAAAAGTGCAAATATTACTTATATTTGCTGTGTTTGTTTTGTTGATATAATAGGCTTTCATTGAGTTGCGAGTTCATGTGTCCACGTCCTTATCTAACACCAAAGTTACAGAAAGCACAGGTAGGCTCTATACTACGACCTGCATTTCAATCAGGTGCAGTTAGTAGGTGGGGAAACTACTACGCATGATCAACCTTAAGAATATAAGTCGTTCATCATTACATTATTTCGCTTACTATAGAGCTGAATAATAGAACCAAGGCGCCTGCTGTAACAGTAGAATTTCATGTGAGAAAAGTATCTTTTTATTTTATAACTTCCTTGGTTTCACGAAGGAACGACATGGGTAATCGTATCGGCAGACATTGCCGAATCATGACAATTGTTCATTACACATTAAAGTGAGAAAATTTTATGTTCTTGAAGACTTCGTGTTGACACCTATAGAAACCTTACACATTATTTATTCATAATTAAATGACATCAAGATGTTTATATTTGTGCTTTTAGTGCTTTACAACCCAAAAGAAAATACTGGGTCTTTCACTTACCCATAATTTATGATTCTAGCATAACGAAAATTCTTAGCCGTCGGTATTCCAATTGCACTATTGAAATAATCTTTGGAGACTGAAATGATGTCACAAGGTGCTTCGGGCAGCAGACCTCGAACAATGTCATGAGCATAGACAAACACATACTTTTTTCTACAAACAAGATCCAAGGCTTCGTTCACGGATGCAGGAATGTTTTCTGGGTTCACGTTCATTAATTCTTCGAAAACTGCTTTTAACACAGGATCTGTGGAATACTTGTAACAAGGAAACAAATAAAATGTAATTAATTCAGAAATATAATTATTACTTGTTAATATTTTACTATATATTACAAAGAAGTCATGTTCCAGAAACATTTAAATATTCGTTTCATTTGAGAATATAACGTATTTTCTTAATTGTTCTTTTCCTTTAACCGACTAAACAAAGAAGACAATATGATTAGGGCCGCAGACGCCACAGGGGCTGAAAACAAAAAAATAATATTTAGAGTAATTTTTCCTGTAAATTATTATTCTAATGTTATACGTTTTGTTTGATTTGGATGAAATGTTTTGATGGTGTTATATTCCTATAAAAGTTTTATATTTGATATGTTATATTTGATATATATTAAATTTGTTTCTTTTGTTTCGAACTTAGAATTAATTTTAAAAATCATCGAAATATACAAACCCACAAAAATACAGTGATTTATAAAGTAAACAGTAAATGTTCTGTAAAATAGTATGTGGCTAAAGTAAAACTTTCAAGCCTCCCAAGATTTCATTATTGGACAGCTGACCATAAAGTGGTTGTAGTGGCGGGTGACGAACCTCCGGCCGTAAACCATTTAGGGCCGAAAGAAACCTAAATCCATCTTAATTCTTTGCCACTCACCTTAAATATATTATATTCTGCTGTACCACCTACAACGCCAGCTTCATATGTTCCGTCTTCCAGCAATTCTTGGAAAGTGCTAAATGGTATGCTTTTCTTCTTCACGGTTAAAAAGGCAATTAAAACGGCAGAATATGACGTATAAATAAATAAACCAACTAGGTAGATTAAAATGTAAATGATTCGTGCAGGACATGAATATGGAGTTACTTCATGACCTGTAAAATAAAAAAGATAGCTCATTAACGTCCACTGCACTTCTTGTTAACAATCTATTGTTTGCACCTATGTTACACATATAATTAATTGTATAATTCTCATATAATCGGTGAGCATTCTCGCTTCCACATCTGGAAATCTCACGATCAATTTATATGGCTGGTTATTCTTGATGAATTGATATAATAATACAAGAGTCGAGTGTATAAAGCATGTATGTACCTTATGGGTAGGTAAAATGAAGTGCCATTACGTTTGCTTCAGGGAAAAAACAGTTAGTAATTAACAGTTTCAGCTGTAGATGCATAAAGACTAGTAAGGCAGTTAATGTTGCTACAAGAGTAGATTGTAATAACAGGACACAGCTGTCCCCTTTGAAATGTATTGCTGTTACTTGTTTCAGTTAGTAACAATTCTGAGCAATATCAAATGAAATCTGTAATAGTATCTTTCAATATAAGTCATTTCTAAACTCACTATATTTTCCCTATACTTAATTGTTACATAAATGCCTCCAGTGTGAAATCCCTTAATATTTATAAACATGCTCAAGCCTCTTAATAATGATTGAAAAGTGTTACTAAGAGTGATAGGGAATTATGTTATTGGTAATTAGGATACAGATTCAGTGACATTTTGTAGCAAATCGTCTTATGGTGCAAAACTTCACGTGGAAAATCATATGTATACTCCATTAGGACGAAGCCTTCAACTGTAAGAAGCCTTAATTATTACACAAAAATACAACTCTTGATCGTTTCTTGAAATCCAACATAATTCACGGGTTGACGGGTCTCAACAGTGGAGATAGTATTTCAGAACAGCTTTAAAAAATTACGATAGAAGAAATTTTTATCTAAGATCCGATGTTACCTCTTTAGTAAACGTCGATCGGCATGAAGTGTACCTCTAATATCTACTTTGAGAGGAACTTGATAGTTCAGCTTCTTGACATCTTTAAACGCCAATAAATAAAACTATGTCCACCTAACTATGTTCTAACCATGACATGTTATTCTATATATCATATATTTAGTGTGTTTTTTCCTATCATACTCCCACATAATACTTCATGCAGAGCTTCCAATTGTTTAGTCCTTACTTACTCTCAAGATCAAAATATAGAGCTTCGCTGTTAGAAATTCTGGTTAAAATAACTTGTTCATTCTTACAGTTTCACTAACGTATATATCGCAAATCCATCCAGAACCAGTGCATGTAATTTCAATTTTCTACTTTCTGAGGTTCTGCAGCTCTTTCAGCATCGACGCTGTATGAAATATGGGCTATAGGTTAAAATGGTATTCGAACTACTCTTAGACCTCCAAGAATTCAAAGGTCACCAACTCGGAATGAAACCCGGAACCGCATTTACCAAATGCATACACGCTAGAAATAATAAACATTCCTTTCCATGATTGACTTCCATACTGAGTAGTATTTGGTAAGTTTTGTGTTATATCTTAAAGGGGTTATATGTTGTGTAAGGATATATGTTAAACCAAATTACGTATAATCTGTCAGAATATGAGAATTATTTCAATCAGAAATATTTTTGTTTAAAATGGGCATTAAACAACAGAAAAGAATATAAAGACTTACATTATCTTATCTTTGATTTTTATAGTTATTCATCAAACAATTTTAGATTAGAAAGTTATTCATGACTCAAGAAAATATTTAAAAGAAATCAGGTTCAAGGTTAAATTATAACAAAATGAAATATTATCCTATTTAACAGTATATTTTATAGATTTTGTTATACATATTTTGTTTCTAATGGAATTATTTTTCTACCTTGACAATACCTTGACAAGAGAAATAAGACCTCTTGTATGGTTAGTTCTATATAAAATTGCGTTACCACATCATAGTACGCTTTCCTCTGTGGGTAAAGAATGCATGAAAATTTTAGTTTTAAAAGTGTTCAAAGTTTGTAATGTTAAATATTATACTAAACCTAATTAAATTCGCTACCTCCATACTTTATACCCAAGCTAAAGTTACCCTTATTTTACGAAACATTCATAATTTATCACAAACGCATCAGTGTACTTATTACTATAAAATTTACTTGGTAATCTTGAAGCATTTTCAATTGACAACGCGTTTTTCCTAAGATCTGTCATTTCTCAGAAATTGTTTTAGAACTAGTGTTAGTATTGTTGCATGACATTCAAAATACACTTCAAAGATATACCACATTGACTTGACACTTCGTCTTCCGTTCCAGGCGCTGCTATCGACTGAAAGAATTCCACTCCCTTTCGCTAAGATTTTCTTGCTTAGCAACAGCTGAACCCTTATTGGCTCAACGCGTGAGTGTGTCGAACTGTGAGCTTTCCAAATGAGCTTTAGTTCGCATTTTCGCCATGGCTCAAGACATTGTGGCAGCACAATAGTATTGCTTTTTAAGACTGTTGTTGGCAAATAAGTGCCGATAGGCGTGTCCTTGCATCAACTATTTTAAGACATTTGGAAATCTAGTGTACTGAAATTTGTTTAGATTTGTTTCCTGTTCATATATCAAGCATATTGCGTTTTCTGAAGACTTATAGGGGGACGAATGGTGAAGGGATGCATTTACATAATGCAAAAAGGAGAATAAGAAAGAAAATAACCACGACCATGCCTTATATTCCTTCTCCAAGGTAAACTTACATTTTCATGATAAATGTACAATTTTTGTTAATCTGCAATCAAACGATGGCGTTTATTCTCCGCTATTTAGAGAAATGAGGAAGGATGAATGGTCAGTGAACATTGTGAAACTGAAAATCCTTTCTCCTTATATCGACAAAGGCGGTAGCTAGGAAATAACCTTTCCTACAGTTTCGGAGGTTGGCATTATGTGTAAATCACGGTTTATATGAATAGGAAACTAAGATGGACATTTATTGCATACAAGCATGTTGCATTGAGAACCTATTTTACTATATATTGTTGGGTAAAAACTCAGTATTTCTAATGGAAGTATTTTTACATTACTGCTCAAACAACTCTTGAAAACAATGAGCACACATGAGAGCAATGTTCACATTATAATTATGCGTTCTTTCTTCCAAATAGAGAAAATTTGTGTGTTGTGTTGGAAATTACACTAATAAGCTCTTATCATTCTTTAAGAGTTTGAGAATCCAGAAATTCTTTACGGTTCCGGTTTCGTAAACCTCTTCATATAGAACTGAATTCACTTGTACATTCTTTGTTTTTCAAATAGTAAACTAATGGACACTCGGGATCATTCATACATTGGAATACATTCATCATAAGCTAATCATACAATCATACTGACACTTATGTGTGCATTCAGTCATTCATCAGATTGTATTCGAGTCTCGCAACAGATGTTTTCATCTTAGCAGAGCGCAAATTGATAACTATCATTACAGAGATGTATTCCTAAGTCTCGTCCTTACGATAACTCACAAAAATCTTACAAATTCACTTAAATCAGTAAGTGTCTTATAATGTCTGATAACGTTATCATTTTTTATTAATCGACGACTAACTGTAAACGTTCTACCATAAATTAGGCACTAGGTTTTCAATTTGATTCATTTTATGGAATGTGTGGAATATGTAATAAATTCAAAACTTCATAAAAACACTTGCCTTGCTGACAAAATGCTCCATACACATAAAGAAAACTATTATAGAGAGAATAAATATAGCGTCCACGCATCTCTTGGAAAGTTATATACCGGCCACAGTAATAGGTGACACTTAGGAACACCGAAAACATAAATTGAACACCTAGTAGTGTAAACCACAAATGATCAGAAAATGGTGCCAGAAAACCTGTCCAGTTTAAAGCCTCATTATCAGGGTTGGCAATAAACAAACGGTTTCTGAAAATAAAATTTAATAGGAATTAATTGAGGAACAGATAACCCTAAATAAAAGCATGAAATAATGACGCAATGAATTAAGCTTCAACTACATAGAAGGTTAAGCTTTAGATGTTATAATAAACAGTGGAACCAGTATATTTTACTCATCTTTAACGCAATTAACCAAATTGTATGACCTATATTAACAGGAGTACCCAATACGTAAGTTCCGATTGACTGCAAAAAAATACGTACATCAGAAAAATTTAATTTATTACTGTGGAGCTAGTGATATATAACTACTTTTCACCGCACTATCCTTGTTCAGATATTTATCATAACGTGGTACCAACTTTTATACTCCCGTGTCAAAATAATTTTTCCGCTGAAAACAGAATCCAGGGTGCCATACTTGTATGCAACTCAGTTGTGTACTCGAAACATTGTCCATCCATAAATAGTTTTCGATATTCTAAATCACCAGTAGTGACGAATTGGTTGCTGCACACTTTCTACCAGTTTAAGTATAACCATGGATAATCAGGCACTACAGTATTCATTGTCCACAATGACGCCTATTGTAACTTGTCTTCACTATCTTTTCATCTAATCATCACTAGTGACATCCAATTCTAACATTTAACACACCGTATGTGTATCTCTCATATTGAAACCTTCTTAGCGTATAGAAACCTAATTCCCACGTGTATCTCACGCTGCTAATTGATACAAATATATTGAATTATATTGTATATTATAGTACTATGATTTTCTAATGCTGAGTATAGCTCTTAAATACGAGAGCTAGAACTTTAATAGTTGCTACAATTTATTTACAAATGATTCAAAATATACATGTCATCTTACAGTCCTCAATGTAGTCATTAACATTGTGTAACTTTTGCCAGCGACGTGGAAGTCGTTGGATACATGTAGAACACCTGTTGTGTTGAAAGTTCTAACGGACCGGTCTACTGCCTAAGGAATCTCTTGAATAGTTTTAAAACGAATGCCACGAAGAGATTCTTTCATCTTGGGAATCAGTCAAAGTCACAAGAGCTTAAACCCGGGAAGTGGGGTGGATAGTACAATACTTCCCACAACCATCAATAGAGCAATCAATCGCATCTTGTTCTTAATGTACCAGAACGCTGTCCAGCACAATAATGGATGAGATCTGCAAAAATGTTGCTGCCTCTTTCTCAAGGCTGGTCTCAAATTGTCTTCCAGAAAGGGACAAAAAATAATGCGCATCGACGGTCTGATATCAGTAATGGTATTCGTTAGGATTTCATCAACTGAGTCATATACAAGACTCATCTCTCGTGAATGGGTCCCTGGTACGATCCCTGCTTGCTAAAAGTGAGCTTTGTGATGGACAAACACCGAGTGCGCGGGTTTTCCCTAGGTTCTCCTACTTTCTCCATTCCACCATTCTTTCATTTATTTCTCATCATCACCGTCTTCTTTAGCCTAGCCGACATAACTGGTACGTAAAACTTAAATATTTCATTTAATTTCTTCTTTGTCTGAGCTGCCACTCCTGCCAATAGATGCCTATTTGTTTTCCAAAAATGTTATTTTAACTATAGTTAAGGCAATGCATTTTATTGTAAACACATATTTCTTCAGGTGAGACGTAATGCTAAGACCTCTCTGGCAAACGTTGAGAAGTCGTATAAATTATTTCACTACTTTGCGAACTTGGGAAAGTGAAACAGAAATGTAAATAGCAATTTTAAGTGAAGTAAGGTAAATAGCAATTTTAACATATCCAGGGAGGTTTATTCCGAAATTATCAGCTAAGCAGGGATATCAAAACGTTGTATTTTCAATTTCATGAAAAGCGAGTTAAAGTTGTTATAAACAATAACAAGAATGATCCAGATCTTAAGGCTGAATTCTTTAATTAGATTAATTTGGTATTTAATCTTACTTGTCAATATACCATTCTAGTGACGATTAAGTCGACGGAGACATGAATAAACAAAACATACACTACTGTTCACCTCAAAATCCTCATGTTATATTTTTCGTTTCTTTGTTTTTAAGACATGTTTCACTTCTGGTAACAGCTGTTTATTTTTCCTAGAATTCTAATAATTTTTAATGTTATCACTAAATATGATCTTAACATTTCGGTGTATAGTAAGTAAAAGAATAGGATATAAAAACTTCCGAAGAAATTAGTTTATATCAGTACAATAAAATACTATATATTGTGATTTAAAAAGTGTATTTAGAAAATCGCCTCTTTTTTGATCTGAAAAGCTATCGAAAGTGAATGAAAGAAGATAAGTTTTCGAAGTTCACTAGATTTAAATATATCGTACGATAAATCATACGGAAACTTTTATGTATGGATATATACAGACACTTATAACGATAAACGTTTAATGTATTAAGACAATCATCAATAAATATGTCCTAAATAAGCTTTATCTAAATATTGTTGTTTCAAGTGTTAGTAATTTCTACTTACACAAGAAAGTTTCAATGTTACAGCTAACTTTTAAAAGTACTGCCAAGAGCTACTTAACTTGTTCCTCTGATTTTATCTTACCAACATAAGGTGTTTAAAAATGTGTATTTAGATTGAGTTAATGTTGGTTTGTCTATGAGTTTTCGAAGCACTTTCTTCAGCTTTATATATAATATTCGGACTAAGAAACCTCAAAAACCTCTTGTTCCTACTTGTTCCACCTTAGAGGTATGAAAAAACTAGGTCGAAGAAGTTTTCTGACGAGTACAGACCACAGAAGCTGTCCACCTATAACTATGAAAAGCAGCCTAATGTCTGACCAACGAAGTATTCACGAGAAATTTCTACATATATAAATAACAATCAAACTCTGATACTACTTTCCTGTAGATATGAAAATCAAGTTATATTTGTATCTAAAACTCATTATACAGTTCCCTATTTAAAATCAAATGTGTTTAGTTAAAGAATTTGGTTTCCCAAAACCACTTCTTTATATTTACTCTGTCCGTCCGGGAGACACAATCTCAAGAACAACTTGATTGGTCACCATCAATTTTGGCCACAGTTCAGGGCTTCATACACGCAGACACATGAATAAAGAAACCTTCCAACATGCATGAAAAGTGAATCACAAGCAAGTTGATTGTGTATGGTCTTGTTCATCCATGGTGAAAGTTTTCAAAATCTTCTGTAAACATGAATGATGGTTTTGTCGTTCTTCATGCATGTTTACCGTGTATGTGCTTGTTCATACAAGTTGGTTGTTTTATATTTAAGTCCGCCAATTACGACAGCGAAAGAAATCACGTGACTCTTTTCTCCGATTCAATCTCCTAGTGAGTTGGACAGGAAGTTGCTACGTGTGTGGGAAACAAATTCAACATGTATGATGAAACAAATCTTTCATGCACGTTGGTCATGCAAGTGTGTGCGTCTATTGCTCCCTTTACAAGATGGTGAAGATGATCTAACCACCGCAAGTGATAGAAATCAACCATTTCCGGTTATAGCATTGATCATTCTAGAACAAAAACAGCAATATATATAGCGAAAAGTGTTTCTTGTAATTACTTATGCATCCCAAGAATACTACGATCCCATAAAAATACTATCATATTTTTAAGTGTTATTACGTCGCTTTGGATAATGGTATTTAAATGAAATCGGTCACGTTTGAAAGAAAATCTTAAACATTTTTGTGCATGTCAACAACCGATAACAATGTCAATAATGGATGGAACCAAACATATTAAAAGTAGTCATGTTTACTTTGTGATTAGTCGATATGGCTTCACTGTTGGATATTTAGCGGGCAGTTTGTTGTTTCTGCTGGAGGTCAAATGGGAAGCATTTATGCTTTGTACTATTATGCTGGAATGTGCTAACGTAAATTTATTTCCTTCTGTTGTGCTTTGTTGTGTTGTTATTAAAGAATAAGTTTTAAGGAGTTATGGCGACTCCACAACAACGAAGTTGGTGTGTTTTAGAATATCACAGCACGCAGGTGCAGGTTTCAGTGATGAGGCAACATTCCATGTTAGTGGAAAAGTGAACAGGCATAATGTTAGGATTTGAGGGAGCGAGAATTGACATACCATTTTGGAAGTTGAAAAAGACTCGCCCAAAGTGAATATCTTTTGTGCCGTGTAGAAACGTAAAGTCTGTGGCCCATTTTTCTTTCGAGAGGCAACTGTCGCAGGTTCAACCTATCTTGACTACTCACTAATTGGTTATTTCCACAATTGGAAGAAGATGGCAATCACTTTATTTTCCAATTTGATGGAGCACTTCCTCAGTGGCATTTATACTTTCGGGAACATCTGGATAAGCGACTTCCAGGAAGATAGATTGGGTGTGCCGGAAATGATTATAATGTCTTCTACAAATGGCCGGCGAGGTCAACTGACTTGTGAGTCTGTGACTTCTTTTTATGAATTTACGTAAAGAATTGTGTCTACGTACCTCCATTACCTCAAAACCTGCAAGAAATGCAAGTTTATATCAGTGATGTCATTCAGTCCATTTCATGAGATATGTTGTAGCGTGCGTAACGTGAATGGGAATACCGTCTTGATGTCTCTATCGAAACTCGTAGGCTCACATTCCATGTCTATGAGGTATAGTAAAAAAATGAGCTTTTCTTTCAAATATAATCAATTTCATTAAAATACGATTATCCAAAGTAGCGTAATAGCACTTTAAAGTATTATAATATTTTGATGGGCACGCTGTGTATCACTTTTCCAATGTAATATCCCTAGTGAAACCAGAAGTAGTCGAAATTTACTATTACACTTGGTTTCAATATTAATTGAGGAACTGTTGGCAGGTAGACGGTGTCAAAGGAATTTACATTGTTGAGAAGTTAGAAAAAATAAACTCAAATTTCGGGTAGTGTATACTGTGACAAACCAAACTCCTTTACGTGATGTATACTGTGATACTGCTAGTTAAAATATGTATCAATGTTTACTATAATAATTTGACTAAATATACACAATATTATCTCTTTGAATGATATGTTTCTTAACACTTCAAGCTTGTATATATTCTAGAAGCATAATCAGTATATTTATCATTGGGAAACAACTAGCTACCCAATACCAATATTAGCCTATGTTGTAATTCGTCGAGCATTACCCAGCATTTTCAAACCAACTTAATTGCCAATAACTGTTACGAAAGAAGTAAAATTTCAATTAGAAGCACAAAATCAAAACTGTTGGATATATGACGGCAAATTGTAGGTTAGCCAACATATAAGTTGCTTATGTAATTTTCAACTTCGTTATTTGCAATTATCAATCCCCATACATCCTAACTAACAGCTTTCGTATGGGATACAAAATGTGCTCCTAGGGAAAAGTTTTCATAATTACTACATATCCAACTAACAGTTTGAAATGTTATTAAGTTATTTCAAAATATTTCTGTCTTACCCTGAGTCAAGAACTGGATACGTGAAATCAACGACCTGTCTTCTTCGTGAGGTAATAACAAAGTCAGAGATAGCGACATTTACTTCTCCTCTGTGGATCATCCCAATCATTCCATTCCATTCACAATTCTCAATTGAACCCCACTTGCCATCTACAGACAATATATAAGTGGTCCTGTGAAATAAATGCCAGGTGAAAATAAAAAACAAATATGGACCAATGTACTGAGTCCATTTGTTTCCTTTATTACTAGTGTTTCCACTATTATTTTTATTCTAGTACACTATAGATCTCTAATTAATAACATTATGTGGTATCTTTCAATTAAAATGTGCATTGGTCCTTACCATTTTGTATCTCAACGTGGTACCAGCATCTCAACGTGGTTATATGTCCATAAGGAAGACACATTGCAGACGGAGCCTGACATTAGTAATAGACCATTGTAACATATCACTTGGCACCGACACTCACTCTCCCATCATCACTCTTTATAAAGTGTCCAGATCACAGAGGTTCTAATCAGATAAAGCCATGTTCCACTTAGATTGCTTTGTAGGTCACTATGACTCCAATAACTGGATCCCTAATGCAAATAATTCTGGTGCTACAACTCAAGAATTTCAGACACATCCTTCGTTTACTAAGGGTGTGGTATTCGTAATAATTACCTTCTTGGTTCGTAGATTCTTCGTGCAGCAATGATTACAATTTTTGAGAGACCTTCATAGATTGCATTGTTACAATCTGAGATATTGTGGGCAAGATTCACTTTATATTTGATGCAGCACCTCAATTTTGCATTGATTTCATGAGTACGGCCAGGCAACGCTTTTCCAGGCCATGCTGTCAAGCCTCGCAGAAATATTTAGGGACCACCGGGAAGTATAGACTTAACACCACTGTATTTCTTTCTCTGGAGGTACTTGAAAGAGAAAGTGTATACTAGAAAGCCTTGTGATTTGGATACATTGGCAGCAGTTATTAGGAAGAAGTTAGTGCCCGTGCCTAGCAAAATCTTGCAACGCTCTATCTCAAATGTTCGACTCTGCCTACAACGATCTGTTAACTTAAACTAATTTCCATACTGAAGTATTAAAATTCAAGCACCATAGAGCATCGTATATACATTTGTAGTGTATTAAAAATAGGGATATAATAGTGAATCAAGGAAATCACCGTGTATAACAGATATTATTAAATGTAATAGAAGCAAACAGATTGGGACTGCGTGTGAACACTAACATGGAATACATGTCTGTAATCCGCGTCACCCGAATTGGCGTGTGGCATCAGCCAGAAAGCTTGCAGTATGCTGTTGCTAAACCTTCAGGGTGAAGCAATAGCAATACCACAGGCCAATTCGGGTGAAGCGGACTATAAAATTTACGTCATACGAGTAATATTACGCCATACTTCCATACCATAC
The DNA here is from genome assembly GCF_964235325.1 of Thermobia domestica. NCBI lineage: Eukaryota > Metazoa > Arthropoda > Insecta > Zygentoma > Lepismatidae > Thermobia > Thermobia domestica. The sequence continues at coordinate 131,839,896 of NC_137460.1, forward strand.
TAGCACTGGATAAAGTTGGTTTATTTCCCTATTCTTGGTTAATTTCTCTGTGCCTTCGGAGAGAGGAACTGTAAGAACAAGTGACTTCAGAGACTAGTTATTGTTGTCATTGGAATTCATAAACAAATTTGCAAACGTCTCTTGAACTAATGTACCCTTTGCTCTTAGTAACACGATTTTACTCGATCCTTCTATAATTAAGTTTATTTATAATTGTGTTTATTAGATGATAATTCTATAAAAATTCTATAAAAAATATTCTAATTATGCATTTCTTAACTGGATTAAGATCAAAGTATATTTTTGAAGAATCGAATAAGATAGATGAATTTTTCAAGCACGACTCCCCAGTGTTGAATTGAACATTACTTGATCACCAACAAAGTATTGTGATAGTGTAGAGTGTAAACGACGACTTAATTTGCTATTGCTTCTTCAAAAATGTCATTAGACGTTATAAATTTGGCCACTGAAATGCAATATTAGTAATCCTGATTTGAGTGTTAAAAACTGCCTTGAAACCCAGAGAATGTTAGAATTGTCTGTGAGTCAGTAAAATAAACAGTTAATATAATTCAGCTTGCATCCGATTAATTTCTCAATCATTCTTACTCATAATTTGAAAAACTGTGTTTGTGCGAAATTAAGATTGTGCAGAAAGTTAATGTCCAACATTCTTAAAAATATTCAGTTTGCAAAATGAGTCCCTTGTTCTTGATGAAGAATCAAATTTACACAATAAACTTACTACTAGTGATGAAGTCAACTTCTATATAAATAAGTTTGTAAGCCATTAAAGTTATCCTATTTCGGTGCGTGACTATGAAACATCCCTTGTGGATTAAGGTGCTATTTTCTGGTATGACACTGTCACTTATTCTATGTTTCTTTCTTAATTATTGTTATTGAGACACACGAAGAAATAGATGCTAATGTAAATATCTGACGTTACCGCTAGACACTGGAGACGTTTGTGGCCATTGTTAGAGTTATTTTCAGTAGGGAAATTGGGATCAATCTTTCAAAGCGCAAGACATTGCATAATTTTAAAAGATATTTGGAAATTGTTTAACGTTCCTAAGTTAAAATATTAGCTACCCTAGGGAATCAATAGTTTAGACAGTTTGAGATTTATCAATCTGTGACTTCTGTCACTGAATACAAGAATAAACAATGAATATCAGCTGCTCTGGGAGAAATCATATGCAGGTCAATTAGGAATTTCTCGCTTCAAGCTCTAGAGATGGTCCAGGAAAATTTTGTTTTATTTTATTCATTATTTTCGTGGCAAAAATTGTAGCATTGCGTCTATGTTATTCCATCCAACTGAATATCTTTTATGTCCAGAACAATACATGTTTTAGCACATGCTTTAGTAGTAATAAACGAAACGAGCAGGATCACTACATATTGAATATTCTGCATAAAATGTAAAATGAATATGGTTGCATAATTGAAAAGAGGTAATAATAAAAAGGCATCCTATATACGTTGAAAGAAAATTTTCAGTTACGTTTTATCTATCTGTTTATCTCAATAATGTGTGATGTCTTGTAATAATAATACAAAAAAGTATCATGTTTGAAAATAGTTACATTTATAGATGTCAAGCAATTACAATAGAAAGAATACTTTAGAATAGACTAAAGTAGAAAAATCTTTTCAAAATGGCAATTGGATGGCTAACGTTCTAATGAAATTTTACAATTCTCAATACGAAATTCCATTTGGCCATACATGAGTTTTTTGTCATAATGTACCTTCTACGATTTTGGGGCAATTATGACCAAATTTGCACGATATTAGGCAATACTAGTGTAAAATAATTTACGAAAAGACTAAGGATCGGCTGCTCCTTTAAAGAGTCGTATCCAGAAAACCCGTTAACATCCAAACGTATTTATTATCGACTAAACTAATTTAATACTTTAACTATAATGAACACTACCTAACAGTAGAGTAAATTGAAGTTTTAAAGATACAAAAGAAAATATTACTTCTATCAAGTCATACATGAGTTAACTTCGGAAGACCTGTAGTTTGTTTACGTGTGTTATCTGATGGCGAAGGACTTTTCCAAGCAATCCACATGCTTGCTGAAACACAATCTTGTTATATAGACTAAGCTGAGTGTTTTCAAATGGAGATGGGAAACAATCATTGAATTTCCTTTTAAATGAAACGGGTAAGCCAGCAATAGAATTCATAAATAGTACCTTACTAATATCTTATTACTTGTTATAATGAATTTAAAACTGAAAATATTTATATTGCATTTCCAATAAGTCGTATCATTGGTGAAAGTGAGACCAGATAAAAGTGCTATTTGAAATACAATTGAATGCAGTATTGGTTTACAGCTGTGAAATGAAATGTAATCTTTTGTTTAACATCTCACAAATAGGCTCTGACAACTAAAGGAGAATGATGATGAGTAAACAAGATAATGAAAACAGTTTTGTCCGCAAAAGGTGTATCTGTTTCTGGTATACAATTTTTTTATTATCTCGTGTCTCGTTTCATCTCCTCCGAAACATTAATTATTGCACACTATATTACATTTGTGGTGTGTGATATAAAATTTTATTTAAAAAATTGTTGAAATACATTTTGTTAAAAAACTAATATTAATTTGAAAATACGAAATGTTTACCTGTATAACGAAAAAGCTAAACATCCGCAACTGCCCAGCCCGATTTAAATGTTTTGTTTCAGATGAAATAGGCAGTACAGAATTCAAATACGTCATTTGGATCTTCCAAAACGCTGTTTAGGCTTTCACACGCTCAGCGTCATGGAAGAGGTATGCTATTTTTCTCGTAGTGAAATTAATGTGATAGTTCTTTTTCTTTTTTTACGGTGGAGGTAAGCAATGGCATCAAGACTATCTACTCGATAGCATTTGGAGGACCGCAGTGGCTCAGTGGTACAGCGTAGTAGTAATTGCATGACCTGAAGACAGTTTTGGCCCCTGGGTCCCTGCCTCAGGACCCATGGTCCCCGGCACGGGGTCAATGACCTAGGTGTACTTAGAACCATCCCCTCTAAATTTTGGCAGAACCTTGGCCCACCCCCTAGATTTTGGCAGGGGTACATACGACCAGCACCCATAAATTTTGGAAATTGCCAAATCTAAAAACTGCGTATGGTTGCCTAGGACGATAATATGTACCTCTCTTAGTATCGGGGGTCCATCTCGTTCACTTTCATGGGTAACAAATTACCAAAAATTCAAATTTCGGGGTTTTGACCTAATTTATCCCCTTTGATGAGGTCCTATTACCTTATATGGTTATATAGTCATGTAAAGATGTTCATTCCCTATCAAAAACATAGGTACATTGATGCACCCCTGTAAAATGTAAGTAAGAATCGTATAGCATAGAATACAATATATATAGGAAATATGTTATTATAACTAAGAAATACAGTAGAAAATAATTATAAAACATAATGTTGAAGTACAAGCTATTTTTAAATAATCATACTTGAATGTAAAATATACTTTTAAAACAATTTTCCATTTATGCAAAGCTACAAACAAGTGAGGAGTGCCATCTGGTAGCCACTATTCATCTCTTCGAACCAGAAAACTATGAATTTGACACCAATATTTTTTGTATTCTATTACTTGTTTCTTACATATAACCCCTTTCCCTCCCTGGAATGGTTTCAGTGTCTTAGCCCCTACAGTAGATTGTTGAGAACGTAATTTATACGTACAGCAAATTCGTTTGAAATTCCTCCAAGAGCCAATGTTGCACTGTACTTTTTTTCTGAGTCAAACTCTCTAAATATATATACATACATTAAAGTAAGAATTGAATTTTATATTAACGTTTGACTGTCGTCGTTGTGCAAACATTCATGATGATATGCCGTAAAGAAATGAGTTACATTAAGGTTGTAATATTTAATATCAAGTTTGAAATATCGCAAGTTAAAGAAACGCATGTAATAAATATCATATTTGAAAATAATTTCGAATTAAACTAGCTGTGACTACATTACTTCAAAATTGAATTTGTGGAATGCACAGTTTGAGCGTAGCTCAAAGAAAATAATCAATAAGAAAGGTCTTGATTCGAACCTCGGACCATACACGTAGGAGTAACTTACATTAATCATTCACCTAACAGACAATGATGCACAGGGTTTGGCACTATTTTATCGGATGGTTCTATCAAATGTAACCTAATTAACACAATAGTAACACATTTTACTGCCCTAAAAAGTGTTCTCAACAAGGAGAAGTTCATTATGCACATTGTAACTACGTTACAAGAGGTTTATATCCTATCAGAACGGCGCATCCACCAAGTCAACTTTTGGAATATCCCATTAATTTAGCTTTCAGCGTAACTAAGGGAAAGGTATGTGCATGAGTACCGGGTTCTTCGTAGCAGAATGGATAAAGTCACGGTTCGATAACTACAAGGTTCGCAGTTCGAAACCCCTCTCGGAAACTGCAGATATTTTAAATTCTTAATTCCTCATTTCTCAAGATCTTTTTCTCCATTCGTAATCATCTGATGCTCTCAAAAGTGTTCTCCACCGTAATTTGAGAACTGCCTAATGTGATCCTCGCAGTTCGAAATCTTCCCTTCTTCTGTTTCACAAAATCACAATTTTTGTCATAATACGAATGCTGCCCGATCATTTTCTCCAGTTCTAAATCTGTGTATATAATTTATTCCTCTCTCTCTCCATATTTAATCTCTATGTGTCTGTCTCAATGTCGCCCAGGAACTCATAAGGCATGATATCAAACCTGCGACTCTTGAAACCAAATGTAAGCTCTCTAGCAATGTGCTATCGTAACTCTATAGGTTTGTTGCTAAAAGCAGTGTCATTTTAGATTTTATTCGGGGGGAGAGTCTCCGCCTACAAAAATTATTCACTTTTTTTATTACTGTATTACTATACATTTGCTCAAGCAATAAGTATTTAGGAAGCGCAAGGGAGGGGAAATTACACCTTTCTGTCCTGCCCAAATGACGCTCTTGGAACATAAGCTTGCAATTACTGAAAAGGAATGAAATGAATCATTGAATAACATTCATTTCTCTCAGTAGATATTCTCGAGTTCTGTGCGTGCAATACAGACTTTAGGACGTACAAAATTTATTGCCGTTATTGGCAATTTCCATAGATTTCTTAGGGAGCATCTTACTAAATTGCAGTCTTTAAAGAAGGGAAAAATGAAACTAAATGTATTAATGAAGCTATGAGAATATTGTGTGACTTTTGTTTAGAAATATGCTCTTAAAAGACCTTTCAGAACAAACGAATGAAAAAGAGTGTTTTAGAGATATAATATTGTAACCTTGATTCCTTTCTCAGTGGAAAGAGTATACTACTTGACACACACTGCTTTAGATAAGGTGAGGTGGAGGAAGAGAAGAGTTGAAGCAACTAATCGATTGAGACATGTATTTCTGGACGCATAAGAAAACGGGGTAAGAGTTTGATATTAATTTGGACTTAGATTTTTTGTAACAATTTCTATGCCACGAACTGTACAAAACTGAATAAGACACAGGAATTTAACCATTCGTTTGTTTACATATTACAAAAGGTATAAATTTCTACGCCAGTTAAAGATGGCCCTTCTTCGCTTTTTTTCTCGTTGGTACAAAAGGAAATAGGACACCCGTATTTATTTATTCATTTCTTTAAATGGCACAAAAAGGTATAAAATGCTGAGTTAGTTAAAATGGTCCTTCTTTGCTTTTCTTCCGATTGGTACAAAAATAATATAGACCACTCAAATTTATTCCTTCGATTATTTGAATTGCATAAAAAGATATAAAATGCTGAGTTAGTTAAAATGAACCTTCTTCGCCTTTTGCTGGTAAGTAAGAATTTATTCCTTCGTTTATTTGAATAATACAAACATTACAATGGCCCTTCACTTTTTCCAGTTGGTAATCGTCCTTCTTCGCATTTTCTTCTTCCTAAAAATTGAAAACCTCACTCAAATTTATCCCTTCGTTTGTTTAAATAATACAAAATGGTATTGAACTTCTGAGCAAGTTAAAATGGTCGTTTCTAGTTACTAGAAATTTATTCCTTTGTTTATTTAAATAGTTCAAAATGGTTTAAAATACTCAGCTAGTTAAACTGGAAGTTCATTTTTTCTCATTAGTATAAAAGTAGGACAACCAAATTTATGCCTTCGTTTATTTGAGCAGTACAAAAGTTTTACATAAATTCTGTGTTCTATTTCGCTTTTTCTGGTTAGTACAAATTTATCCGTTTTTTACTTAAATAGTACAAAATGATTTAAAATATCAGCTAGTTATGATGGCATTTTTCCTTGGTACAAAATTGAATAGGTCACTCAAATTTACCCCTTTGTTTGCTTAAATAGCACAAAATGGTCTAGTACAAGAGAACGTTTATAGTCTTATGTAATTTTTGCTATGATAAAATAGTGGTGGAAAAATAAGCCATACTGATTTATTAGCTCTGCTGTGTTACATAGTCTTATGTAATATGTGCTATGTTAAATAGGTGGTTGGAAAATATGTTCCTTGTATTTTACCGATCTGCTATGTTCGTAGTTTCTGTGTTCACCGTGTTATATATTCCATGCTATGTTAAATAGGGGCCGACAAAAGGGAACGAGTACACCCTTAAAATGGGAATCGAAAAAGGGAACTAGTACACCCCTATTATTCTCTGTTATGTCACATATTTGGCAAGTTCGTAGTCTCGTTAAAACAGAGGTTGAAAAATAAGCCATACTCTTTTATTAGCTCTGCTATATTACATAGTTTTATGTAATATGCACTATGTTTAACAGGTGGTTGGAAGATGTGTTTATTGTCTCTTATCGATCTTCTATGTTAAAATAGGGATTGAAAATAAATCATACTCTTTTATTAGCTCTGCTATGTTGCATAGTGTTATGTAATATGTGCTATGTTAAATAGGCTATGTTCATTTTCTTTTATCGATCTGCTATGTTCGTAGTCTCTGTGTGATTTCTGTTATGTTAAAATAGGTATTGAAAAAAGTGCTCATAAAAGCACTCATAAGTTCTATGTTAAAATAGAGGTTGTAAAAGGGAGCGTGTGCATCCTCTTATAATGTTGGTAGTCTTTGCTATGTTACATATTCTTGTGTAATTTCTGCTATGTTAAAATAGGGGTTGAAAAAGTGGTCATAAAAGAGAATGAATACACCCCCAGAAAGCAGTCATAAAAGGGAATTAATATACCCCCAAAATGTGCTAATAAAAGGGAACGAGTTTTCAGGGTGTTCGATTTTCCATGGCTGGACGGTACGTGGGTCATGGCGTATCGACAGTGGACCACCGGGTACTTCGGATCAGGCGGGACCTGCATTGGCCTAGTATGTTCCAGATCGGTAATTTTGCCTCTACTCTCCCACTTTCTTCATTCCACCATTTCATTCATCTATCATCATCATCGTCTCCTTTAGCCTATCCGGCATAAGTGTGGGACGTTAAACTCAAAGATTTCATTTCATTTTTTCGATAGCATTTGGTCTATGTGGAAGTAACACATCATACAGCAGACTAAAATTTCGACATGTGTCTATAAAACCTTCTGAATTAGTTGCAAATAATTCTTCTCTTGCGTATGATTTTGGCGAAGATATAATTTCTTACTTCTCAGTGTAAGTAATAACAACCAACGGGAAACGCTCAAGACAGGCAATTAGTAAATTAAGATATCTAAAACAATTTCCAGATACACCCGAAATGACTGAAAAGACTTTTCTATTCCACTCAAGAATCGCATTTTTGATGCCTTGCGATACAATTATGAGCTTCGTGAACTTTATTGGATGTCTTGGTACAGAAGTAGAAATCTTAGATGTCAACAGTTTTTGCATAATTGTTCGGTTTTGATTAAAACAGACAATATTCTAGCAATATTATAATCAGTGTTTAATGTATTGTTAAAAAATTAAAGAACGAGAAATTTATGTAGATACAATCCAAATTCATCGTCTTATTGGTAAGTTAAAACATAGAAATACTTATGAAACAGCTTTCTATGAGAAAAATTGGAAAACAGCGTAAAAGCCTATTAGATCATACACAAAAAATTCTGCACGTGGAGATCAGCTGTATCTTTGATATAACTAGAAGTTTATGGATTACACCATAGACTTAATATAATTTTACAGTAATTTACATGTTGCACGAGGTTCTTTAATCAGTTTAGCTATCTCAAGCTAGTAATTTTAATGCCATTTAGTTTGTTTAATATACGGGTATCAGTAATGATTGCTTCCTTATCATCTTTAGATGATTAAATACCCCATAAACTGAATCAAATTACACTAACCAACAGTGAAAATGTAACTAGAATGAAATAAATGTCTTTAACTATATTAACCACGCTGATAACGATAACGGCAATGAAAAACACGAATTAGCTTTCGTTTAAAAATTAAAGATGGGTGCATTTAATTATAACTATTATATTTTATTAACATTCATCGTAAAACCCTTCCAATATAGACTTCGAAATCCTGTTGATGGTAGACAGAGCGATTAAGTTACCTACAGGGAACCATAGCTGTGGATATTTTGTCGCAATTTTTAGCTTGGGCTCGTAGCAACAAGGAATAGTGGAGGGGAATAGGTAGGGAGAAGCAGGGCATGTTTCATTTAAGCGTAGTTTCAGTCTGTTATAAGCTCTGTTCTGTTCTTCTGCTGGAAGAACGTGTTATTGAAGTGAAGTTAGTGCATGTGGTCATTGTAATTCTTATGATTCAATATGCCACACAAATGCGTAAACAGCGTTGACAATTTTTGCTACATTCGCGGACAATATACATTGAAATCGCAAAGGTAGCCAATAGCGCCATATGTTAAAAATAGGCGTACAGACTGTACTTTGGCTGTGAAAGCGTTGACCAGTACAAGACCTGGGCTCGTCATGTATATTGTTTATTTTGTATCTCGAGTCTTCGTTCGTGGTTAAAATGTAAAGGATCTTCCATAGCCTTTCCTATATCCATGATCTGGCGAGAACAATCAAACCATGTGAATGATTGTTACTTTTGTATGATAACTCATTAACTCATGATATTTCAAAAAAGAAAGTTTTTCTTGAGATATCCTAACATACCGTTGGCCATGTGACCATGGCCAGTGCCTTACGGAGACTGACTGCCTGTTCTTGTCCTACCTGCCTTTGTTCAAGTGTCAACAAACTTTTTAGAAAATCAGAGGGCAGAAAACTATAAGGATTTTGTGGTAAATCTTCCGCACTGCTACGATAGATTAGGGTGCAACATGTTCATAATGTTAGATTTCTTAGATTCCCAGTCGGACTTCTTTGTTGACAACTGTGGTGTTGTAAGCGACGAGCGATGAGTAAGCGACGAAAACTCATCCCCCAGCAAATTTCGGACATGGAAATGAGATATCAGGAAAAGTGTTGTGCATCAATGTTAGTCGATTACTGCTGGACACTAAGTAGGGAATCACTAGCATACAAACGCCAAGCAAAGCGGTTGCGCCTTCAGTGACCTTTCTTCGAGGAAAAACAAGAAAATTAAACCTTGCAGAAGCTTATATAAGCAATAAAGTAAAGTTATCATAACTTCAAAACGAGAGCTAATCTTGCATTTTCATTAACATTTTCGTTTTCAGCACACCAAGAAACATAAAGATTAGCCGTTTTGATACCAGTTACAGAAAAAAAAAGTAAAATTTGGTTGGCTAGTGCTATTCGTATATCTTCTTAACTGAGACAATTTAGATTTTTTTTAGAAAGCGGAGGAATGAACCGGAAGTACACATTGAGTTGAAAGAAATATATGGAATCCTCGCTTAGTGCAAGAATTTCTAAATAATTGGGAAAAGAATATTAGTGGCTTTCTGTCATGATACGGTGCAATAATGAATACCTAAAAGAAATATCACCAATCATTAGGGTATCTTAGACTAAAAGACAGTGTATTGAGTGATTCTAATGTTGTATTAATGTAGTTATTGCTGAAGGAAAGATATTTCACTAATGTTAGCTACTTGTTCGGTAATTTCTTTCCAATTAAGAATAAAGTATCATAAGAAGAGTGTTTTGTAGCAATATTTTTTTTTTTATAATTTCTTTTCTTGTGTTGGCTCCTTCTACAATCATGTATTAATTACATATAATTATGAATTGGTAACTAAACAATTAGCGTTAATAAGTACGTTTGAAAATCATTAGTAATCTCATTGAAGAAAAAACAATTGCTCTTTGTTAAAATGTATCTCCCTTGTTTTTAAAAAAAATACTTACGTAAAGTTAAACATCTTCTCCAGTTCGTGCCAAAGTTCTCCAATATAACCATCCACTATGATACTGTTACTAACCTTTCTAACCACAGTTGCAGGTGGATTCTGGAGAGCAAAAGTATTGAGTAAGTTATAATCAACCTCAATTTAGTTCATAGTTAAAAATAGAGCTTTAATTTTAATTTCTATAAGTAAAATAAGTTTGTGGTCTAATATCGACTACGTCTTATACCTTGGAATAATATACAGATATTTGAATTATCTCCATTAAGTACAGAAAAGGATATATAGCTACTGCTAGCTCTTCTGTATATGAAACTATTGAATAGTAATTGAAGGAAGAAAGTGCAAATCATCTATGTACATATAGTAATTGAACAATTAGTAATTGTGGTGTTTCATGAATTACTAACCTCTTCGGTCCTGGCTTCTGGAAAGCGCATCAAAAATTTTTCATTGTGTTTCTTTGAAAGTCTCTGGTGAGCTGAACATAATAAAATTACGCATTTTTGTATTTGGTGACGCTATACGGGTATAGCTGATGGTCCTCATAGGGGACCTTCGTTCTTAAGTAGTACTAAAATTTACTTATGTGGTACTGTATGCTTAATTTATTACGTTTGAATTTACCACGATAAATACTTGCTGTTGAATTAAATGAAAACTCAGCGCATGCGAATGCAAGTTGGCAGGACCGTATTCAAGGGGTTCCTATGGGGACCGCGCCCCCAAATTTTTACTACCCCCCAAACAATGTTCACTGTAGGCTTGCAAATGAAATATAATATGGTTAAATCGACACTCCTACATTTTTGGGTTGGCTCGTTTCGGCAAATTGGTTTTGTTTATTGCAAAAAGAACGTTATTTCAGGTAAACAAAACTACATCGGGGGTTGTCAGACTATGGAAATCTATTACTTGGGGATCAGAACATATGGTGTTGATTTTAAGTGGATACTGTACATCCATGAAGGAAGATTATTTTAGTACAGGAAAGTTGATTTACATTTGACATAACACCGATTAGGACACTGTTTGTACTTTCAGGAGAATAGAATGGTGCCACTTGAAGCATTTTTTGACCAATTGTGTATGCGCAAACTGTTGTGGTTCCTGTTCCAGTACCTGATCCGGATCCCCCGGAGCAGACTACGCAACGAGTAGTCTTTTACGACTATGACCTATTGTAGAGATTACACAAGCATGGACACCACATTGGAAAAGGCATGCGCAGAAACATTACAGTTTGAACTACACACAACAGCTGTACTATGAACATAGTAGAACGGCCCTGACACTGCCAGTAATGTTTTCTCAACAATTATAAGGGGCCGCGGTGGCTCAGTGGTAGAGCGTTCATCTCTGTTGCTTGTTGTCCCGGGTTCCATCCCAGCTCCCGCCTAGTGAACTTTGTGGTGGACAAACAGTGGGTTTCCTCGTGATTCTCCCGTTTCCTCCCACTTTCTTCATTCCACCATTTCATTCATCACTCATCATCACTTTAGCCTAACCGACATAACCGTGGGACGTAAAACTCAAAGATTTCATTTCATTTTTCAACAATTATAATATCAGGGGTGTACTCGTTCTCTTTTACGAGCACTTTTTTGATGTGAAAAAACATAGTAGAGCAAATATTAAAAAAATAACAACAACATTTAACAATATAGCATAAGTCTGGTTATTCACACACACATTTGGTGGAGCATGCGCAGTTCCAATTTAGTAGAAATTGCACTAATGCCCAGAAAAATTGTAGTTCCACTTCCGGTTCCGATTGAACTTAGCAGCAGTAGCAGACTTCGCAGCCCCTATTTACCAGCTGAGTTTGAACATAGCACATACTTTAACCCTACGTAACATAGCAGGGTTGTATTTTTTCTCTTTGACTAAGACTGAAGCCTATTAAGACCGCTTTCTTTAAGACTATGGCACACTTAGGTATTACAGTAGAGCAGAGAATAAAAATAAACACACACGCATGCGCTGAAATATTACACTTTCAACTACACACAACATTAGCCAACGAACATAGCAGAACGAGTATGACATTGACGGCTGTGTTTTTGTAGCCTTTTATGACCACTTTTATTCATTCCTTAAAACTCATACAATGTATACCCGTATTGGTGTGGAAAAAACACAATGGCAACATAGTAGGAGTACAGATATTTAAAAATAACAACACAATTTAACTATACAGCACAAGTCTGGTTATTCACACACACAGACACGGTTTATGGAGAAACTAATCCCGTTCCAGTGACCAACACACACATCGTTTACGGTGAACTTAATCCCACTCCAGTGACCATAAAGGAATAAAGCATAATATCATTAGCATCAACGGTGGAAGTTGAGAACTTATTTAAGAAATGTTATAATGAATAACCAGATGCACGACATGCTAAATACAGGAAACACTAATGTCCACAAAATTGGGGTAAGTCACCTTGAATACGTTTATTGTTCCATGTATAAAATACGAGTAAGTAGTTGCGTTTTGGAAACCTTATATGATATGATATATACGATGGAAGACCGTAAATATCGAAGTGTTCACCAACCCCTAATTTTGAATTATAAACGGCAACGCAGTGTTCACCTGGTTTATCACTAGAATCAGTGTTTATAATTATCGCAGTAAGAAATGTATGAATAAAACGTGGTAATAGATCTGCACAGTATACACCGATAAAATGATCGTTAGGCATATTTTGTTGTAATGCCTCATAAAGTTGAGGTGTAATTAACATGTTAATCAATATATATTTTTCTTGGAAATCAATTTCTAGTTCTGTAAAAAACTCACCGTAAATAATTCCTGTTACAGGAAATGTCAGTTCTTTGTTAAAATGAACCTCTAAACGTACACTTTCTTGACGTTGTGGACTAGTATAAAATGCAGTACTATCACTAGAATCAGGAGTTAAATCAAATATCAGTCAAGTATAACAATTAGGATATTCGGCAAGCGAAATATCATTACCTCGATTACAATAATAAATATCAGACCCTGTAAATAACGTAGAATATGCTTCCAAAAATAGGATATTATCAAAATCTGGCTGTAACGGTTTGGATGTAACAAGCGTTCCATCAACATACAATGTAAAGAAGTTCAAACTGAAATGCTTAAAATTAAAAGGATTTGTCGCATACGTACCATTAAACTCAGCATTAGTAACAAAACTAATAATAATACGTTTAAGCACTATTCTGGAAAACAGATGTGGAAGTGTGCTATCCATAATACCCTGTCGTAAAGTTTCTGTTTTTACCTGCACCTTTGTTATAGGATATTTCACTCTAAATTTAGCATTTTGTAATACTTTATTTTGTGCTATTTTTACAGCTCGGGATACATCAACCTATTCCACCAGCAGTGTTCCATCTGCAATTTTAACTTTTCCCTCAGCACCAGTTTCGCCCATTAGACAAAACGCCGCTTTGGCAGGAACTAACTTATTACGCAGTTGTACACCATTCAATAGAATTTTTTTCCTGATTAAATATATCACCATGAATATATCACCATGAACCCAGTAATTCAAATGGTTGACTTAACCCTGTGAGAAGATGACGCAGTTTAAACCCCACATTACTATCGGCCACACTATCCATATGACCTGCAGTATCTGTAAACCACATAGCAGTCTGACGATGTGTTGGTTTTGCATCGCCATTATAGTTTAATACTTTTACTATATAGGATCAATATGGGTATGTATGCGAAAAGTAGGATATCAGTTGATTATTCAGATATATTTATACCTCACTGAACATTGCACTGGGAAAGTAATTTGCAGGTCCAATTTTTTTTATCGGCAGAAGTTAAATTAGAATCACCAAGTTTAGTAATTTTACCTTTAATATGTAATATAGTGTGCAGTAAATCAATATAATCATCACCATGACCGGGGACTACAAACTTTATTGGAGCATTATGAGATAATGGCGCCACAGGTTTATATGGTATAATTTTTTTTACCTATAATATTTTAATGAGCGGGCAAACCCACAAATAAGTCTAATTCTGATTTCCTACGCTCACACTACATTTTTCTTACTATTAATACTTTTACTAGCTTATTTATAAATACCTTATGATTATTATTAATCGAAAATGTAATTTTACACATACACCATCATATTGAAAGGGGAGTGGATTACCTGTACTATTTCTTAAATCAATAACAATGTGATCAAACTGTTACACTGCACAATGACATAATGAGGATTTTCAAAGATATGCACATTACTAGCACCGTACTCTTTAATATTTGTAGTTATAATACGTAACAGTGGTGCAACAGCATCGCCTACCAGTTGTGGTTTATAATATTGCTATAAATATACATGTTTGCAGGTACTGATTTATGTAAATTAGGTTGGTAACGCGCGTGATGAACAAGTGTAATATTTTATGTACATGAACAAAACCTAGTATTTTGGCTAATTCGGGAGATAGCCGTACTTCTCTAGATTAGACCCTGAAAACTATGAGTTCGACACTAGTATCGGTAATTTTCGATTTTTTAAATATATTTCTCCCCTATCCCTCCCCTAAGATGCACCGCCAAAGTAAAAGGATAAAAACCATTGCAGGTCCTAACCTTATCTATGTTGTAAATTTGATAGGGTAGTTCAAGAATGATTAAGTCACAAACGTAGTCATCATATTTTTATGTATGTATGTATGTATCTAGATAGAAAGATAGATAGATAGATAGATAGATAGATAGATAGATAGATATAGATATCCTTACTCCTTCCCTAAGTTGCACCGTCAAAGTGAAATTATAAAAGTCATCGAAGCCTCGAACCTCATATTCATAAAACCTTTGCTTTAAAAGTCCATCAAAATACAGGAAGATTTTTTAAAACTTACGAATTTCATATGGGTCTAGAATTCCTAACAGAAGTCCGATTTCCTAGTAAACGTAGTTCCTTGACCTCTTTTCCGTCCTTGGTCATTGCCGCAAACCACATAAAAATCGAACTTCAGTTAGAAATTGTAGACCCAAATGAAATCCATGGGTTTAAAAAAATCACCAAGTATTTGCTATCGCTATTCCAATTGTAAGTCCAAAGTAGTAATTAGTATTTTGCTTTTGTAGTGCATCAAAGGAAACACCATTAATATTTGTATTTTTCCTTTAAAAGACGATCCAAAGTTACATTATGTAGAATAATAACTAGCGATTCAATATTGTTTTATATATACTTCTGACGTTAACTTAGGCCGTTAACGTAGGCCATAGGCTGTGTGATTTTTCTTCCCAGCGAACGCATTGTGTTCAGACCTCATGTCGATTTGAGTTGTTTGAAGGCATCTGGGAGAAAACATGCCGTGTGTAGATATATTTTTCTGAGACTTTGGAAGAGGTAAACACATAGTTATGTCATTACCTTTAATTACTCGATTCCATTATTTAATGATCCTATGTACATTTCTCAACATACATTTTAAGATAAGTCCTACGCTAATTATACAGGAATAAACTTACTTCGTAAGTTGCTGCAGAAATGACAACTCCTTGCAGATCTTTTCGTCTGCTCCACATGGGTTCCTGTGTGAATTCGAGTCCATGCCTCATATTCCATTCTCCTATTCTCCTTATTGTCAGAGGGTGGACTTGACTTACACGGTAAGCTTCGAAGAAAGTAACGGTTGAGTTTATTGATAATGGCTTTAATGCCGAAATCAGGAAACAATCCAAAGGTATATTAATATCGGCAAGTAATGATTCCATATTTGAATCAGGTTCGAACACAACAAACCAATCATTATTGTAATTGAAGAGGTCTCTCAACGATGCCTACGAAATAAAAAAGTAACTAATTATCAAAATATAAAGAACATTCTAATGTTTTCTATTTACTATATATATATATATATATATATATATATATATATAGTGGCGGATCCAAGAGTGGCTATAGCCCCTCCCCCTTGACGCTCGGGTATACACTGGATACAATGGGCTTCAATTCTGCTTTACACTGGATAAAACGGCAAAATATGGTTTAACCCCTCCTCTATCCTGGATCCGCCCCGGTATAGAAATATCTTATAGAATTTATTTTAAAGTTCCTCAGCCTTAGATAAGTTTTAATAAGAAGTATTGATCTTAGAAATTAAATATTTCCTTTCCAAAAGTTACAAACTATTTTAGCAACAATACCAAAATCGCAAAATGTCACAATTGGGGCGTACAGGGTACAAGCGATTCAAATCTAATTACCAAAATTATGAGAAAAAACGAGACATAAAGTTCATACGTTCCACTAAAATATACGGAATTATATATAAGGATTATTTATAATATCTGGATACGAATCACTTGAATACTGAAAGGAGCTTTACGTAGAGATCTTAAATATGAAATAAATAAGAAATCACAAAAATTAAACTTGAAACCATTGTGCACCAGATACCCCCAATTTTAACATTAACGTTCATTTACCTTAGCTACTTACATTCTGTATTATTTATATTGAGATTTCCATTTACAAGGATCACGTTACTAGTAGGTCCACGTGTTATTCCACATGTTATTTAAAATCAGTTGTTACTCACATTATATAATATCTAACTCTGCAATACAGAGACGAGAGTTGTGACAACTCTTTTTTTGTTTGTCTGTTTGTTTGTTTCCTATAGAAGTTGGACTGTACGTTCAAGTTTACTGTTTTTATTATTTGTTTATTCTTAGTAGAAAAGATAATACACCATTGTCCTGATGCGTTTTTTAAATCTAATTTTTAGTTGCTTTGTTATTGTATATATTTTCCTTGTGGTTCTCTCGCATCCTTCCCGTGTCGCGTGTTCCACATCAGTTAGAAATTCCACTTGAAACTGTGATGAAAAGAATTTAATATGGCCCATACAAGAGATAACATTTCAACACTGGAAATTATTTCTAGAATCCATAATTTCCGTATCTTAGATGAGGTGCTGCAGTGGCGGTCCCATCTGACAACGTTCTAGAAGGTCATGGATTCTATCGCGATAGAACTTGGTGGACCGTGAAACGAAGAAGTTATCACGTGCATTTTGCACCTCTTCTAGGGATTTGAACTGGGGTCCTCTAAGTTGATTGTCCAAGGAATAGAACAGGTAAGAATCGGACGGGGCAATGTCCGGAGAAAATGATGGATGCAAGACGTGATTTGGAGTGGTGTTTCCCTTCCAAGGCGTAGAATTGTGTCCCGGGTCATAGTAGAAACGCCTTATCTTGTAACAAGAGGACCCCTTTACGATCAAAAGTACTGGCTCCAGAGTTTTGAGTTTTTCTTGAACACGGCTCAACTGCTGACACTACACAGTTACATTGATTCTCTGACCAGCTATAGCAGTTTCCGATGCACGATGCCGCGAGCAGTCCACCAAACACACAGTGGAACTTTCTTGTGGTGCCGTGGGGCTTTCACCTCATTTGAAACCGGTTCATGGGATTCTAAAAAACGATTACTCCACCGTGGTGCTTCATACAGGACCCATTCTCATCATATATCAATACTCTGTCCACAAATGGCTCCTTTTTCAGACGAGACAGCAAAGAAACACATATGTCTGCTCGCGTGGCCTTCTGGCCAGGAGTCAAATCATGTGCAACCCATCGACCCAACTTGTAGTGCTTCCCAAGTTGATGGAGGTGCTGCCGAATAGTTTCTCCACTCACACTGAATTGTAGTCCCAGTTCTACACATATGTGGCTACTTTTAGCCCGAATTGCTCCTGAAGATCTTCATTTTGTACACGTGCTGGTCTTCCAACACGCGGTGCGTCTTCGAGCGTATCGTCACCGTCCTTAAACTTGTTAAACCACCGCTGCACTGTCCGCGTAGCCACAACACCCTCAGCAAAGTCCTGGCATTCTTTTCGGTCTGCCTCAGCGGCAACTGACCCCAGTTTGAACTCGTGCAACATTCACGCCCTTACGACGCTCTGTTGAGGTGCCAAGTTCACTCTGTCCTTACGCAAGTTCACGGTGTAACTGAAGAGCCACAACCAAGTAGTGTGTTGGATATACCCACACCAACAACTGACCTTCGCCTTATCTCCATTTGCATTCAACTCACGATATGAGGGTCAATTGAGCACAGACTTCCACAAAAAGCGACATAACTTTCTTGGTTGCCTTTTAATAACACGATACTGAGATGTTGGTGAACCCCAACTATTTTCTTCATATATGAAGAATCATTTAATAGATTTTCACTTCAATTACGTGTGCTGCTCAGTGTATGTATGTATCTTTTTTTTTAATTTGGAGTTCTGTAGTAACTGTTATATTTTTTTAAAAAAAATTAACTTGTTAATCATTTGGAGACTACTGATAATAACTTTAAATATGTTATACAAAATATTAATGGTGAAGTAAGTTACTGAGGCAGTTTTGAATACCTAAATGGCATTGAAGATAACATCTAAATTCCACCCACCGAGATTCAGTTCAGAATGTGCATCTTCCTTAAAATGGGAGACATTGTGGTTTAGTGAACAACAAACTATATCCTTGGTGTTAACAACAATATATCCTTGGAATTTTTGGAGTTTATTTTATTTTCTGCCTCATTCTCATTCTGCTAGTTAATTTATAACGATTGGCTTTAATAATGATCCATCTCTATTCTACAGAGTATAATAATGGGACGTATAGTAAGAAATTACTTATTATTCATATTCTTAAAACAATTCTGAAGACAGAATATTTTCTCTTTCGGTTTATATTGTTAATGGTATTGCTAACAAGGGACGTATGTGAACCGTGACAGCTAACTGTTTATGAAAATTGGTACCTTGACTAGCTGTGCATCTCTTTTTATCGTGATGATAGTCACACGGCGCGGAAATGCCACGTTTATAGCTATGTATAATATATATACCAAACAGTGACCGGCCCATTCTGTGAAGAGTTATACCCCAAAAATCCCAAAAATACCGAAAAAGGCAAAAAATGAAAAATATGTGCAGGTAACCTGATATCTACTGGAGGGGAACACATGAACAAGAACACGGCAGTAGTATCACACAATCAGTGTAGCCATCCCAATATAAACCTATAGTTTCTCAAATAGAACATATTACATTTTATGGCATTAAAACAATTGGCATAAAATGTGAAGGAAAATAAGCAAGAAGTGGGTTGTCAGTGTTGCCAAATAAGGGAGATATGAGGATCTAAATCCCATACTTGAAAAATTATGGGGTCCGTACAATGAAATGTTCAAATGTACAACAACAACAAGACTGCAGAAGGAACAAATGCATAGTGGGGAGTAAACCACAGCATGCACAGTAGTCAGTGACTAAGGACTTGATACGTCATATCGAGTGTCCCGCTAGGGCGAGAAATGTACGTATTTTGCCATACTATCTATGGTTTTTCTGTTGCATGTATTTGTGTATCATGTTAAAATATTTTGCGCCTCTATATTACTGTTAACCTGAATGCAATGTATTTTGTCTTCATCGTTGTCTATAATGCTAACGTTTCCTATACTCAAGACTGAAATCTACCACAGGTCATTAATCTTTGCGAATCGATTCGGACGTACTTTTCTGTCTTGGTTTGTTACCTTTCCTGACACACTTCTCTGTAATCTTCTCAGACACTGCTTCGTCGTTTCTACGGTTTGGAAAGCATTCAGGATTTTATACAGTGTTGCAACCCCAAGACAGCTCATTTTATAGCTCTCGGGAACGGCTCGAAATATCGATTCCCCACTAACGCCATTGAAATTGTTGCACTACAGGAAGTCTTCCTGTTCACATTTCGGCATTATGTCACATGGGACCTCTCCTTTCTACGGCTACTCTAACATGTGCCCTTTTGGATTAATTCTATAGCAAGCCTGTAAGTCACTGGATGGTGAGAATGCTTTGGTAAACTCCTTACTGTACATTTCTTTCTTGAAGTCTTGTTGTTTTGTACACTTGTTGATTTCTCTGTACGGATCCATAATGTCTCAACTGTAGAGCCTAATATCTCTCTTACTTGGCAACACCGATAATCCGACTTTCGTTTATTTTCTTTCACGTTTCACACCAATTGTTTTAATGATATAAAATAGAATACGTTCTATTTGAAAAACTATGAGTTTATGTTGGGATGGCAACACTACTTGTTTGACACTACTGCCGTGTTCTTGGTCACGCGTTCCTCTTCCGTAGGTATCAGGTTACCTGCATACACTTTTCATTTTCCAGCCTTTTTGTGGTATAACTCAGCACAGCCCCACTTGGTCACTGCTTGGTATAGCGGGTTAACAAGTCATTTCCGCACCAAGTGACTATCACCACGATGATTAGTGATCCACAATTAGTCAGAGTACCAATTCTCATAAATATCTAGCTGTCATGGTTCGCGTACGTCCACTGTAAGTCACTCTTGTTACGTCAGCAACGTCACTCTTATTTTATGTTGAACGATTTGTAGAAATTTTATTTTTTATCATTTCTAATAGATTTATTCTGATAATTTCATAAATGTCATGTAATCTGTTTGTTATATTTCTTAATTCTCAGTTACTAAGTTTTACCTGTCCTGATCAGGAACTCTCTAATATCCAGAATATGTTACAGAATACTACACTTACACTTTGCCTGTATAATTTCCTAGGATGCCTATAGCGTTGGGGCGATGAAGAGAGAACATGGCGCAAAGTAGTCAATTGGGATTTGGATTAACACGTTTGAATTAAAGCATTGCGCAAGGGAAGAATAATACTGAAGGTCAGAAACATACTCATCAGATGCCCTTCCTAACCTGCTACAAGCAACCACGGAAATGCTGCAAACTGATGTAATCTAGTATTGTACCAAAGTAAGCTCAACATTACAAATCTCCGTTTGAAGTTTAACATCTCGGGCAGGGAATCTTACAATTATAGTTTAATGCTACAGTGATCTTATGTTATGCACAGATAGAAATGTGGAATTACAATTTCCGTATATCATACATAGACGTCATAGACACGCTTATGGAAAGAAATAAATCAGTAAAATTCAAATAATCTGGGAAATGCGTCCTCAATAAACTAAATTAAATAGATGGATTAATGATTATTCAGATAATTCTTATCAAATGTTCATTCCTGTAGCAGTCCGTCTTAATATTAGTAATTATTTTTTCTTCTAAACAGAAAGTGATACCCTCTCGAAGAAAATTTCTTTTCCCTCTGAGTATAATAGAACTGTTTATTATGATTATGATTATGATTATTATTATTATTATTATTATTATTATTATTATTATTATTATTATTATTATTATTATTATTATTATTATTGTGACAGATGCAAAGTTGAAAATTGTGATGAGGAATTACTGGGAACAATATTAATGACATAATGCCTACTTGCTATATTTTTTTATTCTGTAAACGGTTTTATTTATTCTTCTGTATAGTATAGTTCCATACAATGAATACATACCGGTACTGTTAATGTTGATAAAGAATCCGTGAAGGTTACCGTGCACCATTTACGAAAGACGCCCTTGAGAAACAACATCAAAGATAAGTTTTATTTATTCTAATGTATAGCACAGTTCTGTACAATAAATACATAGACCCTCTACTGTTGCTGTTGATAAAGAACCCGTGAAGGGTACAGTGTGCCCTGTGAAACATCAAATTATAGATAAATTCTTTTAGATGTTCTTCTGTAAACCAGTTCTGTATAGTAAATTCATAAAGTGGTTGTTGGTAAAGAAGCAGTGAATGGTACAGTGCGCCCTTAAAAATGGCGATCTGAAAAATAACACATTATATATATTTTTTCAATTCTTCTGTATACCAGTTTTGTATACCATTCATACAGAGAACAGGTAAGGAGTACAATCACTTTTCAAAAAACAGTATAAAGCCAGTAAAGCAATTAACATGTAAGTCTGTTTGGTAAGATAATATGGGAGTTTTTCCTGCTGCTAGTCATATCTTGCCAAATAAAACTCTCAGAAGCTAAGCACAATCGATTTAGCGCAGTTTAAATGGTTCAAGTCTATAAAAGCTCTATATTTACAAATTTGATTCTTCCTGTATTTTTAGAGCAGTGTTCAAATAATCGGTGCCTATATTATTTGTAAAATATAGCTATATCGATTTGTAGATATTTTAGCTTCATTTTGTTCGGCCAAAACAAAAGAAAAATACAAGAACTAAAAAATGTTTCTCGAGTAGACATTTCCACACTTTAACTCTTTAGGATACTAAATAAATTTGGTAATTTTAATACATAAAATGGCGACCGTCAATGAGTATACCGAAAAACTTTAAGAGGTGATACCTCACATCAAAATAAGAGAAACAAGTTCATATGGATCTATGGCGAAAAATGCATAGTTTCAGAGTTTGGGCTGTCCAAAATCGCGAAAAAGCCAAATTTCAAGAGGCCCTATTTCGAATCCGAGAGACTTTGGATGGTGGCGTAAAGGAAGTCACGCATACGCAATCAAAAATGCATATTTCAGTAATGCTCAATGGGTGCACACATTATTAACTGCAGGGTAAAATTCCCAGATATGCCATCAACCAAATTTTGAGATACGCTCTGACTTTATGATTGGTCCAAAGCAGGCAGATGATAAGTCTTGATAGCAGTGAACACGGAACCCTTTAGCGTAGTGTCTGAAGAGTTAAGGATCGTCAGCAGCACGGTCTCTCGTACTTGGGAAAACGCAAGGTGCGATGTTTTCTTTCACGCTTATGAGTGAAGAAAACGTGAAATATACCGTGACGAAATATACATATCATCACACGTTATTCCGAACACAAAGAAATTTGGATCTGCCTGTTCCTAACACTTCTGCTTTCCCTGAGAGGCATTGGATGTCCATTGTTGTCAAGGTTTACTGCATGTCTACTTTGGACCCTTCTTGAAATCAAGGTATATCTGAAAACTCTACTCAGAGCATATCTGAGAATTATACCCTGTCGGGAATAGCCTCTACACCTATTGACAATTGATCAAATATGCACTCTCGGATATTGTGTACATGGCTTTCTTTACATTGATAAGAACCACCATCCACAGTTTCTGGAATTCGAAATATGGCCTATTGAAATTTACCTTTCTCGCAATTTTGGACAGCCCTAGCTCTGAAACTATGCACTTTTTTCCATAGGTCCATATGAACTTTTTCTCTTATTTTTATGTGAGGAACCACCTTTTACAGTATAGTTCATTAATACCCTGTATATATCTATATATATACAGGGTGTAACTTAATTAATATAAGAAATATCTGAAGGTGATTCCTGACACTGAGATAAAATGAAAAGTAAACACCAATCTGGGTGTAAAAATGCCTTCTTTCGGCGCCTTGATCACCTGAAAATGTGTCGAAAAAAATGAAAAAACATCCTAATTCAAGAACAAAACGTCGGATTGAAGTCGGAGGTAAAAGAAAATGTCCATAATTTTTGGTCGTAGATTTCATTAGTATACAATCAGATATAGCACAATGGCGGCGCAACAGTTACTCCCAAAGAAACTGAAGTATTTCTTTGAGTAATTTGTCAAACATTGAATGGGGAAAATAACAATCAGGTACAAGATTTTAACAATAAAAAATAATAGCACATCGTTCAAAGTTAGAAGAACACTTAGAATTCGAAGGAAAGAAAGAGAGATACACATGTGTGATTGATCTATTTTGTTTCAGTACAGAATAAACTCTCGGAAGAAGAATTTAAATGAAACGAAGTCTTTAACGTATATCTTCTAGGATAATGGTGATATGACAAATGAACGGCTTTCTGTCCAAGTTACGAGTGTGTGAAAATGCAAAAAACAACTTTGATCCAGATTAGGTTTAAAGCGACTGTGCATAGGACAGTCAGGAGGCATGTGAAGAAAGATAACATGTAGTATACCAAAATGCAAAGATCATATGTGACGAACGAATGAACAAGGAATCCTCCACATGACACAGGGATCCCCCCCAAGTATTGCATGAACACATATTGGGCAAAAGTAAGCTGCATTAATGGGTTTCCTACTCGTAATATGTAATTACGTGGAATATGACACTCGTGTGCACAGAAGCAAGGAAAATGGATGAAACACGAAATGTTATAAACGTTGTATAACGATACAAAGAAATGTGCTGGGACAGTATGCTTGATTTATCCGTTATATGAATCTTCTTCCATGGCCCTCCCTTGGAGTTGGCAAACCGCCTCTCACCCCTGAGCTACGAAAAACTATATTGCTATTGTGAAAATACCAAAACAGTGTTCTAGTGTAACTCACTTACATTTTGATTTTGTTACTGTTGGAGAAATTTGTCGTGATTACGTCGGGAAAACCTTTTTTCATCGTTCTAATGCATCTTGGAGATGGATGGAATACCTACACTGAAAAAACAGAATGTGGCACGTTTGCATACACGTAGCAGCACGTACGTAGCTCATAGTACTTTCACTAAGGGCACTAAGGACACTTTCACTATTGTCCATTGCTTGCCAATTGCGACCGACTCACAGATGGCTGTCTTGTAGTTTTGTTCTGGAATGGCGTCGACTAGCGTGGCTGTGTTGTAGTAGGCATTTACGCAATTTGTGAGTGATATACATAGTCCGATGCTCTGGTGTTACGTATGAAATTGCCGTATAACAGGATAGGAAGTGTTGCGTTCAATGGTGGAGGGTTGTGTCCAGATATTCACGGTCGTGTAAAAGTGTGGACGTTGTGTTTGAGTAAAATTGATTGTGTTAATCTGTACGTGCCTGTACAATGGCAGATTATCCTGTCAATGAGCTGTCAGATATGCAACTCATTTATAGAGAGGCAAGGGAAAATAGTCCAGAGGCGAGGCGTTTATATCGTGACCGTCGCCCTCAAGGGAGAGTAACTATACCTGTATTTTTCCACGCCTCCATATTCGCCTTTGAGAAATAGAGTCATTCAATTTCCCCTACGTGAAATCGTAGGAAATCGCACCATGTGGACAGTTGAATTTGGAGACATCGTACTGGGAATGATCAACGACTGTCCTGAAGCCAGCAGTATCCATTCGTAGGGCGTAAAAATCCACATGTAAGTCTAGTGAACGATTAGCAGCAGAGATTTAGATTGAGCGGTATGATGAATAATTTTGCCCCCTGTGTGGGAATACATATCTTTTAATTTTACGTAATGTTCTCCCAAAATTGTTACATGTACTCTTGAATATAAGACAGCGGATGTCACCCCAACATGATAGAGCAACTGCACATTTTCACAAGGATATGTAAATCTACCTAATTAAAACATTCCCACAATGTTGGATTGGGAGAAAAGGACCTGTGTTATTACCATCTCGTTCACCCTACCTCATGCCCCTTAATTTCTTTTTGGGGGTTATGAAACGCTTTTTGTATGCAACACCAGCCACGACAGTCGAAGACTTGTTGCTCGAGTTAATATAGCAGTCATGTCCGAAATTTCAGGTATATTTGACCGCACGCGGAAAAATTTGCTTCGCGGATGTTACCTTTGCAATGCGAGCAACGGTCGACAATATCAGACTGAAATGTTATTCTCCACAGCTGTCTCGTGTATACATGCTGCATTGTAAAATACTGTACAAGGCACCTCAGAGTATTTCACAATTATTCTACTTTGTACGAAACGGAATAAATCAGTAGTTTAAAACTGTATTTCTTCGTACCATTGTGCAACACGTGCAACAGCTTGTGTTTCGTTGAGTTTCGTTACGTGTGTGCTTGGAAATATTCCACAGAATTACGTATTTCGAGGAGGATATCTTTTAATGCATCTTACTTTCGCGAAAATTGTATTCACATAATTTGTGGGAATCACTGTTATGTGATGAATCCCTTGCACTCTCGTTCATCATACATGATCTTTGCCGCCTGACTGTCTTATGCACAATCGTTGTAAACCTAATCTGGATCAAAGTCTTTTTTCCATTTTCACACACTCCTAACTTGCTCAGGAAGCCGTTCATTTGTCATATCACCATTATCCTAGAAGATATACGTTAAAGACTTCGTTTCATTTAAATTCTTCTTCCGAGAGTTTATTCTGTACTGAACCAAAATAGATCAATCACACATGTGTATCTCTTTTTCTTTCTTTCAAATTCTAAGGATTCTTGTAACTTTGAACCATGCACTGTTATTTTGATTGTTAAAATCTTGTACCTGATTGTTATTCATTTCTCGCATTCAACGTTTGACAAATTACTCAAAGGTATAATTCAGTTTCTTTGAGAGTCACCCTTGCGCCGCCATGTACTATATCCGAGTGTATAGTAATGGAATCTACGACAAAAATAATAGACATTCCCTTTTTTCAGATTCCAATCCGACATTTTGTTCTCGAGTATGGCTGTTTTTATATTTTCGGGCGCTCATAGCTCCGAGACATTTCTACACCCAGGTTGGTCTATAGTTTTCGTTTTATTTCAGGGACAGGAATCACCTCCCGATGTTTACTACATTAATTAAGTTAATCCATATGTGTGTGTGTGTGTGTGTGTGTGTTGTATGAGCGCCCTTTTGGTAGACTTGTCCACCGCCCTCGTTACTATCCCAGTACGGGCCTCCTTACATCCCTCGTTTTTCCATATCCCTTCTCTCTTTTTGATTTTGCTCTTAGTCTCCTGTCTTGATTTACACATAGGCCGGTGTTTACTACAATGTGATTATCTCTATCTTATAAAATTTGTTCACATATGAAAGAAATTCTGTAGCCACAGAACAAATAAAAAATATTATATTGTGGTTCACACAGTCATTTACTCATCTCATCGACGGCAGTTAGATACCAAAAATTGAAACGTTCATTGTTTAAAAAGGGACATGTACAATATCGTCGGCGGCAATTCAAAACCTGCTATGTGCATTTTGCAGGAGAAGCGAAAAACAGTATCCTGGTTAGATTTTTCGCTTTATAAAAGTGATGTTATAAGTAATATTTGATGCTGCACGTAACTGGTACCTTCTCAAGTTACTTGAAAAGGTATCAAGTTACGTGCAGCATCAAATATTACTTATAACATCACTTTTATAAAGCCAAAAAGCTAACCAGGATACTGTTTTTCGCTTCTCCTGCAAAATGCACATAGCAGGTTTTGAATTGCCGCCGACGATATACTTCAAGTGAAACATTCCCTTTAAACAATGATACTTCCAGATCGAACACATCGAAATATTATTGCTGTTAGTATTGGAATTAACAATACTACATTAGGTAATGAAACTTAAATTAAAAGATTGTTGAAGTTTCCATCATTTAGAGGATGCCAGTGCTCAAATGTTTGAGCGCATTTTTGACCGCTTTGGCGAGAAACTTGAAGAGTGCATGAGGAGAAATGAATACAACTTCAATGACATTATCTTCAAAATTTAATACTTTTTTTCCAAGATTTTTCAAATGCATGTTAAATGGCACATGTACTCCATTATGTAAGTAAATAAACATGTACACTCCACATCTACAAAATTGCTACTAACGCCGTGCAGCTAGGCCAAACAATGTAAACCTTCTTGTCCCATGATTGTGTCTGGTAACCTCTGTCTCCTTCTTTCCTCTCTCCCATATTAAAATCAGCAACAGCATGAGTACAATTCCAATTTCAAAATATGTATGTATTAGTGTCAATAAAGTGAAAGAATAAAAATGAGACAAAACGAGATTCATAAGTTAATGGAGGGAGAAACTTAAACAAACACAATGAAAAATTGAAACCAAAGGATGTCTATTACACAGAGGTTCAGAAATAAGGCAGAGAGAGAGAGAGAAGGAGAAGATGAGAGAAGAAAAAAGAGAAGGGAGAAGAGATAGAAACGTGGAATGTAAATGTAGTCAGAAAAGAAACTAACATTATAAAGTTCTGTTTCCAGAAATCCAACAGTAATGTAGAAGTAACGTTCGTTTTTATATATTTTTCAGGACTATTCGAATATATAGAGGATGCTTGAAATATTCATTATGTCATTTTCAAAAAGAATAAAGTAGTGAATTTCCAGTAGAACTGTAGATCTCCGAGACAGTCAAAAGTTTAACACACATGCTTTCTCTCCATGTGGTTCGGTTGCTAATTCGGTAGTGTTCATTGGACCTACTGATCCAAAATACGTTCTAATAAACCCAGTAGGTAGCGTAGGTCATATCTTGCATTCCAGACTACTAATGCTAAGAAACAAGAAAAGGGAGAAAGAAAAAAATGAATGAGTGCTATTTTACTGGTAAATTTCCATTAGAAATACCCTATATTAAAAGTCCAAACTGTATCATAATGAAGACCTAGAAATGTTCAAAAGGAAAACTGGATATCCCTTATAAATGTAGCAGACCTTGGATGTTTCAAATTTCAAACGTAAATAAAACACATTGAAATATAGGAGGGAAACACATTTTGTGTCGAAGCAGTATAAATAAAATCTTGTTTTCGAATAACCAAAGACGGAGCCACTTTCTAGTCTTCTCCGAACATTTATCTGCTTCAAACATCCAGTGTCGATTTCAAGTATTGCGTATATAACGTTATAATTCTCGCAGATAGAATGAACACCCTACAGATGAAATGGTCATGATGATATTGGTTAGGTTATGGGTCGAGGATTCGAACCCGGAGTGACCCGGTGATTCGATTGAGACTCGGTAACCCAGAGAATAAAAAAGGGATTTTATTTATTCCCTTGCGTTTAAACAGTATTTCCTTCAGAAGTGATCAGGACTAGAGATGTTAGCTCTAGAGAACGAAAAACATGACGCCGATGTTCCCAGTTAATTAGATTTTCCAGTCCGGGTCGATCGGGCTCTTGCTTCGTTTTAACTCTGGAACACGCACACGCACATAAAGTGTGTGTGTCTCAGAGAGCGTAGAGAAGAGAAAAATGCAAAGTCATGATAAGGAAACGACAGTAAATACAGAGAGGGAGAGACGAATGTAAATATGAAACGTACTTATCATTACAGTGTATGATGAAAAGCGCACACACTATTTACTTGAATTCTCGCCAGTGATACCTTGTACGCTCTTCAATAGAAGATGAATCTCTGTTTGCACTCATTATTTTGTGCGAAAACATTATATTAAATGACTGGAAATCGAACTGAGATTTCCATGTGGAAGTCGATCACGATACCACTACTCCACCGATTGCTCTACCAAAACTTTGTTTAACAAATGGTGCAGTATTTCTTTCTGAGAAAGATAACACGAAAAGTGTATACTGCAGATCAATGAGGTGTTTCGAATGTCCTTCGCCCTTGTTCTACTAACATTCTTAAATTGTTTCTATCATAATATAGGTGTTTGCTTCCACATTCTTAAGTAATGCGTCTAGTATGAGAAGTTGGTTCTTCACAATGACTTTGTAAAAAAAACTTTGGCGTGAAAAGGATTTGATATGACTGAATATTTTATTATTGTTTTCGTTTTTCATAAATCGCTATATACAACAATAACAGGGGGAATATGTTCAGAAATGATTGGAAATAAGTTCAAATGGGGACACCACTTGCATAGAAAGTTTCCAAGATTTTGTGAGACAGTCGCACGTCGATAACACAGGCTGCATCATTATAAATTCACGACCCTGCAATTAAGAAATATTTTCTCTCCCATTGGTCTAGTGGTTGGGGCGCGCGGGTTTGGTACATAAGATTTCGAGTTAAATTCTCGGTGAGAGAATATTGAAATTTGAAAGCATTATAATGGTTCAGATTCTACCATAAAGCATATATCCACGTCTCATATAACCGAATTGCTGAAAAAGGATGCTAAACTCTGACAAATCAACAAGTTGAAAGCATTGTTAGCTACACTTACCTTCTGTAAAAATCTATTGACGAGATTTTCCTCACCAATTATAACATTCATTTGACGATTAGAACTGATTTTAGTTGAGGCTAGAATGTAATCCATCTTGGTCTGATCAAAAAATCCGACCTGAACAAAGTTACTAGTAAATTGCTTCTCCATACGTAAAATGTTTTTCAATTCTTTGAAATTTACTGGAAAGATAAAAATTATTACTATTATCTTCGGGTATTTATATACTAAAAGTTAATAGTTAAGCACATTCATTTAATTATTTCAAAAAGTGAGTAATCATGCATAAGAAATTTGGTTCTAAGCTATCAAAAACGATTTAAAAACACAATTCTAAAATAATTATTTAGTATTCATATACTAATTTTAAAATAAAATATTAACATATAAGAATAAATCTACTGTTAATTTGATGTAAAAACTATCTGCTAAAAGAAAGAATATTCCAGGAATGTAGAGAATAAATATATCAATTTTCAAGGAGAACGGTAGTATTCAATCTTGCAATAGTTATAGAATGTTTAAGTTGATGTTTTGGATGAGGATTTGGGAATGAATCATTGAAAGATTTCTTTGCAAAGTGACACCAATAGGAAAGAAACAATTTCGACTCATGCCAATTTTGGGTAAAAGATTCGGCTTTCTGAAATTGGATAAATGATGAGAAAATTCAGGAAAGAAGGAATTATATGAGTGTTTATCGACATAGAGAACGCTTGTGACAGAGTAAAGCATCTGGAGATTCGTGAGAAGTAGAGGTGTAACGGAAAAGTATGTTCGCCTCGCCATAGATATGAATGAAGAAAGTATTACAAAGGTCAAGTGCAGCATAGGCCTGTCAGTGTAAGACTACATCAAGGAGGTTTCTTGAGCCGAAATACAGTATATTGGACCTACAAGTAGTTATAGGTGTCCTATCAGCAGATATTAAAGAACATCACCTTGGCATACGCTGTTTGTAAATGGCATTATCTTATGAAAGATAAAGAGGACAGAGTTACAGGAGAAATTGGAAAAGTGGAGAAGAGCTTTGCAACTCAGAAGATTAAAATCCCTCCTGATGATATCTCTTGTTTATCTGCTTTCTGCGAAGTTCCTACCACATAAAAACTTTTAGCTGTGAAATCAGTTATCCCATCCGCTGGTCTAGTGGCTACCTGCCGTGTGTGTATTTAGTTCACGTGGTACCGGGTTCAATTCCCAGTGAGGTAGCACAAATATTAATTTCACGTTAATTTGGTATCAACATTCATTTGCCTCCTTAAACCTAAAGGCCATAACCGTGAAACATTGAACTGAAATTTCATGTCGTTTTATTTCCCAAAGAATTATCTCTAGAACTGGCCAGGATCTGTAGTGTGCTTGTTTAGGCCATCTCTCTTGGCAGGAAGATAATGTTGCGGATAATGGCCTATGCTGTGAGGGTCGATTCTGTGCATCCGCGAACTGGACCTGTTGTGGTCTCGAGACCGCATCAAAGAGTAGGACCAATTCTCATAACCTTGATGTTGCATAAGAATACAAGACACTAAACCTCATACTAGAACTAGATCATTAAGTAATCGCCCCAAAGGATTCCCTTTCTTTTACTCGAATGACGGAATTATCACCATGAATTCAACTTTTCAACCAAATCTCTGGAATTCCATTATGTTTCATATACCGTATTTCATAATAATTTTAAATATTGTCAATAGAACATGTAACTTCCAAGATAATAAAAACTCAATGTTATTTCGATATTTTCAAGTGAATTATATAGAAGGGTGGAAATAAACTCAAATCGATATTCAAGTGTTTCCTTCTAGATGCCTTGAAGATCTCTTTTCCAAATTACTCATATGAAACTACGCGTATTCTAATAGTATTCATTGTTGGTCGCATATTGAGGAAACGAAGAAAAAGAAGAGCAAGGAAGGAAATTCACTGAAAAACAAAAACAATATTATTTCAAGCTTCTCTAAAACAAGTTATAAACATAAAGTAGAATAACTACGGCGGAAACCGTGGATCAAATTCTAGTTATTTTAAGCAAAATGTCCACACAAATTCTTTATGTCCACAACTAGCTGAAATGCCCGTTTTTTACACGGGGAAGATATGTTTATGGAAATTATTTCAGCCCTTCTTTAAATATGATTGACACTAATTTGAATAAAAACGCAATGATAAAAAATCCTAGTATCATCCTTTTCACCTACATCCACAACGTTGGAGATAAATTGTACTTACACGGTACCTGCCTGGATTGTAAAAGAATTGCACACTAATATCAATGGTTTTTCTATTATATTTTACATGTCGTCTTGTTCCGACCCACCCTCGCTCTTTCTCTCCTCAATTGATGAAAATGAGACCAAACCCTAAGTTAGGCCTAATGAGATCTAACACATATAATCGGTCCAGCGGTCTACGAGGAATTCGGGGTCAAAATCATATATCATATTATTAAGTGTCACTATGATTAGACCCCTAATCTTAAAAGAAGAAATAAATATCGAATGAATAAGACACTAACACTCTCAAAAATAATTCTACTATTAATTGCAAATGGCTGCAATATTACTCACTTACAAGTCTCGTACTTACGCTATATTATTTCACTTCTATATAACACACGAAATAAGAGACAACAGAAAATATTAAACAACTTAATTGGACAGAGGGTACCTGTATTGGCTTTAAAAATAGATTTCAGGATTTTCTGGTTTTAATTAAATCCAATATTTTTGTTTATTCCTAGTTATACATATTCATTTATTTTATATAACAACTCTTTCCTACATTTTCTCTTACATGTGTCCCGCAACTGATATTTTCTGCTCGTAGCAGCATATAATATAATTTCTTTTACAGTCCGATGCATGCGAACTTTATATAACTTCCGCTTTTCGGTAGCATTTGACTATCCAACTTTTCTTCGAAGTTTCATATGAATAGATTTTGTACTTCGTCATTTCAAATTTTCTTTCATGCTTCTCTTTAACTTACAATTCATGACCGGTGTCCACAAAGCTTTAAACTTTAGTTTAACTCATTTCCTAATGTTATACAATGATTTGCGCAGAAATATCAGTCAGATGACCAAACAAACATTCGATTGTATCATTTATATATTTATATATTTTAAAAATTGGACCTCTTGTTTAATTTTAAATATCGATATTAGCGTTTTTGGTACGCAACCAGCGTGAGTAAACGCGATTATCTAGTACAATGATTTTCTTCCTAATTCCTATCACGACTAGTGTTGTAACACTTCCGGAAAATTTGAACCTGCTGGTAAAAAACAGTTGTTTCTAGTTTCTTTCCGGAAAAATTGGGAAAATAACGAAAATCTTTGTATTACGTTAGTTTTACTTGGAAAGAATCAATCATTGTTCCAATTTACAAGAAAGGCGACAAAACTGACTGTAATAATTATCCAGGCATTTCCCTTCTGTCAACATCCTAAAAAAATTCTTTCAAATATTCAATTAGCAAGATTGACCCCATACGCAAATGAAATTATTGAAGATTATCAGTGCGGGTTTAGACGAAATCGATCAACTATCGACCAAATATTTACCATTCACCAAATACTCGAAAAAAGTGGGTATACAATACCCCGATACATCAACTATTTACCGGTATTGAGTTTAGAAAGGCGTATGACTCGGTTAGGAGAGAAACATTATACAACGTTCTTACAGAACTTGGAATACCGAGAAAGCCAATTAGATTAATTAAGGTATGTTTAAATGAATCCCAAAGTAAAGTCCGGGTAGGAACATTTTTGTCCACGAGCTTTCACGTCAAAAATGGCCTGAAACAAAGAGATGCGTTGTCACCATTATTATTTAACTTTCTTCTGGAATACGCTATAAGGAAAATCAAAGATAGCAACCAGGGCCTAGAATTGAACGGTATTCACCAGGTCATGGCATATGTTGATGTACATTTAATAGGGGATGATAGGAGAACAATAGAAAGAAATGCAGATATCTTATTAAACGCTTACAGGGACATGGGTTTAGAAGTAAATGCAGAGAGAACTAAATACATGGAAGTGAGTCGGAACCGTAATACAGCAAATTATAGGTGCGTTAAAATATTAAATAATACTTTTGATAAAGGGGATAGTTTCAAATATCTAGGATCAATATTAAAAGAGGAAAATCATATTCACGAAGAAATTAAATGTCAACTAAAAGCAGGATTTCTTGTTACTATTCGGTTCAAAATCTCTTGTCGTCGCGAATTCTGTCGAGGAATTTGAAGCTTAAAATATACAAAAATATAATCATGACTGTTGTTCTGTATGGTTGCGAAACATGGTCGCTTACTCTGAGGGAAGAACATAGACTGAAAGTATTTGAGAACAAGATCCTGAGACGAATACTCGGACCCAAGAGGAACGGGAATAGGGAATGGCGGAAACTTCATAACGAGGAACTAAATAATATATACGGTTTACGGTATATAGGAACTACATAATATAACATTGTCAGGGTCATCAAATTTAGGAGGCTTAGGTGGGCAGATCATGCAGCTAGAATGGAAGAAAGTAGAAACGCTTTCAAAGTCTTGACTGGAAGACCAATCGGAAAATGACAATTAGGAAGACCTAGGCGCAGATGGAAGGACAATATTCACCTTCTCGCATAGATTGGAATACAAAGTAGAAACTGGATGCAGTTGGCTAAGGATAAAAGTCAATGGAGAGCTTTTATGAACGCGGCATTCAACCTCCGGGTTCCATAGGCCATAGAGTTAGTTAGTTAGTTTAGTTAGTAATAAAACAGTTTTTCATCGAACGCGTGAAATATGTAAGTTGAGAAATTTCGATGTTATGAATATTTAAAAAATAACCATTCGAAAATGAAACTGTTGTAATTATTCTTGAAAATTAATAGTCTGAACTCATTTCCTTTATGTGCCTTTTAGTCGTTTACTCCTTGTTATGCATTAATTACGAAACTTTAACAATTGTATACACATCTACCGTCATGAAACTTTCTGTTGCTTCAAATAGGCCTCTTGAATGAAACAGTTCTTAATGTGTTCTTTGATCTGGTGAAATTTTGTTAATTTTAAACAAATTACTACTTAAAAGAAAGAGCAGTAGGCAAATTTCACTAATACTCATGCATGCACTAAAACATAAAATTACTATTATTTAATATTCAAATACAGATTTTAATATAAACTAGCTGCACCTGTGCTCTCTACACAGCGTATCATTCGCATATGAGCATAAATCTCCTTCTCATCCCTTACAACATCTGTACATGTCCCTTTACAGACACAAGTGAAAGACGTATTGATTAAAAAAAGGCCAAGGGGTATCATAAAGGGGAGACTTTTTTCGATTATTTTTTCTCAATATCTCGCACCGTTTCCAAGATTTGAGCCTGCTTCCGGTTGGAGTTTCTAATTCATGTATGATTAGTGTTTTCTTCCGTATTGCATGCAGTATGTAATAAGCAAATACATTACATACACAATTAATTATAATGTCAGTTATATATGGTGTTTGTTGGGCAAAACACTCCCCAAAAAAGTTCATCTTAGACTGGAGAAATGGTTATCCTTCCTTTTCCATTACTATTTGGCCATAAAACAAACGCCTGAGCCATATACAACAGTGTGGTGTTGGAATGTATAGTCCTTAGGATGTGATGCTTTAGTTTTTTTTTTTTTTAATTTCAACACTTCCAATGTACCCGTAAAAATGTAATAAAGAAATAGTGTCCATGTTTTTGTAAATATTAAATTAGAACTGGTCAGTCTACATGGAATTTGCAATCGATTAGTGAAAACGTCATCTTTCTATAGCCTGTAGTTTCCTAGATCTCATTGTCAAAAGGATTGGCCAGAAACATATAAACGTAGTTTAAAAGAGCTCCAAAGATAGCAGCACAATTCATTTGCATTTATTTAGGAGAAGGCTTATTAAAGTGAAAGGCCTTTGAAAAATAATTTAAAAGGATAAACTTTGTGAAAAATATTTCTTTAAGTAATTCACTTAAAGTACACTCTTTTAAAAATATTTTTCTTTGTTGTAAACATGAAATCACAAATAACCGTAAATCAAAGGTTTGAGAGCTAAGGTTGTAAGTTAGAGCTATCCAATCCATCAACACTGCTCTACAGTTAGCAATTAACAATTTTCTTCGCTGGTGCGACAAATGGCAGCTAACGATCAACGCCACAAAAACACATGCCATTGTCTTCATTCCTCCGAAACGAACATCAAGAGTCAGAAGAAATCCTAACTGCCTTTCACTACAAGTAGACCAAACTCCCATCCAGGCACGATCAACTGTAACTTACTTGGGGCTCACATTCGATAAACATCTCACTTGGAAACAACATCTTCAAACAGTCACAACTAAAGCATACAATAGACTTAACTTATTAAAAAGGCTCACCGGAACGTCCTGGGGACTAAAAGCGAACACAATTCTGAACACATACAAGGCCTTTTTACGGCCTGTGCTGACTTACGGAAACGTTGCATGGATTGCGGCCACCCGCACAATTTATGAAAAGTTATTAGTGTTAGAACGACATGCTTTCCGCATTGCACATCGAGTCAAACTGCCTAGTCCCACAGCAGACTTGTACAACCGAATTAAGTTTCCTACACTTCAGTTTCATCTTGAAACTTTACGTCTCACATACATATGCTCTCGTTATAACACCCAACACCCTTTACTTCTGAATACTATGCACCACTTAGCTCTCCATCCTTCTCCATCTCGATATTACCCTACACCGCTATCGTTACTCTATACTCTCTACTGCTACACTCTACCTCCTGACGCCTTAGACCAGGAACTCCTCATAGACTATCAAGTTCATGACCATCTTCCACTCATATTTCCATCATTTGCACGCTGAATCCATCTGCTACAAACAGAACTCCCATTGTCTACTTTGAAGCCTAGAGCAGCCCCTAGGCGTGAAGATGATTTCATCTGTTGGACTAACACTTTTAGTGTTGTAATGTGATAGCACGCCTCGCCTCATCCTTCATGCTCATCATTCACAATCTATCTATCTATGGTATGCCTTCTCACCAGGTACCCATATTACTTTGATATATCAGTTGCTCCAGTTCAGGTTCGGAAAGAGCCTTAAGACCTTAGCAATTATTATAATAAAAACTTCTCAGAGACCGTCACAAAATCAATTAAATCTTCCATTTACACAACACTCTTCCCTAAGAGAGGGCGTAACCCTCTAAAAGGGTGCTAGTCATTATGACTAGCTAGAAACAGACGACTGACTGACTCGCTCTTAATCTGTATTCATCTCTCATCTCATTATCCCGTGGATGAACTCCTAGCTTCAATCTCTCGCCGCTAATAGATATCTAAATGATGCCTTCCATATTTGAAGAGTACGATATATGAAATGGATGTCCTGAATAAGTAAAGAAATAAAGAATATGAAAACCCAACTACATGAATCGATGCAAATCCCAAAATAAAATGCACTGGAAATAAAATAAATAAATAAAATAAAATAAAATCATTTAGTCCTCACCTATCCCTTAGCTTTCCCTTCATGCCCATCCCGAAGAAAGGGTGTACCCCTTGACCGGTTTAACCTTGTAAAAAAAAAACACTCTTAATTTAGATGTTTGTTGCTTTCTTGTATGCACATTTCTCTTTATTCAGTAATCTAATATTTTGTTTATTGCAATTTTTCATCACTGTTTTTTATAAAACTACTCTTAGACCATCCTACATGATTTAATTCGTCAATGTCGTAAATACTGTGCCAAAGAGAGGGCGTACCCCTCTAATGGCTAGGGTTAGGAGACATGCTGCAAAAGCATTTATTCTTTTGGAACTACAAATTGATGAATAAAGTACAACCTACCAATCCTTAACCCTATTATATTAAAAAAAAACGCTCTTAATTGGTACTGTAGCATTTTAATAGATAGATTTTATGTACAAAATTTTGTATGTAAACAAACACCTGTTTCTAGTGAGACAAATTATATATATGAAACTGACTATATTTGTAACTTAATAACTCTTGAACCACCAGACTGATCTCGATAACAATTTTCAACATAGATGAGGTTCTGGCCTAGAATCGATTTTACTATTTCACTTTGAAGATGCAACTTGGAGGAAGAAAGTGCGGATATGTATTGAAAATTACCGATCTTAAAATTGAGGGTCACGAAGTTGCTCCCATGAGATCCGAACGAGACAATTGTGTTTGCATTTGATATGTTATAACTAGACGAATCCCAAAGTTATACGTGCAACCGGGCGGAATGTCATGAGTTAAAACATATTTCGTAATTTAAAAGCT
Source organism: Thermobia domestica (assembly GCF_964235325.1). Classification (NCBI taxonomy): domain Eukaryota; kingdom Metazoa; phylum Arthropoda; class Insecta; order Zygentoma; family Lepismatidae; genus Thermobia; species Thermobia domestica. The sequence goes on from NC_137460.1 coordinate 131,878,287, forward strand.
ACAAAAAATTACCTGGCAGAATAGTTTGAATCGAGTCATTTGTTGGAAAACGGTTGGGTAAATGGAAAACTCGGAGAACACATATCCCATCATTTTCCAGACACATTTGGGAAAAATAAAGTTTGCCTCAGTGTCCCCCGCAGAGTTCCAGACGGGGTTCAACTCAAAATACTTCGTTTGAAAACCGTTGTAAAAAGAAAGAAAATAGAGCGAGTCTCGATTCTCTACGACATCCCTGTGCAAAATGGCGGCGTTGAAAATATAAACAAAAGCTTGATTGTAAATCTATGGCCACCTTGAATTCAAGATGGCCGCTTAAAACTTATATCAAAAGGATAGGCATACCAAACTGCTGAAGCTAGGAAAACGAGATTTGGCATGAATGTTGATCAGTAGGTGACGGAAAGGTGCGAAATGTTCAAAATGCGACATCTTCAGTTCAAAATGCAGCACTATGTATCGAACGCATGTCCAGCTCAAACAACTGGTGTTGCAGAAGCGAAATGAGGTATTTACGTTTATGGTTAAATGCAGATATCCACAAAATATCAAAGAGTATAATCTGTAATCCAATATAGCTGGCAGCGTGAAAAATGTATTTGTATATAAATATGCTATTTCTTGAAATATTGTGACAAACCAACAAAGTTTATGCAGCTCGATGCACTGAAATGATTTACAAGTGGTTTGGTACTGCTCGCCAATCTTGTAAATGAATGTTTTTTGTATATTTGATACTTGCTTCAAATATTGCGATAAAACCAACGAATGGCAAACAAATGTAACCATCGCGAATACGTTACAATGTTTAGCATACCTACTTTTTTGTTCTTAACAGTATGTATAAAAATAAAATATTCCTCTGAGAACAAAGTTCAAAATAATATTTAAAAATATTTTCATGTATTAGATTCTAATTACATTTCACTCTTCCACATTTCACTTATCTTTCTGAACAACCATGAAATTCTTTAAGACCCCTAAGGATCGCGACCCTCAGGTTGAGAAACCCTAATGTAGTACACAGGTGTTAGCATTCAGAAGTTCTAATAACATTTCAGATTTTTACTATTTTCCTTAACACATTTGAAAATAAAATATTTATAAAAGTATGCTTCACTTTAAAAAAAAAATTAAGCGACAAGATTAAACAAATTCTACTAAAACGTAAAAATAAATAAGCTCATGTTTTCCGAAAACACATTTTCATTCAAAAATCTTTTTAACCAACAAAATAAAGAAGCCGTCTAAACTGTAAAACGTATTTCATTCTAAACGAGATTACTTATAAAATATTCTATTTAACTAAAATAAACGTATCGAGTGCACTCTCATTACAATCAATTTAAAAATTCATCAATTGTCATATAAACCAAATAATGTACATGACAGCGCTTCCCATATGTTTCTGTTTAGTCATCCAAAGTAGATTTTTTTCTTTCAAGAAAAGTAATTTCCTTGGAAACAAAATCATTACTTTTATTTACTTTTTGGTATAATTTATTTAATTTTGTTTATTTACTTAAAGAAAGCATGCTTCTCATATTACATTTTACTTATTTTTCTTATCCAACTTACATTTTCAAATTCGGAAACCAACAGGATTAAACGTGAACTTACTTCAATTCCCGATTGATATTTGTTTGCAAAATTAAGCAATTGAGGAATTAAGGTAGTGAGGGGTAATAGTGGATCTGAAAAGGTAGGAGGACGCACGACTTCACGCCGTTCCCTGAGCCTACCTTTATCCATTGTAATGTTTTTAAGAAGTGGGCGGTCGCCATATATTTGGAAGTGGGGGAACGGCGTTTATCCCTGTTGATAGTACTATTTCTTAACATATATGAACATTCAGTTCAAACCTGATTTAGTAGATTGTTTATAACTACTTTACACGCAAAATTACGAATCAATGAAACTATGTCGACTCACGAGATTCGGACACCGAGAAAGTTGACTTTCTTTGTTAATGTGTTACTAAAGCAATATTCTTTAACTTACCTTCGTTTACTTTGTTGGAATAAAATAAATTTAGAGCAAAAAAGTTTCTTTCTTTCTGTAACTCTCCCAAAATCTCTCTCAACATAATGCTTTCTAGAAATGAACACTCAGCACACGTAATAAATAGTATCATTATGGACAACATTTTTTCAAATTGTTCCATCATCTAGACCTAAAGAAGAGAAAATAACTTATTTAATACATTTAATAATTTTCTAGAGCTGATTGCTTACATATAAATATAAATGGTTAAATTTAAACTGACTTACTGCCAGTATCTATCTAACAAGAAGGGTAAAGTTCATTTCCATTGTATGGGGCTATTTTTGAAATGAAACTAACTAATTAGACAATAGATTAACGAAAAGGATATATTGACAAAACACTGCAATGGAACTGCATTTGAAGAAAAAGGTGATGAAGAAGATGAATGTTACATGCAATCACCGATAAGATCGTCGTTTTAAAAAATATCTGAGTTTGGGATATCCAATTCTAAAACATTTATTGATCCTAAAATTATAAATAAAATCACTAACTTAATGGCCAATTTGCCCATAAACAGATCTCCAATTTTTTTTTTTATTTTTTTTTTTTTTTTTTGTAGAATCATAAAATTTTGTACAAATGTTAACATTGGGTTCTGGGTTTTAGAACAGGACTTCATAAAATAGGACCCCTTAAGAGAAGTAACACGAATTGAGTGATTTTTTCGTTTACCACATATCCGAAACTTGAAATCTTGTATAAATATTATACTTGTAATTTAAGCTGTAGAGAAGACATGAGTTTTTGAAATTCCTCCCAAGGGAGAGATAACCAGCCCTAAACGATTATTGACGTTTCCCAGATCTCCAAAGCTATTAGACATATAATCTTGAAATTTTTTACAAGTGTTCTTCTTGAATTACAAGCGGTAGATAAGACGGGTGTTTTTTTAAATGAAGCTAAGGCCTACTGCTCACTGGCAACATTTTGTCGGGCAACTATCTTGTTGCTGTGTCTAAATGCACTGAGTCTTATGGGAGTCCGCTCACTGAGGCGACAGCGGCAGAAAAGTTGCCGAGGTGTCGCCAAGCAGGGCGACAGCAGGGCAACAGCTCGGCGACGGAACAGTTGCGCAACATCTAAAAATACATTGAGTCTTATGGGAGTCCGCTGACTGAGGCGACGGCGACAGAAAAATTGCCGAGGTACCTCCAAATAGAAAGGTAAAAAATAAATGTTTTCTACAATTTTTTTCACGTAACGCGCGTGAAAACAAGTGTTCTCAATGGAAACTAATACATTCTTTGATTAGTGACTAGCATGTCTTTATTGATAAAGACTATGAAAAATTAATTGAGGATATAGAGAAACGCTCAGTGTTAAAGAAGAAATATATATAAAGAAGAAATTATGGAAGGAAGTGTGTTTCCCTGTTATAAGAAACTAGAATGAGCTTTCCAGCCAAGAAAAAACAACACAGATAGGTACATTTTTCGATAATGGCATATCGCTGTTATACTACACACTACTACTTTCATTAATTTCCCACAACTAGAAAAAAATACAGATAAAATTATCATTTTCAAGTTTCTTTCCATTTCAAATATAAAAAAGAAAAAACTGTACTGTATAAAAATGGCCGATTTAAAAACGTGAAGAATACGAGGGAAGAACGAAGAAAGCCAATTTTTATTTTATGGCTATACGTAGAACATTGCGAGTACAGTTACTGTACAGTGTTGTCGGATTGCCGCTTTTCTTAGTTTCGTTCTGTTAGTTATTTCCAGTCGTTTTATATTTTCGTTATTCTTGTTATCCTTTGATTCGAATAATTGTTCCCGTTCATATTATCATACACAAAGCTGTTAGTTTTGTCACTCATTGTCGTTCAGGGACGTCATTTAGGGGGGTAGGAGGTGCAATTGCTCCAGAACAGTTTGAGGAATACATATACTTTAATCAATTGTCTACTAATATACTAGTACAAAACGTGAAAGTCTTATGTCGGTGGTGCTCTTGCCCCCCCCCCCTCAAGTGAAGTCTGAAATGACGACCCTGTTGACGCTACCATCGAAAGTTTATTTAAATTTATTTATTTAACCATTGGAATGGGCGGTAGTTTTTTCTTTTTTTTTAATGTCCAAAACCAGCGATTATGTGAACTGTTCCGGTTGCCGATTATGTAAATTGTGATATCAAAAGCTTGGCCACTTTTCTGTTGCCGTCGCCAGTGACGAGGGTATGGCAACAAAACTGTTTTGTCTCCGTAAAGTTTCTGACTGCAGGCGACAGCGACGAGATAGTTGCGCAACTGTTTTGTCGCCAGTGAGCGGTAGGCCTAAGAGTGGATAACATGGCTTTTGGTTTTTAATTTTTTGCTGTTAAGCAGATATCCAAAACTATTCCGTGTATAGCTTTGAGATTTTTACAAATGTTTTGCTTGCAGTTTAAGTTGTAGATACGAAGGATATTTTTTCTTTAATGTGACCCCTAAGGAGAGAAAACGGAAATTGAAAGATTTTGTTGTCGCTCGCTACATCTCCAAAGGCGTTGAACCTTGAAATGTTCTAATAACACTTTAATCTTTCTATAATACAGTATTTTCCGAAATGCGATCCGTAAGGAGGGATAACGAGGTTGGAATGATTTTTTGCCATTCACTATACCTCCGAAACCAGCGGACGCAGATCCCTAAAATTCCATACAAATGTTCTCGCAGAATCTTAAGTTGTAGCTAAGTCGAGATTTTTTTAAATGCGTCCCCTACGTGAGATAAAAAGACTTGAATATGTTTTGTTCACCAGGTCTCCACAACTAGATAGATGAGACACAAGTTTTCCAATATTCTGGTACGCCACATATCTGAATTTGTTAAGGTACAGTGGGAGCAGATTAACATTCAAAGTATAGTCCCTTGTGTTGAATTGTCTGTAACCAACTTCCAGCCAGTTAGTCAGACTCCACGTCGATACCACTCCTTGTCATTACAGGCAAAAATGACTCTCACTGCTGTTCCATCTCCTGTTAGCTAGATTTCCCTCAATGGCGTGTTTTGTGACCTCGAAATTTGTTCTGAGGGCGGCTGGACCTTGGCTGGTTTTCGATATTTTTACAACTTGCACGAAATTCCCGGAACCAACAAATTGCTGTGTTGCGGTCCACAGCACCTTCTCCTCTGTTATGAAAAATATTATGGGGTGCTGCTGCAGCGTTAAGCCCGAGTTCGAACCTGTATAGTAACAGCCCACTTATCAGACATTGTTGGACACTCATCGCCACTGTCACTAAAAAGGACTGAATAGACTGGTGGAATGGCAACCTCCATGTTAAATAGTCCGGCTGCTACACTACATCTTGGACCATTTTGACGTTCTACTTACTGCCTTCAGGGTGTATACACGTGCCTGCTATTTGAAGCGGAGAACAATGCCTTTAACTTACTCTTGAATTACGCAGTCGTAGAACCTTAAAATAGTCTATAAGTTATCCCCTTGCACTCTAAGCTGTAGATAAGACAATACCCTGCGAAACACGCTCCCTAAGTCAGGAAAAGGGATTTAAGTGAAATTTTCTGTTCACCAAATATCCGAAACCAATAGATAAAATATCTTGATATTTTTGTTTACACCCTTCTTACAGTCCAGGCTGTAAAAAAGTTAACTTGCGAAATGTGGTCGCATGGGAGAGGGGAGGTTTGAATATTTTTACCGTTTCCAGATCTCAGAAACTATTAGGCGTTGAATCAAGTAATTTTGTATAGAAATATTTTCTTTGTACCCCAGACTGAGCAAATAAAGAAAAGTCAAATGTACCCTTAACCACTTCCTTCAACGTTTGTAAGATCGTCGACACTCTTGGGCACAAGACCTTAAAGCTTTACATATGTTCTCCTAGAACCTTAGACCAAGGATCATGTAGAAAATTACGAAATGTCAGTCTTATAGGAAAGAAAGAGGCTTTAAGCGTGTCTTTCCAAGTCATAGGTGTAGAAATTGAAATTTTGTACAACTGTACTAATTGAATTCTAGGTTGAGGATAGGACGGAGTTTTACAAAAAGTGAACTTAAGAGGGGAAAGAAAAGCGTACATGTACTGCTTTTTGCTATTCACCAGACCTCCAAAACAGTTGGACTAGGTAACTGAATTTTTCTCAGATTAAAATATAATAGACATTTCTGAAATCTGTGTTCTAAAAGAGAAGAAAGAGGAGAATAAATGCTATCATTGATCTAGCAATTTCAAACTATCTAAGACGAAGTAACATTACTCCGAAATGTACACTCATGTCCAAAATGATTTCGCATATCTATAACTGTCTTCTTGTAAGAATAAAAATGATTTTGTAGGGTACTTTTAATACTGATACTACGTGTATAATCGGGAAATGTATATTTGGTTAAATTTTATAGGAAAAGAATTATGAATACGAAAATTAGAATAAGTGACACAAAATGTTGCTAAATGGTCAATAAAATTTTATTTTCCTTTTATTGTTCTTATTTACTGCTCTTTTGACATGAAATTTGTCACACACATGTCTTTGCCGGTTATACACATACTAACATTATAAGAACTACCGGACGAATTCGTTATCTAATTATATTCCTACAACAACATATTTATAGACTTGCGAAAATAATTTTGGACATGAATGTACATAGATTTATTGAAAATTTCAAATTATTATTTGTAAGTATAGAACATACGTCAGGGACTTTTAGTATCTATTATAATTATTCAACATACTTTTGTATACTCAACTCAAGTAACTATTTGAAAGAAGCTCATATTGTAATTCTGACCTCTGTTAGTTTGTATCCTCCTCGCCAGAAGTGCCTTTACATTGCAGTGACGGGTATGTGACCGAGCAGTACTCCAAGGAAGGGATGGTTGTATAAGAATTTTTGATTAATTTTGAAGAGTTTTTATTTTGACTAGGGAATTAACATAGGTATAGGGAGTAAAGACACAGATTTGAAGCATCAGTGCACGAAAAGATTCGTATTCTCAGTTTTCCTATTTATTGTTTTATATGTTAAGTTAAACACCACGATATGTATCACTGATATCGCAGATCGTATTATTTTGTAAAATCGTGTCTGTAACCTATTGTCAAAACATTCATCTCCAGACATGATGTAGAGAGAAGAGAAAGAGATAACACATCTGTAATATATGTATATGTGACACATTAAGTAATTGTAGAAATTAGTTAAAGGACACGTAAGAAAGCGAAAGGGAGGTCTAGAGGTCTGAACTTTTTAGAAACGTCCTAGATTGGTGAAACTTTAATTAAAAATTGCAGAAGGTACTACTATGAGCAAAATAAATGACGAGTCTCTTTATTTTGAAGTTTTCTCAAAACATCTCCGTTTTCTTTATATGTTCGAAATTTTGGAAGGTTTCCCCAGCAGGAAACGTTAATGAAAAACTCGTTTTTAATATTTGTGTTAGATATTAGCTTAAAATAAATAAATTAGAAGCGAATAACATTTAATCGACCAAAATTACGGGAATTACCAACTCTGCTAAAGTGGGAATTTTTCAAGAACGCGAGGGAATTTTGCAGTTCAACACGAAGCAACGACATATATTTCATTGAGAGAAATGTGGATTAAATCTACAAACTAAACCTTTAAAGAAACATTTCTAATATGTCTTATTACGTGCATTATCTGCAAACTTCAAATATATAAATCTATACTAAGTATTAACGTATAGATAGAGCATATAGTGGAAATTGCCTATGGAAAAGGATGAATTGGTAGCACGATCGTAATGAAAAATCATCTTTACTGTAGAACATGTTCAGTTTGCTTAAGAAAACAAATAGCTCAGTTAGTGAAAGCAACGAGTCTGTATGCCGGGGGTAGCTGGATCGAACTTCATGGAGGTACAGCTGTCCATTTTATCACTGTGGTTATTTTATTTATTTTTTATGTGGGAAAGAATCAAATTGTAACATATGTGTAAAACTCATGACGATACCAAAAGAACAAAAAAAATGTTGTTGCACTTGCATTAGTGTACCTAATTTTGTTTGCAAACAGTTTCGTAATTATTTTCCCTGTGCTCACTGCTATCAATATGCTCGCTGGTGCATAATGATGTTTCCCAGTAAACGCTAATTCTAATTTATAGATTTTTATAAAGTTTCACAATGTTTATCATTAAATAGTCTTCTATCTACTTGTTTGGACACTTTGATACCAGATTTCCCTATTAAATGTTTAATTTTCCGTAGATGTTTCATTACGGAAAAGTTTTACAGTGTATTTGTCTTGAATTGAAATTGTTTTGAATTTACCCCATGAGGTAATTAGCCCGAAGGAGGAGAACTGAAGTAACTGATATTCTACGTAAAAGCAACCAATTTTAGATTGATGACGCTTCTTAACTTCAGCACAGAATCTTTACGTTAGAGAGTCAGAGAGAAAAATCATTTTTTCCTTCCCTTTTACCAATCATCTTAAAGCTCTACATATAATGATTCGTGTCACATAATTTCGTCTCTCCAAAGACACTCATATAATAATAATAAAAATAATAATAATAATAATAATAATAATAATAATAATAATAATTATTATTATTATTATTATTATTATTATTATTATTATTATTAGTATTAGTATTAGTATTCCTGATTATGCCACCCTTACATAATGTAGGAACCTTAGACATCTTAGTTTAAAGTGCTTTCTTTAGTAATAATTTGAGCAACCACGTAACAAAATTTAAACTGTAGGAGGGGCACGACGTTTTATTTTGCCCCTCTATTTTCAGCACCTTCCCAAAAGAAAGTATTTAATTTCTGACAAGCAGGGCAGACAAAATGAATAAGAAATATATTTAGAGCATCCTTTCCTCCGTGAGTGGAATATCACGTAGCATTTTTTATTCTACCGAAGATGACTCTAGGTGGTTATGAATAGGTAACAAAAGAAATACGTAATATATTAATAGCTCCCTTTGGCTGTAATATTTCCGCTTCTTTACTTCTTCGAAGGCGCCCTACCCAACCAAGGGTGACAAAAAGAATAGGAAAAGTGTCTAAAGATTATAAAACACTTTATCTTTCGTCAGAAGCATGGCAGTGTATGCACAGCATTGCTTTCGTTAACAAGTGTTTCAACCTTGAGTCTCATAAAATTAGCCAGAATAAACTTTTGCCGATCGTTGCTCTAGAGGGATTTGTCCAGGATGGTTTGGTGTCGGGCTAATAATAATGAGTATGTTTATTTACAACACCGTTAAAGAAATATCAAACTTTCTGAAAGGAACTTACTTAGGAAATATCAAATCCTCCTTATACTTAGCCAGAGCCCATTCTGAAATATTGCATCTGGTGTTCTGGGTGAAAGTTCTATGGGACTATTAGAAAAATATTTGGTCTAGGAATTAATTCGTGCGGATGGACAAGAAAGAGATGGCGCAACGAACGGAGCGTCCCCCAGTTCCGTGTATCCACACATGTGTTGCAAACCCCTGTCATCGCGTATCGTTCGTAGTATAGGGCAGTGGATTAAAGCGTCAACAACACCAGTTTGTAGTTAAGTGAACATGGCGCAATTTGTGCCTGATAAAGTGTTTTTGCGGGTTGACCTGCTGCATTACTTTAACATGCAGAAAAGTGCGACTGAAAGTCATCGTATTTTGGTGGAAGTGTATGGTGACCATGCTCTAGCTGAGCGAACGTGTCAGAAGTGGCTTGCACGGTTTAGAAGTGGTGATTTCGGCTTGGCAGACCAAGAGCGAGCTGGACAGCCAAAAAAATTTCAAGACGAAGAATTGACAGCATTGCTCGAGCAGGATTCGTGTCAAACGCAGGAACAACTTGCAGCAGCATTAGGCGTTGATCAAACAACAGTCTCCAAACGCTTGAAAGCCATGGGAATGATTCAACAGATGTCACATTGGGTTCCACATGAATTGAAAGACAGAGACGTTGAAAGACGAAAAACCATTTGCGGATTGCTGCTTCAACGACAGAGCAGAAAGGGGTTTCTGCATCTTATTATTAGGGGTGATGAGAAGTGGATCCATTACGAGAACCCTAAACGAAAAAAGGCCTGGGTGAAACCAGGTGAACCAGGTCCATCACAACCAAAACGAGATATTCACTGTGCAAAGGTTATGCTGTGCATATGGTGGGATATGAAAGGTGTGGTGTACTATGAGCTGCTGCAACCGGGTGAAACTATGAATGGAGAACGTTATCGACGACAATTAATGCGTTTGAAGCAAGCTCTGGCCAGAACACGACCAGAATGGGAGAACAGACATGATAAACTTATTGTTCAACATGATAACGCTCGCCCACATGTCGCAAAACCGGTCAAAACCTATTTAGAAAATCTCGGATGGGAAGTTTTACCCCACCCGCCGTATTCACCAGACGTTGCTCCTTCGGACTACTACTTGTTCGATTGCATGAACAACGATTTGATTGGACAGCGGTTTACTTCTTCAGAAGATGTCGAAACATGGGTCTCTGACTGGATCGCTTCCAAGGATGAGGACTTCTTTCGCCACGGAATCCGTACATTGCCTGATAGATGGGCGAAAGTGGTGGCTAGCGATGGACAATATTTTTCTTAAGGTATTTATGTATTTTGTGTTTGTACTACAGCTTCAATGTGTGCGTACTAACCGCACGAATTAATTCCTAGACCAAATATATATTCCCGTTTCCACGCTGACGGTAGAATTTCTGAAACAGTTATTGAATTATGTTCGAAGCATTGGCGTAAATAGCGCCCCCCACAACCCTGTGGCGTGGGGACCGCACAAGCTGCAAAGCCAAAAAATATATAGAAAGTACGCAGGGACGGACCAGGCCAAATTTTGACCTGGGCAAAGTGACTTTATTGGGACCTCCCCCCTTGTATTAGCCAATATTTTACATTTTATCCTGGTATTTTTAATAGTTTAAACCCATTTTTCAAAAAGACATTCATTACTTAGGAAAATTTCACAAAGAATATGGCCTGCTATAAACAATACGAACACCGCCCCCCCCCCAGCTTGGTCTAGTGGCTAGCACTGTGGTCCCGGGTCCAATTCCCGGTGAGTTACTGTTGAACGATAAACGTGGTTCGGATTTCACTATAATCAGTATCCACATCTCCTTTGGCCATTAAGACATAACCGTGGAACGCTAAACTCAAGCAAAGAAACAAACAATACTTACTCCCCCTCCACTGTTTATTCTACATGCCATCTCCCCATTTGTCGATACAGTCCCCTTAGTGCTATGAAACTCTCTTCTTCCATGGTGAAATGGAAAAAGATTATGTAACTGCCGCTACTTTACAAGAATATAAACCAAAAAAGTAAGTAGGAAACACATTATAAAATTTACTTTTTGAGGCTCGTTCTGGCGTCCCGGGCAGTCGCCCTGGTTTCCCGGCCCAAGGTCCGACCTTGAAAGTATGGACGCAAATCTAAGGGCTGCGGACGTGAGGTTAACCTTCATGTTATGACACTGGTGTTTGAGATGTTCAGTAACTGATCGGTTAGTGAAATAATTTCGACGGTTACTGATATTTAAAGTTTAGCTAAGACAAAGTTACCTAACCAAATACATTTGATATCGCGATGTTACAATTTGATTTCTCCTCACATAAAAAATGAGAAAAACAATAGTAATAAAAACTCTTACTCCTATTAGGCTAACAACCTAATTCGTACAGACTAGTTCCTCTGACCAACTGAGTTTCGATTTCTTACGCGAAAGAAGTCTGTTATATAACGAGGCATGCTTTTCATTATGATCGTGCTGTTAATTTATACTTTCTATAGGTAATTTCCACTCTTTGGTTTACCTATATAAATAAATGTATGGATTCATATATTAAGTGTCTTTGGGCAATGTGTGTAATAATTTCGCGACAAATATACTTACTGAAATTTATTGTATGCTATGATTTGCCCTGATTGTCTGTTCATATGGTGGTTGGAAAACACGTCAAAACTGTTGGAAGTAATACAAACACAGCTTAAGAACAGGGACTGAACTGAATCATCACTCGATTGACCTTGAGGGCAAGAAACAACAAAGGGTAGCTATAAACGAAAGTAGAGCTCTGTTCAGTATCACGGTGCTCTGGCAAACATGTTTGTTCTTAGGAGTATATATTACATACCTAACCTTTCGATAGAGCGCATTGGCAGAGAACCAAAGTAAAGAAATTCTTGCCCTGGTTAAGTTAGGGTACAACCATGTGCACTAAAAAATATCGCGTCTCCTTGAAGTGATTCTTTATCGAAATTAACTCGTTTTCCTTTATATATTCGAAGTTTCTGAGGGTTTCAAAATGAGGAAACATTACTGACAAACAAGGACGCATTTAGGGCTGGGTTCAGGGGGTCCAGACCCCCTCTGAAATCCCAACTTTTCTGTAAATTTAACCTAATTTTGGGGGTTATTTTTTAAAAAATATTATAATTTATCCTAATATTGAAGTCGGACCCCCCAGATAACTTCGGACCCCTCTCGAAATAAATTCCTGCATACGTGCCTGCTGACAAATATATTTTCAATGTATTCGTTAAATAATAAAGTAAAATAACTAAATTAGGAACAAAAAGCTTCAACACGGTCCAACTTTTGTCCACTGCCAATATTGTTAGAAGGGATATTAATAGCAAAAACTCCTAGTCAGTGCTGAACCTTGGAACTTCATCCCGAACACAAGCATATTTTCGAAACACACTAAGGCCTAGCCAGAAAGCATTGTAAGCGAGTTACGTTTGGCAACATCGCACGGAAACAAATGAATGCTGAATTGCATTATAACCTGTTCCTACTACTACTATTTTTACTACTAACTTTGCTATGGATCTGTATAGTACAGGGGCAAACCTATTTTAATGAAAGAAGTTTAATGAAAATGATTTAAAAAATAATTGTTAAATCACTTTTTGAATATTATTTTAAATCTTTTTTTAACGAAAGAAGTGTTATAAACTTTTTTAAAAAATAATAAAAATAATTCTCCTTAGGAAGTATTTGAACCCACGCCAAAACCAATCCTCCTTACTAGCATGCTGCGCTAGCTCACTTAATATTTATTGTACTCTGTCACTAATATTACATAGCAAAATTACATGGAGACATTATAGGTGTAATCTAGGACCGACCACTGGGAAGAGAGTCCAAGATGTGGTTCTGAGCGAACCTACTCAACTGTACAATGATATTGGTTATGCATCACAAGGAAAAAGTTCACAAGCACAATTCATAGCCTCCCGGTCTTTCCCGACAGGTGGGACAGAGCTGCTTGCAAAAAACCACTGAAAGATTGTCTTTTTAGATCGACTGAAAAATATCTGCGGCGTTCCCGTTGTAAAAAGTCAAAATATAAGCATTCATCATTCCACGGCATGGAATGATGAACATATGACAATGTGGTACCAACTAACCAGAGGACCGTATTATGTTTGGTTTATGGGTAATACTGAAATGCAGGAAAGAATAGGAGATCTACGGTAAATAAAGGAACAGGTGTACGGCAGATCAAGCTCAACATACGAAGGAGGAGGTTCCAAATAATATCGGCTCCTGAACATGACATGTAGCGATGGGGTAGTGTGTCGGAGGGGCCACAATATTTGCAGGTGAGGGTTGTGGTACGTCCAATGCGCAGAAGTCTTTCTTGTGTGGCAGGCAGTTGATGAACTATTGTCGTCCATACCGCTTGTGTGTGCAAAGGGAGGACATTGGTTCTTAGATTTTGCCAAATATGGTGCCATTGTTTATTGGGGAACATATCCTGTACCCGGAATCTCACATCTACAAGTGACGCTCCCCACAATTGCTGGTATAAGGTTTGGTGAGTATATGTAGTAGGGGAAGCAAGCTCACCAGAATATGCCCATGCTTGAACAAGATTGGTGACATATGTAGGACATAAGTTGCCAAATCTGCAGAAAGGCGGATTCCTTGGTTGGGAGTATTCGGGCCAGAAACATTCGATCCACACCCGTGTATAGTCCATGTGGGGCTCAACGTCCTGATACACATCTAGCATGTATAAAACTTGACTTTTAAGACGAATGTTTACGAGTCCAAGGCCCCCTTCGCTGCGAGGAAGATGAATAGTGCTGTGGCGGAGGCGGAAAAAGTAGCCCCGCCAAAGAAACCACATAAATACAGATTCAATTTGGCGAGCGTAAACAGAAGGGAGGGGAAAGATGCGCGCGTAGTACCAAAGTTTAGCAGCAACATACTGGTTGCGATATTGAATCTTATGTATAATATGCAGACCTCGGAACCGTTGTAAGTATAGCATCTCCTTAATCTGATGAACGATAGGACGCCAGACAGCATCCATTTGTTTGCGTGCATCGTTATGAAAAGTTATGCCGAGTACTGTTAAAGCATCAACCGTGGGAATGTGAGAGCGTGAATCAGGTAAGGAGGGTAGGGAGAAACCGTGAAATGACAGGAGTTTGGTCTTGTGTTTATTGTATGCCAAGCCGGAGCACTGGGTGAATTCGTTAGTTACGCGGATGGCGGTGAGCATATCTTCGGGCGTAGTTCCTATTAAGGTTACGTCATCCGCAAATCCAAAGACGTGTAATTGATGGTATTCCGGTATACAGGGAGAGGTAATCTGAGCCAGAGCCCGGAGATAGGTATCTAGAACTATCACAAAGAGGCTTGTCGAGATGCTATCGCCTTGCCGTAATCCGCGTTGCAGCGCAAATGTGCCAGAAAGATGACCATTGATCTGTACTCGACATTGGGCCGATTGGTATAGTTGTCTTATGACTTGTTGAAATGCATGAGGAAATCCCCAAGCGTCTAAAGTTTGAAGAAGAAAGCCGTGATCAACGCAGTCATATGCGGAAGAAAAATCTATTCCAAGGACCCCTGCTTTAATGCGCCGAGTTTGCACGTACGCTATAAAATCCCGTAACAGACGTAACACATAATAGATGTTATATTTGGGGTGCGTGGCTGCCTGATATGGACTAATATACTTTTGCAATATGGGTTTTAAACGTGCTGTCAGAATTTTTGTGAACAGTTTCAAATCGGTAGGCAGTAAAGTGATGGGTCTGTACTCCTGTACAGTCTTGGAAGTGGCGGATTTCGGGATAAATATTGTGATTCCGACTTTACCACGGATGGGGCCTCCCTTTAAATATGTATTAAATAACTTGACTAGGGTATCTGAAAGAAAGGTCCAGTATTGTTTATAGAACGCGTACGGCAGACCTTCATATCCTGGCGCGCCCTTTCCTTTTGTTGCCTGGAGGGCCATCCATATTTCCTGAGAAGTTATGGGGCGCATGAGATCACGACCCTCTTCCTCCGTAATCAGTTTGGGAATAATCGACAAAAACTGTGTTGTAACATTGGTGTCAGAAGGTCGGGGTTGTACTAATTTATGGTAATGCTCACGGAAAACATTTAGGATCTGAATCGAATCACTAGTCATATTACTATTCGGGAGACGGAAAGCTACTATTGTAGCCTGTTTCCGCCGGTGCAATAGACGTGCAACGTCGTAAATAGTGACAGTTTCCTGGGCAAGCCTATAATATGTGGTCTCATTAATAAAAGACGGCATGAGTGTAGGAGTCTGGAGATTTTGGAGTCGTAGTTTGGCTGTTGCACTGTGCGTTTATTCTGTAGTGAGGGGGCCGCACACCATGCCTGACGCAATGCCTCATAGAGGAACTCAAACATCAACTGCCGATCGTGACGTGTTTCGTGTCCTTTGCCTTGGAAGAACCGAGCAATCTTAGGTTTAAGAAATGTTGTCCACCAAGAGGCGAGATCTGGAAAATATTGTTGCATCCTTTCCCAATAGGAATATTGTTGTGCCAGTTCCTCCCGATAACCGTCGTGGTGAAGTAAGGATGTATTTAACTTTCAGTATCCTCGCCTGCTAAGGGCTGGCAAGGGTGGGTCTGTTTTTATGTGGAGCTTGATCGCTGCATGATCGCTAAAAGATGGTTTAATAGTCTGTACGTCAATAATAGTGTGAACTAAGTCAGGAGTGACGTATATTTTGTCAATCCTTTTTTTTCGAATGTGAAGTACAATGGGTATAGATCCTCGGTGAATTGGAAACAATGACTACATCCCTTAAGTTATAAGCCCGCAAAAATTCCAAAAATGCGGGACAAGGGGGGGGGCGGAATTGAATCTGCGCTGGTTTCAGTGGTATTCCAATCAGCCATTATTACCATACGAGAAATATTAGGAGGCAGGAATTGTGGCAAACTTTGGCCATAAAATTCAGCCCTTTCCTTCTTAGCTGTATAGCCAGAAGGAGAATATAGTCCGACGACCAGGTGCCCCTGTATGACACAATGAATAATACGTCCGTCAGGGGAGAGAGTAAGATTGGTATGCCCCAATCCTTTTCTGATAAACATCCCTACTCCAGTTGTGGGTCCTAAATTAGCAAACACATCATAGTCCAGCATATTGTGAAATGAATCATGTATAAGTTCTTGCACAGAAACTACATCCGGTTTATGACATATGAGGAATTGTTTTAAATATGCTTTTTTATCGTCATCTCACTCAGCTACGAGAGCCGACAGCACTTCGTGTTTACTTTGTGCTATATTCACGTCATGACTTGTGATGTCACCAACAGGATCACGATATAGACGTCATTATTTTTCCTACATTGCAGTCCCCCGAGATTTGATCATTGTCTACTCGGACTGGAATTGTCATTTGGAACAAACACTTGAATATGAAGCCAAAAATTCCTTTAAAGTAGACGAAAACTTCGAAAGTTTTAACAATTTTAATATTTTTGCCTTTTCCCATAAGGGGGTCATAGCCTCTACACCGAAAAGCCCCCCGAGATTTGATCGGACTCGGACTGAAATTCCGAGTCGGACTCGGATTCGGACTCGGATCGGACTGAAATTCCCATTTCAAACCAAAACTTTAATATGAAGTAAAAAAATTAATTCGAGATCGGATCGGACTCGGACTCGGACTCGGACTCGGACTGAAATTCCCATTTCAAACCAAAACTTTAATATGAAGTAAAAAAATTAAACTTTTACATCAATTTGAACTGACTGGGTTCCGGTTAACCACACTATTATGTTTAGTTTAGTTAAGTGGTAATTTCTGACAGCTTCACATCATCAAAAGAATCCTTCACTTCACCGCTTTTCCCCCTCAGGAGTCCGTGCTGGATCAGCCACTAGAATCAATAGACACTTTTCCTCTTCTTTTTGTCACTCTTAGTTGTGTAAGAGCTTTCTCGAACAAATAAAGAAGCGGTAATATTACAATCAAGGGGAGCTATGTATTAGGTATCTCTTTAGTTACCTACCCCTAACCGCACAGGGTTATCTTCGGTAGAATTAAAAGTGCTACGTGATATTCCAATCATGAAGGGGAGAGGGTGATATAAATATATTTCTTATTTCTTTTGTCTGCCCTGCTTATCAGAAATTACGTAACGTTGTTTCTGTTTGTCAGTAACGTTGTCCTTGTCTGTTGGGAGGGTACTGAAAAGAGAGGGGCAAAAAAAAAGTCGTGCCGCCTCCCACATGGTTGCTCAAATTATTACTAAAGAAAGCATTTTAAACTAAGATGTCTAAGGTTACTAAATTAGGTAAGTATGGCATATTCTGGATTATTATTATTATTATTATTATTAATATTATTATTATTATTATTATATGAATGTCTTTGGAGCACCGAAATTGTGTAAGACGAACCATGATATGTAGAGGTTTAAGATGGGTGGTCATAGGGGAGGAAAAAAAGAATTTTTCTCCATCTGACTCTAACGTAAAGATTATGTGCTGAAGGTAAGAAGCATCATCATTCTACAATAGGTTGCTTTTACGTAGAATATCAGCTACTTCAGTTCTCCTCTTTCGGGATACTTACTTCATGTGTTAAATTCAAAACAATTTCAATTTAAAACAAATACATTGTAAAACTTTTCCGTAATTAAACATCTAGGGAAAATTAAACATTTAATAAGGAAATCAGTTATCAAAATGTCCAAACAAGTAGATAGAAGATTATTTAATGATCAACATTGTGAAACTTTACAAAATTCTCCAAATTACAATTAACGTTTACTGGAAAACATTCGTTATACACAAGCGAGCATATTGTGAGCACGAAACTGAGCACGAAATAATTACGAAACTGTTTGCAAACAAAAATTAGGGACACTAATGCAAGTGCGACATTTTTTCTTTTTTAGTATTGTCATGAGTTTTACACATATGTTACAATTTGATTCTTTACCACATAAAAATGAATAAAATAACCATAATAATAAAAGTGAGAATTGCACTTCTATGGGGTTTGAACCAGCTATCTCCGACTCGTTGCTTTAACTAACTGAGCTATTTGTTTTCTTAGAACTGGATTTGTTCTACGGTAAAGATGATTTTTCATTACGATCGTGCTACCGATTCGTCCTTTTCCATAGGTAATTTCAACTATTTGCTCTATCTATACGTTAATACTTGGCATAGATTCATATATTTGAAGTTTGCAGATAATGCACGTAATAGGACATATTAGAAATGTTTCGTTAAAA